>NC_091128.1:118164321-118476821 GCF_040183065.1 Periplaneta americana
TTTCTTTAATAAGAACAAGAAAAATTTCAACACATATTGGCAAAATTATAATACGAGAAGAGACATGTTATTTCATTTTGCAGAATCCAGACGTTCAACAGCTGCCGCTATGAAACATGGCTTCAACTATGGCTTAAAACTTTACAACAAATTAATTTCTCAATATCCTGTTTTAGCTAACATAAGCATGATTAAATTTAAACTGAAAATTAAAGAAATTATTAAGGGAACTTAAGATAGGGTTAGATAATTAATTGTTGAATATTAATCTTATATTAGCCTATTATACTTGTGAATATTGGTTATAAACATTTTCAATTGTGATTGTTCTTTATCATATAGGCTATTTTTTTGTAATCTATGCTATTTTATTACTTATACTAATTTGTTTATTCCCAGATAACATTTTCATATTAGAACCAATTATCCAAAAAAGGCGAGAATTTAATCTTCCAACGTATATGCTTTTCATTGAATAAGAAAAAGCTTTTGATAAAGTGTCACTAAAGAAATTATGGGAAATAATGTATAAGTGAGGATTTCCGACCACCTAATAAATGTAATTCAGAGTCTCCACTTTGGAACATAGATAATAGTAATATACGTTACAAGAGCGGTATGTTGACGTTTTCATGGTCGAGGAAAAGATTGAAAAAGCGAAACGTAGTTGAGCTTTTTTAATTTCCGAGAACATGAAAACAAACTTACCGGTCGTCTATCGTACATTATTTTGTGCGAAGATAGTTTATTACATACCTGAAAGACGAATTTCTAATTAGTTGCAATGAAATCTCCATGTTGGTTTCTGTTTAATGACGGAAACTTCGGAAAACCAAAATATCTTTCTTCAACATTGTTGCTACAAAATGTTTTCTGTGTTTACTATACTCCAGCAGGCCGTGATATACGTCTGTCTTTTTTTCCCCCCAGTGTATAAATGCGAACTTAAAACAAACGGTAAGGTTATGTAATGATTTATTTTTCATTTTAAGATTTTAACAATATTATTTATATAACATATTGCAGTAATAACATCGGCATCTGGAATCTTGTTGATTTTTTCACGGCTTCCTTAATGTTACTTGTATCAGGAATGCAATAAGTTTCGTGGAGTAGTAGACTTTACTTAATTTTTGCAAATATTTAAAAACAATAATTAACATTGCAATTTAGGTGAAATTGCAGTGGTAAGTTTCCAATTTATAATTCTTACGATGTTAAACGTCTCTAAAAATAATATGTTAAAAGCCCAAAGCAGTAAAATGAATGTCGCGTTTAAGCGGTAAGAAGAGGGAAATTGTTATGTGTGTTACGTTGGGAATATTGAATGTGGTATTTCACACTTACCGCGTATTGGTTCTGTGCGGAAAACAAGCAAATACGCACGATCTCGCACAAAAATAAAAACAGACTAATGTAGTAATAAACAAAAACTAATCCAGGAGTTAAACAAGGCTGTCCACTGTTCTCTGCGCTGTTTAGTATATATATTGACAATGTCATTAGACAAGGGCAAGAACAACTAAATACACATTTTAAAATCGATGACGAAGCCTTGCACACTATACTATTCGTAGACGATCAAGTAACCTTTAGTAACACTGAGAACGAATTACAAGTTGCCGCTCATAAACTGAACTCGCAAGTGAATATAATATGAGTATTTCTTAGAAGAAAACCAAAGCAATGGCTTTCGAAGATACAAATCATAAAATATGTAAAATAATGATTATTAACAAATTAATAGAGCAGATAAATAACTTCAATTATCTAGTATTGAAGGTATCTTACTGTCAAAAGAACGATATAGACATAAAATTAAATAGATTTTATAACATGTATGAAACAATAGGAAGAACGTTGAAAAATAAAACATTAAAATCCACACAGCTAAAATTTTATAAAAGAATGGCAGTACCAATGCTGACATACGCCTGCGAAAATTGGACACTTAACAGATCAAATAAAAGAAGAATAGAGGTAGCTGAAATGAAGTTCTTACGTTCAGCAGCAGGCTATACATTATTAGACAAGAAATATAATGAAGAGATCAGAACAGAATTAAATATTTTTAACCTGATGGAAAGAATTAAAAGTCTAAAATCTAATTGGCTACAGCACATAGAAAGAATGCCACCCAACAGGCTTCCACTGATTTTACTCCACTACCAACCTAAAGGTAGAAGGAATGTTGGGCGTCCGATGAAAAGGTGGAGAGCCTTGATCTCAAAGTCTACTATATACAGTCACGAAGCTTGGGATGATTTTTTGCAAATCTCGCGATAGTTGCTAGCCGCTTGGAGCGCTGTGAGTACTAGGAATATTAGACTGTGCCACAGCCATCGTGGTCTAATATAGGCCGTAAGGCAGACCATATAACTCGCTTAACCCGATCACGAAGGGCGGCATTTCAACCATATAAATTAGTTGGAATGCATAAACAGTAACATATGTTTCTCTAAAATGTAGTGTAATTCCATTAATAAAATTTAAAACAATGATTATGAGACACTTCAGACATAATTCACTTGCGAGTTAAGATGTAATATTATTTATGGTGTGAAAATTACTTTGTTCATATGTGTAATACCTGCCTTTATTTCAATTAAATATTGCGAAATTCTTGTACATTCATTTAGGCATGATTCAATAATTTTCAATTGCACCGCACGGATATTTAGATATGTAGAAATTATAGGTTATGTTTACTGTACGAGTTGCCCCTTTCTGTCTAAATTTTGTGATCTCTAAATGCCTTGCCATTCATATGAAAATTATAGGTTATGTTTACTATATTTAACTTATATTCCTAAATTCGCAATCATACATTATAATTAAGCATAATGTCATGTATGATACCCCGGACATTCAATTTGTCTGTATTGTAATTTTGTATTTTAATACTACAATTGAATACTGAATTATTGTATTTATCTACTACTTAAGATACGAAGTAAAACAAATGTACGTACTAATTTCATAGGAGTGGTATGGTAAATGTTTTGTCTAAAATTAAGGAAGGTAGATGTGCTGAATTGAAATCACAATATAAATTCTCTTGTATTAAACCTCAAAATAGCTTCCATTCTAAACTTGAAATGTTGACGCGAACAGATTATATTAAAATGTAAAATTCTCTTCACATTAAAATAACTCAGTTTTTTAATTATTCGTGCAACATATTTTGCAACAAGAAGTAAACGGAACTTATGGACACATTACACTAAATAAAGCTTAGCAATGATAAGCAATAAAGTTATAATATAATATTTCACTGAGCTCCATACACTGAAATAGAAAACCCGAACAAACTTTACGGCCTGGTCTAGATCGAAAAAGCATTGACTGTGCTGTATTTCGCATTTTTGTGAAAAGCTACGTAAACTGTGAAATGTTCGTTATCGGATGTAATAAATGTAAACGGCTAAAATAGAATAATTTAAATAATAATATGGGACAAGGAGACGTTTGTAGTACTATAAATTGTAAGAAAAATAGGTTAGAGTTATCCTTCTTCCGAAAGATCCAGGAAGGTGAGTTTATAGACTATAATATATATTTTATGAAAATAATATATAAACCTTATGTATTACATATTTCAATAGTGGAAGGAAGGTGTTAATTTTTTCAAAAGAATGCTATATCGAAAGTACAATACATTTTATGGTCTCCTAGGGAAAGAGTCTGTGATGAGGTGATAGTAGCGATCCTGGTGGTGAGCAACTATCTATGGATGCATATTTCAACTGTCTATGTTTGCATATTTAGTAAGTATTAAGCTTCGTGACTGTATATACTAGACTGTGCTCGATCTCTTGATGTAGAAATAGGCCTAAGGCCTAATTCCATGATGTAGAAGAAGAAGAAGAATTTGTTTATTTTGTCTTCTTCTTCTTCTTCTTTCTGCTTACCTACAGGTCGGTTTGCTCCCGACTACGAGCGTTTGCTCATAAGGGGATAAATTCCTTGATTTGTATTTCTGTTTTATGTATATAATAGTTTCTTAATGTATCTTTTTAATGTAAATAAATAAATTCTTGTTAAAGAAATAAGTATAGTTAGGCCTATAGATATTTTTCATATTTTGTAAATAGTGATTTGCTAAATTGTAATGTACCAGTATTAACCCAATAACGCATATACACTAAATTGTTAAACCTATAACCCTAATTTACCTACGGATGAAATAGGATTTTATATATACCGATATTCAATAATAAAGCGGGAAACTTTTAAGCCATGTAATATGAAAGCTATAAAAAGTTTTCCAAATTTTTGTGAATACTGCGAACTCTTTAATTACTAGTAGGGTATGAAGAAAAGTTAAGTTTACGCAATTTATGTAACCTATAGCTTTCCATAGGCGTGTTCAATACGTTATGAAAGTTAGTATCAGTTTCGACACGCAGACTTTGTGCGTAACATGCACTGAAAAATATCAGATTCAAACATCAATAGACCTATATAGAATAGAATGCTTGCATGAATGCAAATATTCTTTTGAAGTTTGTCAGCTTGTCAGAGGCAGTAATTTTATTCTTGCCGTCAGAAGTTAGTCGGCACATGTCATTGAAATGATGGAGTGCTTGTGACAACAGCCATCACAATGATCTATTTCCTAGATTTACTACCTGCATCAAATGTCTGTAGAGATTTGCATCTATTTTACGATTCAATGTTACATATTTTTGTTTTATGAAGACATCACATCAAGCTAACACGCTAACATACAGCATGTCGGCTCTTTTTACGAGAGGAAAGCAGATCAAATGAATTCATATCCTCTGCTTTAGATTATGTAGCAGCACATGTAACTATCAACAGTTGATCAGAAATACACCTTTCATTTATGAGGGCTTGTCTCGTGTTTTGACTTAAGATATGATATATCGTCCTTATAGGAGAAACTCGGCTAATTCCGAAGTACGGGTAATTCCGCAGTAGTGCATATATGATTTTACTGCGGCTTTACAATAGCTTGTCCCGCGCCGTGGCGTCGCGGTCTAAGGCATCCCGCCTAGGACTCGCGTTACGGAATGCGCGCTGGCTCGATTCCTCATGGGGGAAGAAATTTTCTCATGAAATTTCGGCCAGTGTATGGGACCGGTACCCACCCAGCATCGTGATGCACTTGGGGAGCTACGATAGATAGCGAAATCCGGTTGCGAATACCAGCTATAACGGCTGGGGGGATCGTCGTGCTAACCACATGATACCTCCATTCTGGTTGGATGATCGTCCACCTCTGCTTCGGTATGTGGGTGTGAGGCCAGCAGCCGGTTGGTCGGTCTAGGCCCTTCACGGGCTGTAGTGCCACAGATTATTATTATTATTATTATTATTATTATTATTATTATTATTATTATTATTTACAATAGCTTGAACGTAAATTTTGATAGGCTGTCAAGAGGAGGCATGTCCTCTGCAGTCCTATAGAAAAAAATCAAGGATATTGGTCTACACCTCTGTCGGCAATACAGTGAAGCATCGAAAGTTGGCTGTTTTTCGTGTTTTGCTACACAACTGTGAAGAAAGTGAGGATTTTTATATATAAATTGTTCCTTTCATGTTACTTTCATAATGTATTTCATAATTATTTACGACTGCGAAATTAGCCAAGTTCTATTGCGGATTTATCCGCAATGTTGCGGAATTACCCGAGTTCTTTTTAACTGTAATGTATGTACAACTAAATATATTTGCATTTCAATAGGTCTCTTTATCTCATTTGGTAATGAGATGTTTCGTCCATGTCTACATACCTTGATAATATTTTTCAATAAACATTTTGATAAAAATATGATATTTACTTCTTAATATTGCGGAATTAGCCGAGCCTCCCCTATTCCCATTTTTTATGTCATATCTCATCTTGCCGATTAATATTGACTCAACTCGTCTCGTAAGCATGGCAATCCTAACCTTAGCCATTATATTATACAAAATTAATTCCTCTCATGAAACAAAACGTTAGCTATACACGTACAACATAATATATTAAAAATATTACATCTTTCTTTTAGACAACATAGGACAAATTACCATAAAATATGGGGGAAAAAATAAGAAATATAAATACTGTCAATTTGGTTTGCTGACGTTTAATTTTTATGCATCAGTTTTAAAAATTACCTGCTGAAATAACATAACTTACACAAGGAAACTCTATGTCTCCTCTTATACTTGCTTGTAAACTGGCTTTCGAAGATATTTGTCTTCCAATTTTCTGATCGTGTAAGCGAACTTTCTAACAAAAGGATAAGCAATAACCAATGATATAACAAACTGACAAACTTTGAAATTGTTCCGTTAGATCTCAATAGATGACCCTATTATTGAGACGGGTAAAAAATATATATTTGGGAAAAAAATTGATGTACATTAAGTATAAATTATTCCTATAATTTACTGGATCAGTAGTCTCCCGCTAGTGTTTCTTACTATCATTAGGGAGGGATGAAAATATCAATTACACACTTAAACAAATCATCGATCACTATCGATTAGTAGGGACAGGTATCTTTGAACGCCAGTGTACTAGTATGAAAACAGACGACGTTGTCGTTAAGTGTACTCAGGAAACATTATGTAACTTAAAATGCTATTAGCTACCAATTTCGGATTTACTAAGAAGTATCTACAAAATTGGACATTAACAAGTTTCGTAACAGATTCAGATTAAAACCATAGGTGAATCAAAATCTGTGCAGGTATGTGTCGTGTGGTTTCTCTTCCGTGAAGGTACAGTACGATTATTTAGTCCTGACAGTCGCCGGCGATGTGCGCCTGGGTCAGACGAGTCCATTTAGTTACGCCAAGGGGTGTTAGGCCTTCGGAGCGATCGGATGTCATGCGTGCGGTAGAGCGGTATGTTTCTAGTACAATTAAGCTGTACTGCATTCCTTTACCGACCGCTCGCCCTTAACTCTACTCCGGAGCTCTCCCCATTACTCCTATTACTTCCCCTCTTTCGCGTCGCCGAGCTGTCAGGAATAAATAATCGGTCTATAACTACTATGAACGAATCTAAAATACGAACAAATTTGATTACACAAGATTGCAACGGTAATCGCATATCAAAGAAACGGAAATATTCACAAATATATGACAGAATATGAGCTTTATTTGTTTTTTTTATTTATTGGGTTATTTTACGACGCTGTATCAACATCTAGGTTATTTAGCGTCTGAATGATATGAAGGTGATAATGCCGGTGAAATGAGTCCGGGGTCCAGCACCGAAAGTTACCCAGCATTTGCTCGTATTGGGTTGAGGGAAAACCCCGGAAAAAACCTCAACCAGGTAACTTGTCCCGACCGGGATTCGAACCCGGGCCACCTGGTTTCGCAGCCAGACGCGCTGACCGTTACTCCACAGGTGTGGACAATATGAGCTTTAAATATTAGTACAAATATAAGCAAACTGCTCATTAGATAGCCTAAATATGTAAAAGAGATTTGTATTGAAATAAATTATGCAAATGTAATAATGCATTTAAAGTCTTTTAAGAAATAAGTGAGAGATAATACAGATATTCAAACGTTCCAGTATTTTTATGCAAAAATAAATTTGAATATAAATGTGGACTAGCGTCGTGCATTATAGGCTCTATGTTCGGTTCATATTTGTAGACTACAGCAAAGTTCGTATATTCGCTCTGCAAAAGAAGGCCTGTCGTGTTTGTTCTATTATGTTATAAAAATATTCACTATCCTTTACTCCCACCCATTCATGTTTTAACCGCATAAGGATTTTAGTACAGACTTTGCGATTAGTTTTTCACATGAAATATGACGAAATTTGTAATGTCTTCGTTGCCTCTAGCATGTTCGAACACTGCAGGACATTAACCTGGACTCTACCTATAATGACGAAGTTGAACGCAAAAATCAGAAGAGTCTGTTTATACGAAAGAATTTTCATTAGAGAGCAAAAAAATAAAAAAGAGTTAAAATATGAAGAATTACTTCCAGGTACATCTGGTAAGAAAGGGCCAAGTTAGGGATGGTATATAATGTATTTTATTTAATTTTGTAGTCTTACTTTTCAATAGAATGAAAATAAATGTGAAATTCGAAATTGTTCATAACCAAATTATTTTCGGAGTTTAAAGAGATGCTCATCTCTACGGCTTTGAAAAGCGGAGATGAATTCCATCACGGATGACATAGCCCTTGATGGGAAATTTAGGCTTTTCGATTATCTTGCTTAAAAGCCTTAGACCAAAAATAATGAATTTTACGTAACGGAAGAAATTACATTACGTGAAGTATGGACGTCAGTACAGCTTTGTTGGAAATGAAAAGGGTTGAAATATATCTTCACAGTATTAAGACACGAAAGAAATACATAGAGATCTTCTTTTATATTTAAACAAAAGCGTATACACCGTACTGTGATACTGATAACATAATTGAAAATAATGTTTTCATCATTAACTATACTAAGAAGAAATTTCTGAACTTATTCTTCTGTGGCTCATATAGGAATTTTTAATGGAGGATTAATAACTTTGAGTTATTGGGGATTTTATGTCTTATATTTTATAGCAATTATAATTTTGACACAGAATTCATTAAGGAATCTCCTGTAATTTGTGAACACACAACATACAGAGTGCTTTAGGAGGAATAGTAAATTTTTTTGGAGTAGTAGTATGGACTATTCTTAGTGTATCATGTAATTACTCGAAATAGTGATGAAATTTAAAAAAAAAAAACATTAAGAAGTATCCGCTTTTACTCAGTCAGGAAACACATTTACAGAATATAAATGATGTTTCGTAACATATGGTACCCAAATCATCCGTGGATAGGACACACAAAAACAATGCAAAATGTTCATACAAACATGTCTTATTTGACCTCGGTTCCAAGTTATAGTAAGCACCTTTATAGGCCTACATCAGTAATGTAGAGCTGCTTACAGTTACATAAAGTACTCAAAATTGCCACCTTCAGCCTGAATGCAAACCTGCAGCCGTATCGTAGAATGCCGTATTGTTTAAAAAATGAATAGGCCCTACCATGGGTCTTTCGGATAAACTGGAAAATGTCTTCGATACGCTGACTAAGTACTTCAATTTTGGGAATGAGTTGTGAATAAACAATTGTTTTCACGTGGCTTCAAGAATAAAAGTCGAATCAACTTAGGTCTGGAGAACGCACAGGCTAGCTATAGTGTACCTAGTAAACAGATCGAGAAATAAAACATAGATTGGTTGGTTGTGTTTGGTTTTAACTCGGCAACAAGGATACGTGGAACGATCGTGTATTTGATTTTGTTTTTCATTGTTTCTCTGTGCCTTATTGAATAATGAATTGGATCCCATATTTTACGAAATATTCAGTACAACTGGCATCGACTGAGAAGTACCAAAATATAACAAAATCTGATTTACAATGCAAAGCGTTGACAACTACGGTACAAAATTAAGATTTCATAGCATTCCATCCAGAACAAACAGTGGTCGTCAGCACTCGCTGAAATCAGTATTGGGTAAGGAGAATATGTACCGTGGTGCACAAGAGACAAGGAGAAAGTTGCAGTAGCTGTTGCGGGCGATCAGTCAGTAGCTGTAGACAAGGACGCTATTTGCCGCACCGCTCAACATTATCATGCCGTAGCTCCTATGATAGTCAAATCAATCGCGATATAATTTTTAGGATTCATAGATAAATGTTTAAGGAAAGCATAGAAAATAATTCGAAATCAAATTATTTCTTTTTTTGTAAGAAAAATTACAAACTTCGAAAGTGACCTGTTCAAAATAAACATTGACACCCTCAAAAGTTTGTAAGCGGCAAACTATTTTATTTTTTACTTTAGATGGAGGGTCAAAGCGAGAGAAATATTTAGAAAGAATGTAAATTTGTTTTAAAAGTGGTTACTATTCAAAATATTTAATAGTGTCCGTGTAACGGAGAGTTAAACAAAGGACTATTTTTGCCTAGCGGACTTCCATATGCAGAGTGACTAAACTTTTGTCTCTTATGCGGATTCTCATATAAATCATCGCGATGGTTTCAGATTTGTATTTGAAATGTTTCCATTGCTTAAGGTTTTCGAGTTAATCGTGAGTTTTGAAATTTATTAAAAACCGTTCTATTACATAAATAACATTTAAGCTGATTAAACACTAGTATGACATACTTTGAAATTCAGAAACATCAAAAGAATACCATAGTAGTCTTTATATTTATTATTGTTATTACTGTCACCGATATAGGAGAAGAACATAATAGAAGATAATTTATACAAGAATACCAGTAAAATTGGCTTCGACATGTTGACAGAATAAACAATGACCGTCTCCACAAAATTGCTCTACGCTATGAACTTAATGGACTAGATCAGGGATTCGAAACTGTGCTCCAATTGAAGCACACGTCATAACCCGGAACACGTAACTCATCCCTTCCCTTCAACTCTCGCGTCATTGTACGGTAGAGGGAGAGGAAAAGAGAGAACAATGTGTATGCCAAACATCACACAAACGTCATTGAAGGCTCCGACCTTGTGAATGGGGGAACAAACTCTTTCCCCATGATTCCAACCCTCTCTTCTCCAGTCCTACAACCCTGGACTAGATCGTATAGGACTCAAAAAGAGTTCGGGGGAATGAGGGAAGAAGAATATTCGAGTTATTTTGAGTAGAAGTAAATAATTAGATTCTCTTTCATTGGTGGAGGTGATAGCCGGTAGCGGTGATGATGATGATGATAATGATGATGATAATAATAATAATAATAATAACGACGATAATAGTTTCCTCAAACGTAAAATTCTGAACGACAATCAATAACAAAGCTTAAACTGAAAGAAGTTTTTGGCAATACCTGTAAGTTAAACTCCTTTATACGACTCTAAAGAATGAATGTGACTCTCTTTACAGGAGCTCAATGATCTATAGAAGGTTTCAACAAGTCTATAGATGCATTCAATCTCTGTACGAAATAATGGTTAAAGTAGTGGCACGTGTTCCTTACAAGCTGTCGGAAAACATCCACTTTAAAATGATTCTAGGGCCAAGGAGGTGGAGAAAGGATTTTGGGTTTGTCGTAGAGGTGACCCGGGGTCGCGCGGGGCTGCTATGGCGTTGAATTTCGCCACAGTTATGAGATTTACTCAGTAGTTTTATTACGAGCCACAACCTACATTTATAACAGTTACAACACTCTGAAAACGGCACAGGAGAGAGAGGAAAGGATTTTCAATATTCCTCAAGTCTCAACAGATTTATAGTACGAACTATATTTCATTTGCTACAGCCCTACACACTCCCTCACTCTCCGACGCGCGGTATGACCATGTATTAAAAAAATGCAACTTATCAAACTTCCTGCTTATGAAGGGGAAACCACAAAATTAAATTTTAAATACAGACATTGTTTCCATAGGAGCAAGAACTTGAAATAAACAACGTTACTACATAAACATTTGACGTGTATTCTCGTAAAATCATTACACTGACATACGAAAATTGTGTTGGAGTATTTAGACGCGGCCTCATAATGTTCCTTGAAGCGAGAATTCCGTGAAGCTTTTAACATAAACTAAGTTATCTCCTGCTGTCTCAACATCACGAAGGCATATTCCAGCATGCTAGCTCTATCTATTCTAAATTCTCTCCCGAGATACAATTTTGTGGCAATTTACTGTAACCTGGGTAATACCGATTCAGAGTCTCAATAAATTACCACAGGGAGCAGTAATTTCCTCTATTGGAACTCGAAGGCATATTAAACGAGACTCTAGGGTAAATTGATCCATAATAAGTTACAAAAAAAATCTCTTCAACGTACTAATACTTAAAAGGCTATCCTGTAGGACCAATTTTCCTTAATCACTATTAATTCAGTATCTAAGATTAGAAATCTAACATCTCTGTCTTTAACATTTAAAACATTATTCGTGTATGAAAGAAATAAAAAACAAAACAAAAACTGGATCTAATGTTGTTCAGTCAATTGTCCGAATGTAGGTATGAACATTATGACACCAATAATGCATCACTCATGAGGCAACTAAGCCAGAAGATTATTGGGTAGAGTGGAAAGTTCCTTTCTCATTCTGTCGCATACATAGCTCACTAGTAACATATTACACTAATCAGACTTCAGATGTATACAAACAATTTATTGATCTTACTCTTTATATTGTCAAGTGAAATGTAATGCATGATACTATATGTACAGTAGTAGTAAAAAAAACCAGACCGACCCTTGTAGCTGATTTCATTGCTTTGTTCACTCCAGAGCACGATAGACTGGTAACTAAGACTTTCGTGGTTCGAATCCTGTCTGGGAAGGAAACTTTTTTTTTGTTCCTTATTCAAATTTATTCCCAATACTTTTCGATTGCAGCGATATTTTACTACTTAATTAAGTTCTTATTCCCAGAACATAAATTTTACCAGCAATCGGAAAGTATTACACAATATTACAACCAAATTTGAACTCTGTTTCAGGAGCGAAACTTTGGTGCCACGTAAACGAAACAGGAAAATATTATAAGCACACAAATGAGATTCTGAAGAGTATTACTTGGAATCAAAAGATTAGACAAACAAACGAAAAAATCTGTGAGAGTTTAGAGACTTTCAATATTGTAAACGAAATTTAGGATTATCAGAATGTATCCTAACATAATTTTACAAGAGGCCCTGGAATACAGACCAATAGGAAGACGGAAAGAGAGAGATAAAAAACTACATAATTATAATGAATAAATTTCACTTTCTTTACATAACAGCAAAATATCATATAAATTAGTTTTTATTTTTCAGTCAATCACTTATCATGTTAAGATGGCAGAAATGGATTCTGTTACATCAAAATACAATGTTAATATACGTCACGAATATTTTCGATTTACTTTCAAGTCATCTTCAGGTGATAGTTTCTAACAAACAAAAATTTGAACTAGGTGAAAATATTATTTAAACACATTTATAAAACACTAGTAAATAGTCTGACCATGCATACATAACTTTTATGTGTTTAAATAATATTTTCACCTAGTTCAAATTTTTGTTTGTTAGAAAACTATCACCTGAAGATGACTTGGAAGTAAGTCGAAAGTATTCGTGACGTATATTAACATTGTATTTTGATGCAACAGAATCCATTTCTGCCATCTTAACATGATAAGTGATTGACTGAAAAATAAAAAACTAATTTATATGATATTATTTCACAAACTTATCTGAACTCTACATGACTTTTAAAAATAACAGCAAAAGCTAATTTATGCCTAAACCTGTTCACATTTATGATGACGGTGATTATGATGATCATCATCATCATCATGACGACGAAGATGCTGCGGCTGATGATGCTGATGCTGATGATGACGATGAAACAAATGTATATTTTCTCGTTTACAACCTATATATTTCTAACAGAACTTCCGTATTGAATCATTACATATTTATGGGCAAGGTAGAATACGAAATTTATTGTGTATTTATTATTATACAACACGTTGTAGATATTTGGTCAGCATGAAAACCAAATCATGCAATGTAGGTGATATATTTTATACATGAAGGCAGAACATTCAGCGAGGCTTCACACTATTTCTATACACTAGATTAGTGTGCCATCTCGACTTCGTTAACCTTATTAAGTTACCCCCAAGATTTCAATTTCTGTTTTGTGTACCATAACTTTTCCACAAAAATTCACGTAATTCAGAAGAATGCTGGTAACGCACATCATGATCAGTTATTTATTACCCAAAATAGCAAACTATCAGCTTACTGTAGTTGATAGACCAAAAACGTTAGTGTACATAGTACTGTGGGTACTGTGATATGTAGATAATCTGAATTTCTACGTGTTAGGGTATCTTCACACACAAGGATATTAAAAGCATAACTTACAGCATATGAAAGCCAAATATTTCAGCTCCGATTTCTTCTACAATATGAATGTGATTATATTGTTGTATGAAAATTTAATCAAAACCCTGTGATTTGCAATGAAACACCGTTCACCTGTCATAGTCCAAATTTGATATATAGTGGTGGCATTAGCACCTTTTAGGGGTCCACCAATGGCTTCCACTTGACGTTATTCACCTTCACAGTGAACTGGACACAAGAGTGAGTGAGTGAGTGAGTGAGTAAATAAATAAATAAATAAATAAATAAATAAATAAATAAATAAATAAATAAATAAATAAATAAATATATAAACTTGATATTTTATATTCATGAACAAGCTGTACTTTAGTTCTAATACACTTAGCACTGAATCTATCTGTAAAGTAATAAGAGGACATCAGAAGAAATAAAAATAAAAATTGGTATTAACATAAGGTAACCGGGGGTAATAAGGCCCACCTAAGGAATAAAACGTTCTTTCTTTGAAATGGAGACGTTTAGCAATTTTTAAATAATGGAATAGCATACTTTTACAGTTATCCTATAATATCTTACTTCAAATAAATATTCAAACAGACACATAAATGCTGTGAGCAATGAAAATTAACTTCATGTCACTGGGCCTTATATCCTGCTGTGACATATAATAAGAACCACAATAAAGAATATAAGTACTGAACACAATTTGGGCATACAAAGTCTTCAGTTTTTTCCTCAGTGAGACCTACACATTCATCGTACACCCAACATTCACAAGAGACACACACATGTATATCTACAACAATTCTCTTCGCAGACAGAACACATCAGCGTCCCCTGAATGTTTACAAATCCTGAAGTTGATGGTTAATCCAATGCTCTTTCTGCATTAAGAATTGCCAGTTTTTCGTTTGTTTCATTTCTTGCAAAAAAGATTGTGCTTCAGAGTTTGAACTTTACAGTTCAGGGACTTCTATGAACTTTTCGGCATTTCCACGTATTTATTTCATGGGCCTTATTTCCTGCTCTGTTGCTTCGCGCCAATTTTAATTTATGGAGTTCTAATAAGCTCATTAGCGAAAGTTTCACGGTAGACCCAAACGTCTTAATGTTTACACAATAATGTGCATTTAATAATGTATTAATAACATACAGTAAAACGATTAAATATCAACTTAAATTTTACAAAATTTTATAATGAAAGCAGAAATAATCAAACATAACTTGTTGCCACCAGTCAGCTACAAACAAGAACGAGAATCTAATTTCTTTATACCTCACTCGAATGCAAGAAGAAATAGGTCTTAAGAGCTGTTGCGCTCTTTTGCAAAAGTTTATAAGTAATGGCAAAACTAGGTAGTGGGCCTTATAACATGCTGGGCCTTAATACCCCCAGGTATCTTATATAAGAAATCAATTTCTCGATCATAAAACCAAAATTTGTGGGGAATAATTAAAATTGTCTACATTTTTCTGACATATTCTATTAGACAATAACACTTAAAACTCAGAAACAAACAAAATGTTAAAATTTATACAAATCTGGCTTTCAGGTAGTAGCTCCCTGTAAAGCAGGTTTGAATAATTTCGAAGAAAAATTGTTCCGGGGCCGGGTATCGATTCCGGGACCCTTCGCTTAGCGCGCGAACGCTCTACCGACTGAGCTACCCTAGGAACTATACACGACACCGTCACAATTTTTCCTTTTACATCCACACAACTCACATGAGCTGACAAGACGCCAGAGATCAACTGTGAGTGCACACAAATACTGTGTGACTTTAAATTGTGGCTTTCTGTTAACGTACCTCCAGTAACGAATGTATTATACAAATCTGGCTTTCAGGTAGTAGCTCCCTGTAAAGCAGGTTAAAATTTGTTACATAATGATTATCTGACCTCCTCTGAATATTTAACTATCATGAACACTATTGATAATGAATTGTTGGAGCAATAGTAGACTATTGAATGGAGCTAGCATATGAGAAAAGTAATGCAGGAAACACCTATTCTATGTACAGCTCTACAACGTTTACTCTCGTACAGACTTAACACATCCAACGGGGGATAGAAATCTCAGTGTCCATTTTTAAAAGCATCCTTGCAACTACGATGCTCTGGAGAAGTGATATAGTAAAATACAAAGACCCATAATATACACAGTAGCGTTGAAAGCCAGATAGCCTCTGTTCTAAATACTTACCTGCAATTAAAAGGCAATTCTAATTTAATTAGTATTTTTTTACTTGGTTGCGTTTTATATATTCTATGTTGGTAAAAGTGTAATTAAAGCGCTCCAAGCAATATTTCTGCTCTGGACATGTTCCCATCAGAGCTTCGCGCTGTAAATTGATGTTCCATTCGCTCCTTTTTCTGTTTTACCTCTCTGCTAATGTACTAAAAGGATTAAATAAAAATAAAACTACAAAGCAGCTTTCAAAGTTCATTCCTCGTGTATTGAAAGAGCACTTCTGACAACGTGCAATATCTAAACGTAGAGAGATATGATTTAATGGGATTTTTTTAAGTCTGCGAATTCCCCCAGTAGTTGAAACCTTCCTACGATTTGGGAATAATTCCACATAAAACAGTTTTCACACAGACCGAGAAATGTTGATAAATGAGTTTGAAAATTCTGACTCAAACAACGATTAAACAGGAAGTTGCAGCGAACAGTAGGTGTGAAGCTCTGAACCTTACGGTGAAGTTCATTCTCTTAAGCTTTACATTAATAAGTAATGCAGTATGCCCATCAGTTTTTGTCACAAGCATACAAATGTCATGTTATTGTTCTACTAGGTGTTCAGTTCAAAGTGTGTCATGGCTCGCTGTATGTCGTCATGTGGCTAGTCGATGAGCCTAGAGAATTCAATCTTCCTACACTTCCGCAGAGGTGTATTACTTATGTGCCAGAGAAGTTGCCTAGCAAGTACGGCGTTCATTCAGAAGAGTACTTACAGATACGTACGGTAACGCCGGTAGTGTCAGGAATGTGAACTGTTTCGAAACATGTACTGAGGTGAGTTTTTCTTACTGTCGGGATATGTGGAGAGAGTTAAGACGATTACTTACGTATAGCATTTGTTGACATTAACTTCGACGGTCAACATGGACACGGAGCATTTGATTTGTATTGTGGAATGTTGCCGTACGCAACCGATGATAACAAATATCCTGCGTACGACTTGGCCGCGGAAAACACAGTTCGAAAGAGGTTATGGTAGCACACAGACCGTACAGACCGCCATCTGTTGCTACGACGTTCAAGTTATACCGTACACATTCTCAAGTTCAGATTGAACGCCTTGATTAATAGGCAACTTCTCTGACACAAAAGCTGAAACTCGCTTCAAATCGCTGACTCATCAACAGTGACGTTATGACACACTTTGAAATGAACACCCAGTATGTACGAGGATCATTTCATAAGTCATGGCAACTATATTATATAAACCAATAGAGCCACAGAAATAGAAATTCAATATATGGGCTTGAAGGTCACTGGAATGTGCTTCGCAATACTAGTATCAAATTGGGTTCGGGTACAGGACACAATGGGTAAGGGAAATTGAAAATTGCGTAAATAGAAGTTATTTTATTATGCACAAAAGGAAACAAAGTACATTACTCACAGCTAACACCCTTCAAAATAATCTTCCAAGACTTTCACACATCTTTACTAACGATGATGTAGGCGTTGAATACCATCGGCTGTGTGCGATTCGTCTATGTGTACCACCTCTCGTCGAAAAGCTATTAAGATGTCCTCCCTGTTTGCAAACCGCTTCCCACGCAGCGGCTTCTTCAATTGCGGAATGAGATCAAAGTCGCATTGACTGAGATCAGGCGAGTAGGGAGGATGTTCCAAGTTCTCCCACCCTCACCGCTGCAAAACGTTCCTGTCAGGAGACAACGCACTATCACCCAATACTTCTCGTATCTCAGAATGACACTGAGCATTTCTGCCACGAATAACTGCAATTTTCACGTATGACCGCAGTTCAACTTTACTTACATTCATCTTGGATTACATCCTCTAGCAAACTAACTTTTGCATGTGCTGTCAGCTATCCAACTATGCACACAGACGCAATCTGGCGCTGAAATTCCGTACAGTGTACATCAGGTTTTTAAATGTATATACTGAACTAACAACATTTTCGGTTATTCAGAAGATATAGCATAGTTGCTATGATTTATGAAATGACCCTAGTATATAATTTTAATATTATATACGAAACTGTACACTTATTATATTTCCTTTCCCGTGGCGCGATATTCCAAGGGGCAGGGGGTCCAAGACCGACTAAACAACTGCTAGACTCACTTCCACATATTTGAGCACATATGAATCATTAGGGATTGAAGTGTGAACAGCATGACACCTCCAGTAGTTATACGTCGCTGCTCACTGTAGCTCACCAAATTAATCATGGTGCGCGCAGGGTGGGCATCGGTCCTATACACGACCGAAATTTCATTAGAGAATTTATTTCTCCATGAGGACTTGAACTCCGCGCTGTAGCCTCGTGGTTGAAGGCATAATGCCAACATTCACGTTACAGAATAGGTGTAGGTTCAAGTCTTCTTCCGGAAGGAATTTTCTCATGCAATTTCGACCAGTGTACCCCACCCAGATGAATTTGGTAAGTTACGATAAATAGCGAAAACCTGTTACGGAAACCAGCTGTAACATCTGGGGGAAAGATTCGGTTTACTTCAAGTGATGCAACGATATTGAAAATTTTTAGCTTTTAGTAGGAAAACGGCACATTCCTGGACGTGGCATCCTAAACATATGGGCCAGCAGACGACTCAGATTTAGACTTAGACTTAATGCAGTTAAGATCCGGCCATCATCATCGGAGCCAAAAGACTGCTGAACATTTTGAACGATAGTCAAATTCCGGCCATTACGCTTAATAATATTGATATTCCTTACTCAGCTATCGTGAAAAATCTAGAAATATATTTTGATAATGAATTAAGATGGAATTAACAAGTAAAGCACGCTTGTAAAAAAATTGCTCGTCTACTCACACGGTAAGCCTGTTCAAGCATTTCTTTCCCGCGCCACTGAAACAGATATTAATTCAAACACTCGTAATGCCGCAATTTGACTATTGTGGCGTGTTATTCACTGACTTAAGCACCGAACTCTAGAACAAATTACAACGTGTTCTAATAGGTGTATAAGATATGTTGCAATGTCTCATGATACGATCATATTTCACCATTTTTCGAATTTTTATCTTGACCCCGACTCAACGATCGCAGAACTTTACAATGTCTTTATCTTCTATTTCAAATTCTGCGCACCTCAACGCCAAGTTATATCGTCTCGTCTTGTGTATTTATGCTACAACCATAACCTAAATACTCGATCTCAGATCACTGGCACATTGTTTATATCTCATTATAATACTTCCCGAAACTCATCACCATTCACCGTTCCAATTTCTCATCATTCAATGTAATAATTGATCAATTTAAAATTTAAAACATACACCCTTTGAATTAAGACGAGATATTGAACGTGAACAGTAACATGTTATTGCGAATTTACTTTCAAATACACTAATAAAATTCAGAAATGAAAGGAATGATCAAAGACACAACTTGTATTTATACAGTGTGTTAGGGGTATAAGTGCCGTCATTTTTACAGTCGTCTTCTGCCACTTGAAATTCATTACCACGCCTAATCTTTACTTACTTTTCTATTATAGGCCTATATTATCAAAAATAAGAATAAAAATTCCAAGTGTTTTACAATAGGCCTGAGTATTGCCTACTTACGGAATTTGATAGACCAATTTGAAATTCATAGAATTATCGTCGTCAGTTTCAAGGGATAATCTACAGCTCGTTCCGAATTTATCTTGCTCCTCTGTTCTAGGACATTAATACTTCCGTCCCTCTTTACGTTTATGGCATTGAACAGATTATGGTAGACTCTCTTTGTCAAATCGTAATGTACACCCTTTGACACGGACAATGGTCGCTTTCCTGCAGCGTCAATTTTTTTAAATGTTGTTCGGGTTATCACCAGATTCACACGGGAAATATTAAGTATTGAAGTCCGAAGATGAAGACAAGTCATAGCAGAGACATAACTGTATGCTATGAAACAAATATTCCCTAAGATGCCTTCATGGATTAGCGATAGAGTTCTTTCTTCTCGTTTCAATGAACCGTCTTCGGAATCTCTCTATGTAAAACTTATACCACAAATATCTTCCAATGACTTTAATGATTCCTAAATATTAAATTCGCTAAATATCAAATAGATGTTGCAAAATACTGTTTACTTTCATACACCTCAGGATCATTTAAGTTCTTGAAAATTCAAGACATTAACATCTTTCGATTTCTCTAAGATAGCAATAGAAGTTAAGCAGCAATATATTCGCGAAAGAGACATGCAGTCTAGTTTACCAAATTTTGCATTTTTTAAAGGTAGACCTGTTCTTAGAAATCATTGGCTTTCTTATGAATATTCTATTTTAGTTCCTCGCAAATTGAAACTACACTTTACTTTGAAAGAAAAGAGCAAAAGTAAACGGTTTCCATAGTCCTTTATCTTTAATTCAAAAATTTTTGTTTAGACGTGCATGAGTTCATCTCTCTCTCTCTCTTTCTTCTCCTGAATATGCTCATGAAATGATCAGAAATATTTATAGACTTACATTTCACAGGTACAGTCTGCTTATTTCTAATACATATAACGTCAAGTCTCCCTTTGCTTTTCCACTTACAATACCAGTGTGCTTCGGAAAACAATAAACCACTGGCATAGCTCTTTCGGCTAAGGTACTTGCCTGCCGATCCGGAGTTACGCTCCGAAGCGGGTTCGATCCCCGCTTGGGTATTTTTCGAGGTTTTCCTCAACCTTAAGACGAATTTCAGGCAACTTATGGCGATTTATCGGCCTCATCTCACCAAATTTCATCTTAGTAGTTGATACAGCGTCGTTAAATAACGAAGTAAAAACAAACAATGAAAATGACGATGAAAAGAAGGGTAAATGGGAAGAACAACTGAAATATACACAATCTTCCATTTTTGCAAGGGAATTTGGGCTGAGACGAACAGTGTGTGACCTCCAAGCCTGTTGGTCATTTCTATCACTCGATTTTCTCCGTTATGTTTGAAAGAACATAAAACAATTTTGAAAGGAAAATAACGAAATTGTACTAACATAATAGCTAGTAGTGTTCTACAATGTTAAAACATGAGAGAGGCAACCATGATATTACAAACTTCCTCTGATTTCATATGAAAAACTAATCGCAGGATGTGCTAAAACCTGAAGTGATTGAAACATGAAAAAGCGGGAGTAGAGGACAGCGAATATTTTCATAACAAAGTCGACCAAATATGACAGGCCTCCTTCTGTAGAACGAATATCGGCAAATATCGAACTACGCCATACTAGACAAACTGGAACCGAACACAGCGCCTGAAATGCACGACGCTACCATATGAGGAATATGGATGTCTCTAGCAGAGCAGAGTCGCTGAAGATGTTAAAAGCCTACGCAGGAAAAGAGAGTTGTGGAAAGGTGTGTCGCTGCCCTCGCTAGACAGAAGATCCTAGCTCTTGCACTGGGCGAGTGGCGCTCGAGTAAGCGCGCCTTAAAGTACTCAAGGTGACAAGCGAAAACCAAGATTCCGATTGAAAAATGCTGAAAATTTATATGGAGGTGTGTTCACCAGTCCGGGTTTTAACATACCATATATTGTTGGACTTTCTACGAGTCAGACCGTTGCGGAAACACCACTAAGCTAGGAAATGGCAACTATTATTCAAATTCACTTTCTCCAAGACTACTATATTCAATGCACATTATACTCGTTACTATAACTAAGCCAATTGGCTCGGTGTCTTAAGTTGAGATCACTCCTACTTCCTGTTGTTTTCCCATGGGGAAGAAGAATTTCGGAATGAGGACCACGGACCTATTACCTTTCCGTAGGCCTATGTTTGTATTTCGTATTTCCGAATCGTGGTGTTCACTGATTTTAGGCCGATAATAATGGAGTTTTGGTTTTGGTTCCTTCCATCCTCGGGTCGACGGTGGCTGTTGTGGAATGCAGCGGTATCGCTGTTCGTACTGCGGTTGACTGCTTACGAATGACTAAATGTATCTTTCATTCTAGATTACGAATATTTTCGGCTTCCCTTCTGCAAAATTTACTTAAGTTCCTTACGGGAGTGGATGGGTGAAATTTGGTAATTTTTGGTCAAAAATAATATTTTTCTTTTTTGTAGAAAATGAAGCTATAATTCCTACTCTACACTTTGACGTATCGGTAGTCTCAGAATGCTACAGTGGTTATGTCATTAATTACACCATTTTTATAAAGACTGTGCTCATTAAATTTAAAATGCATGCAATCTTTTAAACCCATTTTCCAGTAATTTTTCTTTCTGCCCAGTACTCTGCATTCACATTGCTAAGAATTCCACATATTTTATGCTTGAAACCTCAAATTCATACTGTATGTTCTTTAATGTGTACTTAAGATGTTATGTTGCAATTTTAAAAAGTCAATAATTTTTAATAAACAAATTAAATGTGTGTATGCATTCTGTAAATTTTATAATTTTTAAAATAAAGAGGTTTACTTTCTTCCACGAGGTAAAAATAAAAAAAAAGAGAACATCAATACTCTCTGAAGTGATCAAAGGTATTGCAAAAAGATTCGGACACGATTATTAAAATTTGTAGAAGATGAAAATGTGTTTAAATATGCAAATCATTATTTGTACTTTTAAATTTAAATAACTCAAACTAGTTAACCTATAAACATGAAACTTAAATACATTATTACTAATATCTGTAGGAGTATGTGCACAAAAATGAAGTCGTCAGCTTAAAAATACTATATATATATATATATATATATATATATATATATATATATATATATATATATATATATATATATATAAAATAGACTCCTTCGCCTCCCGTAAGTGATGCGATTTGATCGAAGTGAGACCTGTGCTTTTAGTCTAGGAGCTCACATAAATGTCGAGATAAATTCTAAGAACCCTTCCAAGGGTGAACAATCGTGTATCTTGTAGCTTATTCTCCTTACGTTCTTACTTTCAGATTGATAGTTTAATAGACTGGCGACACATGACGTAGCGTTCACAACTCCGTGTCTAAACTCCCGCATGTCGCTTTAGGTACTTCTCAGCGAACTTACTGGGACATCACTCATACTCTTGTCAGCAAGAATTACGACGTACTCTTCTCACCAATGGCTCAATATCGGCCAACTTATTAGGCAACTCTGCTCTGTTGCTGTTCAGCCATGTTACAGATCTATGAACTCTTCCCCTTATGAGGTACCTATTAGGGTAAGTTAATTTTCGGCTTTCCCCTTCAAAATATATATAATTTGCTTCAATGAAATGGTGGAAAAAGGAATAAGAAAACTGGCCAATTACCTTAGATTCTTCACTCAGCCCCAAATTCCCTTGCAAGGACGAAATCTCGTGTTACTTTCAATTGTTTGTCCTCCCTGTTCCACGTTACAATCATTCATTAATTCACAATCGACCTACAGTTGAGGAAAATGGCGCTTGATAATGGATCCAACATATAGCCCCATTTCCACATTACAGTCATTTAATAATTCACAATCGACGTATCGTACAATTCTGGAGAATAGCCGTTGTTAATCTAATATATAGTCCCTTTTCCACATTAAAATCATTAATTCATTCACTCATTCATTCATTCATTCATTCATTCATTCATTCATTCATTCATTCATTCATTCATTCATTCATTCATTCATTCATTCATTCACAATCGACGTACAGGTCTGAAGAATAGCTCTTCATATCGGAGCCAATGTATAGACCCTTTTCCACATTACAATCACTCATTAATTCACAACCGATCTACAGTTCTGGAGAATAGCTCTTGATAACGGATCCAACATATATGCCCTTTTCCACATTACAATCATCCATTCATTCACAATCAACGTAGAGTTCTGGAGAATAGCTCTTTTTAACGGATCCTACATATAGGTTCCTGTTTCATATTTACTACATGATGATGGAACCGATATGAGAATCAGAAAAAGGAGTATGTTTCTAGATATATCTACGAATGACACGATGTAAGCACAGTCACGAAGCTTGAGTTGTGAGGGTGCTGGGAACAATAAACTGTGCCGGTACTATTTCGCATTGCCTGTAATGAGGCGACATTAGCGATCCTAGTGGTTAGCAACTATCTATGGATGCATATTTACTACGTATTGAGCTGTATATACTGGACTTTGATGTAAGTAACCATATTTCAATCTACGAACTAATTTGTTGAGAAACACTTAAAGCGTAATTATTATTTTCTGAGACTTAGTGTAGGTATATATATATATATATATATATATATATATATATATATATATATATCATCATAAGGTTATTCATTCATTCATGCACTCACTCACTTCTTTATTTATTTATTTTTTATTTATTTTGTTATTTATTTAATTAATTATTTATTTATTCAGTCATCGATTTATTGATTTATTTATTTACTTATTGATTGATTGATTTATTTATTTACTTATTGATTGATTGATTTATTGATTGATTTATTGATTGACTGATTTATTTATTTATTTATTTATTTATTTATTTATTTATTTATTTATTTATTGATTGATTGATTGATTTATTTATTTATTTATTTATTTACTGCTTCTCGTAAATGTCATCGGCGATGGAGTCTCTCATTCTTCCAAATTCCAAATTTAAAAAATGCTTCAACGTTGACTATTAGTGTGACTACTATGGAATACTTGTCTAACGATAATGATTATGTGTGTGTCAATAAATGTTTTGCGTTTGTGATGTGTATGAATGCACATCGCTCTGAAATATTGAGATATAATTGCAACAGCCTCGAGAAGCTCTTTTAATAAAGGACGAGGAGGAGTTTCGTTATTGAAGTCTGGGAATCTTCCTGCTGTGGCACATGCGTAATTGTGTGTGTGGAACTGTTTCATCTCGTAATAATCTGATTAGCGAACAACCACGATAAGGTGAGGGGAGACGGAGTTGAATGCTATTGTTTGAAGAAACAGATGGCAGTGATAACACTAATAACGAAGTTGTTACTACAACAATTACGTTCAGATAGGGTAACGAGCAGGCAGTGGTGATAATGCTGCTAAATTAGGTGGTGAGAGACGTCGAATAACGTGAAGAGGCAGCTGTGGATTCTGTTCTACGTTTGCTAGATTTCAGGATAAAGTTTTGTTACACAGGACTGATTATAACAACACTGGTCAACAAAATGAAACCTTTAATCTACGACAAGGCAAAAATTGGTCTATTCGTAGGCTATTTATAGTCTCCAATACCATTACTGAATTTCTCTCGCACTTTTATTTATCACTTGCCGTACCCGTGCGCTCCGCTGCACCCGTTAGAAATAAATATAAAGTAATTACATACAGTAATTAAAATAGGACATTTGATCCAGGAAACATTCGTGTTTGATATAAGGATAAATCGTTTATTATGTTACTTAATTTAAATTGAATTAAATAAAAATTGAAATGCGATCATTTTGATCCAGAGACCACTCATTTGGTCATAAAAATTATTTTAGGAAA
Source organism: Periplaneta americana (assembly GCF_040183065.1). Taxonomy (NCBI): domain Eukaryota; kingdom Metazoa; phylum Arthropoda; class Insecta; order Blattodea; family Blattidae; genus Periplaneta; species Periplaneta americana. The sequence goes on from NC_091128.1 coordinate 118,189,844, forward strand.
TACAGGAAACGAATGTACAGAATAGCCTATCAAGTTTTCTGTGCATAAGAAGCTATTTTAATCTTACCTGTCCTCGATTCACTCAGAAGTTACTGTAATAACATTATAGCATTATGTCCATCTAGAGAAACTACACTTTCCAGTGGTGAATTAATAATTAATTATACAAATCGGTTAATTTAGCTTCTGATATTACTTCATACAAACACAGAAACATTATCTGTAGGCTATCTTTCATAGCTTTCGATTGTTGCTGTCCAAGGCCTCTTATAGACGAAGTCATTTGCTTTTTAATTCATTACACGGCCTTAGATGGCAGTTATTTTAATTTTAAAACTCATTTATCTCATTAAATATCAGTCCTATCAAAATTGTTCAAGGAATAAAACTTATCGGACATTATTTTTAAAGAAACTTTTGTTATGTAACATTTTTCACAAAAATGAATAATAAGCGAGATATTTCGGTTTATTTAATTCAGGCCCCCTTATAACCCCCCTTTTAAATAATGTATTTTGAATGCCATATAGCCTAAAATCTAAGTTACAACGAACTTAATTTATATTCCAATTTTCATCGAAATCCGTTCAGCCATTATCGCGTGAAAAGGTAACAAACATACAGACAGACAGACAGACAGACAGACAGACATACAAACAAAAATTTCAAAAAAGCGATTTTCGGTTTCAGGGTGGTTAATTGTATATGTTAGGACCAATTATTTTCGGAAAATCGAAAATTACCAGAAAAATTTCGGCTACAGATTTATTATTAGTATAGATTGTGCAATAAGAAACGTATTTAGGCAGCTGTGAACAAGTTCAGCCATGACACCAACGAAAAATGTTGTGAAACTTAGTTTTCCCTTACAGTCCTGATCTGGTACAATGCGACTTCTTGTTTCCAACCATCAAGAAGAAAATGAGCGGATTGTTCTCTAACACCGACGAATCTGCGAGTGGGGCCTTTAATTTGCCTGTAGAAAAGTGGGCGCAGTGCTATGACGTATGGTTCCAGCGAATGGAAAAGCACATAAGATTAATTAATTAATTTATTTATTTATTTAGTCCACATATGTGGAGTAATGGTCAGCGCGTCTGGCCGCGAAACCAAGTGGCCCGGGTTCGAATTCCGGTCGGAGCAAGTTACCTGGTTGAGATTTCTTCCGGGGTTTTCCCTCAACCCAATACGAGCAAATGCTGGGTAACTTTCGGTGCTGGACCCCGAACTCATTTCACCGGCATTATTACCATCATTTCATTCAGACGCTAAATAACCTAGATGTTGATACAGCGTCGTTAAATAACCAAATAAAATAAAATTAATCAATCAATCACTCAATCAATTTATTTATTTATTTATTTATTTCATTATTTCTTTATTCATTTATTTATTTATTTCTACTGGCAGAGTTAAGGCCATAAAGCCTTCTCTTTCACTCAACCAGTATAAGAACAATAGCAAATAAGATTTAACGGGGAATGTTTTGAAAAGCAATAAAGTCGAAATCAAAAACAATTTGTTATTTTCTATAAATTTTCAGTGAGAGTCTCGATTAATTTATGATTTGCAAATATATGATAATATAAAAGTTAAGCTTTTTGAAATGTCATGTGTGTGGCTGAAATTACAGACCAAAAGAAAATCTCCAGACTTGGTTAGCCGATATGTGTGTGCTATAACAATAAAAGACGATTTTATACTCGACTTCCTCAAATAACATGTAATGCTGCCGACCTCGTTTATATCTGGAAGACAGCTCGACATGAGGATTATATGTAAGAATGAGATAACAAAATTGCACTAAAAGTGCAAAATTGAGGAACGTCTATAATACCCTAACTGGGATTTGAGCGGAGGCAAAATGAAGGCATCTTAGTGCCTTAACAGCCGCCATGACTACGAGACCAGCATTACGATGATGTTCCCTATAGTTTGAGTGGAAATAAAGAAAGCAGGGAAGGAAGAAAAAAATCCAAAACTGAATCAGTGGGGATCTGAGCAAGTTGCGAGTAGATTTCTTTCTATTCTTCTTGTATGTGGCACAACAAGAGTGGAAGGGGGAGGAAGGAGGGGGTCGTGACCCCTTAATGGGCACTCTGTAAAGTGGCCACGTACCGCCTTTCAGACGGGTCGTGGTGACTGCCTGCGTGGCCTTAGAGGCCTGGAGCGGTGTAAAAACTATTGGATTATAGATCTGAACCCCCTCCCCCCTCCAACACCACGCAACCCTTCTTTCTCTTTGTTCCGTTTTATTTCACCGCCTCCGGATGCAAACAGACCATTCATTTGGATCACGATAAAAAATGTCGCACACTTTATTGTTATAGTTCATCATTATGAAATGCACGGGATCAATGGTATAAAATAGATCAAAAAGCAAGTTATAGAATAATTTCCAATGTAGTCTTGGTAGCTTTATTGAATATTCTTACCAGTGCCGATATAATTCCTGATAAATGACTGTCAAATAATTCAGCGCGAGGTGTTCAGTCATAGCAAGAGGTAAGAAAATAGTACATTATGCAACGAGCCTATAATGGTAGTAATTAAGACGCGAGTATGTTTATGAACGAGCGCAAGCGAGTTTCATAATTTTCATACGAGCGTCTTAATTACCATTATAGGCAAGTTTCATACGACGTTTTATGCTTGACCATATTTCTAACTTGAAATTATTCACAAGTATTCATGTTACTGTTATGCGAGTGAGGAACGGAACTGACCTTGTGCTATTATAGCCTACCCCATAAATTGTGAGATGTGCGCAGACGCGAAAGTATTGATTCTTTCCGAGAAACAAAGTCGACGACCTTGATATAATCTAGAGAGTAAAATGAAAATTTATCTTGATATAACATTGCAATTGATTTAGACATTGAAAAACGAGATGACAAATTGAATTTATTTGAATATTACTTACAATTAACGCTAATTATTATAGTAACAGAACATAACCTTCTGCGACAGTATTGGATTTCCAGCCTCAGTGACGTTTCGCTAGTTGCCTTTCGATTGCATATCCGAGAATAATCGATACTTGCGCTTTCATATTGCTACAATGGCGTATTCTGATTGGTTGAAGAACTGAAATTTAATGAATAGGTGTACTTTAATAAGGTCCATTAAAGGGCTGCTACCAGGTGTATAATTACTACATTTCGGCATGATCGAGCATAAAATAATTATCGCTTGACTCCATTACTGTTGCTGCTGCACATCTTTATATCTGTCGTCGATTTGCAAAAGGGGACATGTCCAAAATAACAAGGGGTTGGAAAATCGCAAAAACTATAACTACAATAAGTTAAAAATTAAAATGTTCACATATTATTTTTCTAATTAGATCACTATGGATACATACATTCAGGATCCATGAATATTTCAATTTTTTTAAGTGTTGTCGTTTTTTTTTTTGCGATTTTCCAACACTTTGTTACTTTGGACGTGTCCCCTTTTGCAAATCGACGACAGATATATGGGTGAATTTGTGAAAGTATCAAATTCAGATTAAAGAATAGGCTATATAAAATTTAATATAAACTAATTTCGATATTTTTTGTTTACATGTTCGTATTACAGTAGTGTTACTAATATCAGCCTAGGTGGCGCAGTCGGTAGATTGCTGGCTTTCAGTGTCCGAGGTTGCGTGTTCGATCCCGGCCCAGATCGGTGGCATTTATGTGTGCTTAAATGCGATAGGCTCATGTCAGTAGATTTACTGGAACGTTAAAGAACTCCTGCGGGACAAAATTCCGCACACAGACAACGCTGATATAACTTAGGCAGTTGCGAGCATCGTTAAAGAAAACATATTTTTTTATGATATCTGTAGATTTTCATTATACTTAGCTCGACAACCCATCATGGGTCCTTGGCTGCACATATGAGTTTCCGCCATTCATCCTTATTTCTAGCAACACTCATCCAGTTTTTAACTCCAATAGTTCTGGTATCATCCCTGATGCCATCCTCCCATCTGACCTTTGGTTTTCCTCTTCGTCTACTTCCCCCTGATTCATATCGGAGGATTCTGATGGCTGGTCTCGAGTCCTCTAATCTCATTACGTGACCAGTCCATATCTGTAGATTTTATGGCCTATTTAAAATTTGTACAATACTTGGTAATGACGGTGATATCTAGAACTTAATAATGACTTAATGTTTCTATTTGTTATAGCCACCTATACTGCGTTCCATAATGTTTGGCAAGCCACGTAAACAATGAGGAATAGACAAAGACACTTGCTAATCAACCAATGGCAGAGGTCACGTTCCAGGCTTCTTTTGAAATTGGGCGAAGGTAGAACGCTTCAGACCGCCCAACTGGAATGTGACCTCGGTCATGGATTGATTAGCAAGCATCTTTCTTCCTTTCTTTGCCGGCAAAATTACGTCGTCTGTCAGATATTGTGGAACGTAGTATAGTAATAACGCGAATTAGATTCAGAATATTTCATTTAGGACTAAACTATATTCCGTTTCAGTAGTCCACATTTTCTCATTCTTCTTTCTTTTAATTGCTACTTGTTGGTAATATGACGCAAAAAATTATTCGTTTCCTTTTATATTTCAGTATTAGTACATTTTCAATTCTTTCGATGCTGTGCGTGTCTAGAAATAGTTTCAAAAGTTGTGAAATATGTATTAGAAATTATGGTCAACATAATATAATATATTCCGTCTATATATTATGATGAATATTTCGGGAGAGTATATTACAGAACGCTGACGCCCTGAATCAATGCTTTAACGTATTCGTAATAGCCCGTGTTACTTCTCTAAAGGCACAGTAAAAAAAAACAGTATCTATGCGTACAATCGTTACCTCTCATTACTTTTCTTTCAGATGTTCTTAATCATATTTAGTTACTTATCTATTTACTTACTTATTTACTATTTTATTTAGTTATATACTTATTTATGAAATTATTCATTCACGTATATTTACTCACTTACAAGTGGTTTTTTAAGGAACCCGGAGGTTCATTGCCGTCCTGACATAAGCCTGCCATCGATGGCTGAGAAAAAGACTGTTCTCAGTCAAACTTTTTATAAGAAAGAAATCTGTGTTTCATTGTGTTCCAGTTCTTGCATGCATATATGAATCGAACAAAATCGTAAATATTCCTCTCCATAGGGTTTCTATGAAGCTATTCCAGATTGTTTCATGAAGCTTTGAATGTCTACTTAAAATAGCTCTCCTGAAAAAATAATAGAATGGACTTGGAACAGTCAGGTTCTGTGCCATCGATTTACTTACTTATTTACTTATTTATTTACTTATTTACTTATTTGCTTATTTACTCATTTACTCATTTATTTATTTATTTATTTATTTCACCTGACATAATTAGGAACATTAAATCCAGACATATCAGATGGGCAGGGCACGTAACACGTATGGTCTAATCCAGAAATGCATATAGTGTGTTAGTTCGGAGGCTGGAGGGAAAAAGACCTTTGGGGAAGCCGAGATGTAGATGGGAGGATAATATTAAAATGGATTTAAGGAAGGTGGGATGTGATGCTAGGAACAGGATTAATCGTGCTCAGGATAGGGAACGATGGCGGGCTTATGTGAGGGCCGAAATTAACTTCAAGGTTGTCTAAAAGCCGTTTGTAAGTATTTATTTACTCATTTTTATTTATCTATTTATTTATTTGTTTATTTATTTATCTTCTCGCTTACTCGTTGAATCGTTCATTCATTCATTCATTCATTTTTCTATTTATTTTTAACTCGTTTCCTGAAATAAACTCTCTGGCCTAAGTAAGTACATGCAGGATAATTTATACACACATATAAGTTACAGGAATTTACGGATTTCTGATGGAGCCGTGCTTTCAATCCATTACATGAACTGAACTGTTTTTATTTTCTAGTGTAGCCTACTATTAATTCGAATAAAACCATTTTTATCAACCACTGTTATTCAAAAGTATTAAAGTGCTTCGAAAGTATAAGGTACACCGAGAAGAAATAAAGAAGTTAACTAAATAATCGTTCAAGTTACTGGCCACTGTAATCTGACGGAAACTTTCTGAGATAACATTTCATCACAGTGCAGCGCTCTCGCCCTTTAATGGGCTTCGTTTTTTTCTCTAGGATGAAGGTTTACAAGTGACTTAACTTTTTATCGCGTTAGAGTGATTTCCAAGGGAGCCAACGCGTTGTCGTACCTCATCTTCAATGTCTTCCTCAACTTCTGGTTTGTCGCCAGAGGCCATGCGCTACTCGTGCGACCACAACCCCATGCCAAGTGTTTGGATTCTCTATTACAGGGGTGATACATCTTTGTCTGTGTTATAAACGTTCAAGTGGTATACTCAGGACTGCAGTGTTGAGTATAGATAAAAGGAGAAAATCTTTTGAAAGGAAATCATTTTTTATCAACAGTAATCTAGAGAAAATCAAAACTCGAGTGGGATTTAATTGACTATTACACGATTAGAAGAAAGTATATAAAGATTAGAAGTAACGAAGTACTCCAATATAATAAAATATTAATTGACTTACGAAAATACAACTGTCTTCAAATGTATTATTGTACCATCTCAACATTACAAATATTACGCTAGATGCATGCTAGATGGCAGTAGTGAGCAATACCTTCTCGTAGAGAAGTTCTCGATCTATTATACACGATGGCAATGTTACTAGTCAAGAGGGCTTTGTTGATTCAGTTTCATTTTTATTAAAATGCAACATTCCACTTCAATCATCCGAATACCAGTAATCAACTTCACTTGACATATGATTTTCAATAAATCTTAATATTAAACAATCTCTTGATACGTGACTATCCATAATATCATATAGCAGAAGCTATAACATAACCTAACTAATATACACAAGTGTTAGACAAGTTTTAATTAACGACGATGACATAAAAAATAAACATGAATAATTTTAAAAGGAATAATTATTGAATGTACAATTTTCAAATTTGAATGTGGTTGGTGGTTCAATTGATGTTATATTGGACGTGTGCGTAATAGAAGTGGAACTCGTTGATTTAGATCTACTTGGTGTATTCAACTTATTCAGAATTACCGAATGAATAATTTTAAAAGAAATAATTATTGAATGTACAATTTTCAAATTTGAATGTGGTCGGTGGTTCAATTGATGTTATATTGGACGTGTGCGTAATAGAAGTGGAACTCGTTGATTTAGGCCTACATGGTGTATTCAACTTATTCAGGATTTCCGAATGGTGCTCTTCATTTATTTGTAAATCGGATTTCAGAAGATGCATAGGTATGATCACTTGATCAGTGATTTTTATTAATTCTTGTTCTTGAATGCCAATCCGAGTCATAGTTGAAACTGCTGTGCATCGACTGGAGTGGTTTGTAATTTATATATATATATATATATATATATATATATATATATATATATATATATATATATTGACGTCCAGACCAGCGCAGTTTCAAATGTTGGCAAACAAAGAAACAAATGCTAGGGACGCGATAAAATTAAACAAATGCTAGGGACGCGATAAAATTGTGCGATAAGCAGCCATGATTGGTTGAAATACGTCCTTTCGTACCGTTTTATTGGTCAAAAGTAGTATGACGTAGTAAGAGTGTAATAGTCTGACTAAATCTGTGGATCTGTGAATTTGTTAGTACAGTAAAATGTTGTTATAACGAAAGCCAGTAGGGGAGACTGTTATACCTTCAGCATAGTGTACCTTTGAACATTTTGTGTTTTTTAATTTTTACTGCTACTTAGAGGACTCAAAATGACGTAGATTTTAGAGAAAGCCGCTAAGTAGCTCTGGTCGTAGTTTCAGTTTGATTTAGTATTTAGTAGTAGTAGTATTTATTTATTTAACCTGGTAGAGATAAGGCCGTCAGGCCTTCTCTGCCCCTCTACCAGGAGATTCCAACTACAACTGCAAAGTCTGAGTTTTGTGGACGAAAGAAGTATTTTTAGTACCAAAAGTAAACATTTCGTTCACTGATATATGTTTTCTAACACAAAACCAGATTGTATTTGTTAACATCTTTCAAGTACGGTGCGTTCTCTATCATCAGGTGAGTAATAACTAGAGAGAGCATTTGGTGTAGCTACGTAAACCGTTGAGTTAACTGCTACACGCACTATATCGTAATGTATTAGGGAGCAAGGAAGGTAGGGGGGAATGTCATCGTGTCGCTACAATAACAACGACTGGACTACATTTCCTGCAGCAAATTATTTATCTTTATTATTCAGTAATTTCACTTTATAATATTAAATAACCTTTTTTATATTGTGAATATAATTACAATTATCTGGCACATGGGTGTTTCAGTTTCTTAAATGGAATATTTGCCCTAACGAACTTGTGGCACAAGTCTTGGTAAAAATCACATTCCATATCTGAGTAGCTTCGACTTTCTTCGAATTCAACAACTTAAAACATTCCTTGTCTCTTTTACAGTTGTAGTGTTTTTGTACATGGTGTCTCATATTCCCCAGCAGATCGACTCTACAAACCTTGACTGTAAGTTTTTCACCATCCGTGGAAAAGTGCTGCGGTCCGAACTCCCCAACAAACAGGTGCAATTGTACATGCAGAGGCTTCTTTTCTTTCGGTATATCGTAAACTATGTTGTAATGTAAAGGCAAATAAATGCTTTGCACTTACGGTAAACATATGTAGGACAAATTAGAAGGACTACGATAGGAAAAAAAAGTAAATACAGGAAATAGTGTAGAAGGACCAATAAAGAAGAATATAAAGAAGACAGGAAATTCAAATACCCCAGGAAATGCACAGGTATTCAAAATTATCTCAGACAGCACTTGTAACATCAGAGAGCTCAGCGCGTAAAATGACTGTACCTTGTAGGTAAGACCCCTTCCCCCACCTCGTGACGTAATCAAAGCTCTCGGTATAGTAAACTTGTGTCCACTGATAACGTACCCCATCTGCTCTCTTTGGTAATAACATACCTTAATTTCCATGATTTGTTCGAATCTCTAGTTTTGGGAGCCATATTTGTTTAAAAATGCACCCTTTTGTATCATTGAACACAAAACATCTTGTACCATGGAACATGTGCCAAGGTACACAATACTATCGGTTTTTTGTTTTTCTTTTATTTTAAGATCATGTCACGAAGTAAGTCTGGAGTTAAGAAGCCCCTAATTGATACGGATGCCTTGAAGAAAGCTGTTGAAGCTGTTATTGCTCCTCAGTAAATAAAATCTCAATGAGACAGGCTTGCTCTGGTTTATGATTGCAAATGCATTTTAAATATGATTGTCAGTTTTTACAGCTTATATTCCTACCTATATTTCATGTGTTCCAACTTACAAGAGGGTATGTTCCAAGGTACATGAACCTGTTGTACCTTTGAACATATTACATATCCCTTCATTTTATTTCTTCTATTCTTAATAGATCCGTAAAACAGGAAAATACATACAGAAAGTTGTAAAGGAATCTTCAATAATTATTTCAACTATTTTTTCAATTAAATAATTTCATATCTCAATATTAAAAAAATGAATAAATAAAATATGAAAAGTGTTTGAAGATACAGCAGTTTCCCCTACAATGAAATATTCAGTATTAGGAAATAATTTTCTGTCTCCTGCATTTCTCCCATATAATTTAATGCCAAAATACTAGGGCATTCAATAGGTAATGACAACAATTCTGTAAGCCGGCTGGGTAGCTCAGTTGGTTACGGACTGGAAGGTCCGGGGTTCGATCCCTGGTGGTGACGGGATTTTCTCGTTGCCAAACTTCCAGAACAGCCCCGAGGTTCACTCAGCTTATAAAATTGAGTACCGAGTCTTTCTCGGGGGTAAAAGGCGGTCGGAGCGTGGTGCCGACCACACCACCTCATTCTAGTGCCGAGGTCATGGAAAGCATGGGGCTCTACCTCCATGCCCCCCAAGTGCCTTCATGACATGTATAGGGAATACCTTTGCCTTTTTTAACAATACTGTAAATCAACGCTCCTAGCGGTGAGCATCGGAATCTTTAAGTACTTAGAGGAGCGATTGTTGCATAACGGAAGGGAGAAACAGTCACTATAAATGAAAACTAGGGGATTTTTCCATACAATGCACAGAGAAACAGACTGCATTCTTGAATCAAATCATAAAATGATTTCTTTATAAAATGTCTTCGTAACTCATTAGTCACTATTAGAATCATCATGAATAACAACATGAATTAGGACGGCCGGCTGGCCTATTCCAGCCTCATAATTCAAATGTTAAATGTTATGTTTTATTTAACGACGCTCGTTATATCAGCGTCGCCGGATGTGCCGGAATTTTGTCCCGCAGGAGTTCTTTTACATGCCAGTAAATCTACTGACATGAGCCTGTCGCATTTAAACACACTTAAATAGCATCGACCTGGCCCGGGATCGAACCCGCAAACTTGGGCTCATAATTGAAGACATACGAGTACATTAATAGAGGAAGTGTTACAAATATGGTTTATCATTATTTTTTTGTTTTGGAACCTATATGTTTTGAATACTGAACATAAAGTATCGTCCTATTTATTGCTGAATGTCCCTGTGAATGGTTCACCGGACTTAGAAGTTCGGAAGATGTTATATAATGTTTGACAAAAGTAATTGCCTCAAAGTCTAACATATATCCTTCATAAAAATTGAGGTGCAAATATGGAATACTACTAACAAGTTACAAAATTAACAAAATTTGGAAGTCAAAATGTCCTCTACTAAGAAAAGCACAGAACAAGCATTCATCATAGACATTAGAAGGTGTTTTCCAACCGTAATACTAATTCAGATGAATCTTCTCTCACGTCTTTTCTCGGACTTGTTTTATAGCTTCTTGCATTGCCTTTTCATTCCACTATTTTCTAAGCTTGTTGGAAGGTAAGGTTTCTCTCCTCCTACAGGTGCCAACACTAGTAACGAAAAAGAAAACCAGGGTATAAATATGGAATACTAATAATACTAGTATTTCATATTTGTGACACAATGATGTTGTAAGTCATAACCTCAAAACATATATTTAAAATTTAAATCAATTAAACATACATTGCTAAAAACGTAATTATTTTTCTCTCTAAGAATATATATCATTAATATATTTTCTAACTCTGAGGAATAACAATGTATATTCAAGAAAGAACTTACCGCCAAAATTTTCACTTTTCTCGAAAGTGCAATAATGATAAACGTTTTAACAGTTTAGCTTCTAGCTGCAAACTAACACATTCCCGCGAAAGGGAGTATCAGTGCTTAGTAATTTGGAAGGCTTTCGCTATAATACAATACGTCTCAGGTCGTATATCACACTATTTCATATTTGTATTCCTATTTGATATTTGTAACACTTTCACTACCTCCGGTGTTTTCTGGAGAGGCCGATATCTCTCTTCCGAGGTGGTATGCATTCCACACGTGTGTGAGGTAGTCCTACTGGGATTCATTCTCGATACATGTTGGTGCCGGTTATGATATGCCTTGATGGAATCAAAGGATGCTATACCTAATGTGGGGGTCTGGAATCCGCGACCACTGTTTCCACATGACGCGAGCGCGCGTATTTAAGTGAATTGAGTGGACCAAAGATCGTTCTTTTGCATGCAGACCGTAAAGACAGGTTCAATTAAGTTCTATCTCCAGGAGGTACGGAAGAGATAAATTTGTGACCCTACGGGTAACTTTTCGGCTGCGAAGATAATGCAGATACTGTCACCAGATAAAACAGACCGCACAGACACCGGCAGGGAGTCACCCATTCCATCCTCAACAACATGAATATCTATGGTTATTCTTTCATCGCTAGGAATACCACCCCCTGCCAGCAGATACTGCCCATCGATCGTTCCCGTCCGGCTTAATTTCCAATCATGAACGTTTTACAGAGAAGTACCTGAGGCTACGGCCTCCAGATACGGAATGTAGCTGCGAATATATTGAATAAGCAGTCGTGGACAGCCGATAAGGGTTGGTCCTCCAGCAGTTGTGGACAGCCGATAAGGGTTGGTCCTCCAGCTTGGGGTTAAGCGAAGGGCTAACAATCCATCGCCATAAAAAACAGCTTGTTACGAACCCATACAAACTGCACGCATTGTATTCTTCACCTGACATAATTAGGAACATTAAATCCAGACGTTTGAGATTGGCAGGGCATGTAGCGTGCATGGCCGAATCCAAAGTTAGTTGGGAGACCGGAGAGAAAAAGACCTTTTGGGGAGACCGAGACGTAGATGGGAGAATAATATTAAAATGGATTTTGAGGGAGGTGCGATATGATAGAGAGTGGATTAATCTTGCTCAGGATAGGGACCGATGGCGGGCTTATGCGAGGGCGGCAATGAACCTGCGGGTTCCTTAAAAGCCATTTGTAAGTAACTACGTGGCTAAGCTTCTCCTTTCAACATCACTGAATCTCGTACACTTTACTCTGAAAACATATTTTTACGATAAATACAAGGGGAAAAATAGGGTGACATAGAGAGTATTGATTGAATTAAATGCGTAATGTAGATGGGAACGGATAAACCTCGAAGAAGAAAACACATCTTCCAGTTTTGTGCAAAAAATTACCATATCTGACAACGCCGAGGATCGAACCAAACTCTGTGGAATGATAAACTCCAGCACTACAACCCAAGGGGCTGACCCTACTCGTCACTCACACAACCATAGAAAATGAAACTGATTACACCTATTATGAGATAAGTTCAGTTACTTGTCACATATGCAAGCATCAAGAAATCACTTGTTATACCTGTTATAAAGCAAGCCGATTCTATTCGTCACAGTTACTATCAGGGGAAAAATTGTTATTATACTTCAATGGTGAATTTGCAAAACGACTTAAGTCCCTAGAAGTAGATTTGGGAAAATTAAAGAAAACTGTTTTTGGGCTCGCTGAACCATATATTGTTGCAACATAATTTTTTATATGTAAAAGAGATGTAAGAGAAATAATATTAGTGTAAAAATTCATACTTTTGTACTCTTCTTCATGCCGTAAAAAATTTAATTATCTTCAGGACTTAAGTTGTTCTTCAAATTAACTTAAATTCTGCATCATAATTATTAGGTTACTGACACGTAAACATGTTTAACTAAATGTATTTATAGCAAAATCATAAAATAACCTTATTGCAATTGTTGAACAACATTATTTTGAACAATTTGTTAATCACAACAGCACAGACCTCTGATAGAGAAAGTATAATGTTGAAGAAATGTTTCTGAGCACTTGTTGCCATTAAGAATTTGATTAGTGTGTTGTTCTTATTTTGTCCCGGACAACTGTCGCAAAACATCCACAGTTCTTAGAATACTGGATGGGACACAGTTATTGAAGTAGTGTGCAGGAGAAAATTACATACCCCATTAAGACTTTTCTTGGCCTGTCCCTCATGGTAGAACAAAAGGATATTTCAGTAGTTTTAATGTTGTGCACAGAGAAAGCTGGGACGGTAAGCTGGCGATAATAGTACATATCCTGAACTGGTGTTTAGGCACGCATATATTTTTCATGTAGTCAAATGCGACAACAAGAAAATCCTCTCTCTCGATGCTTAACTTGGAACTATTTTGCAATACTTTTTACTTCAGCTACAAGTTTAGCACGATTACTGAGTATATTGCTTTTCATTTTCATGCTCTGTTCTTCAAACGTAATAAATTTTCTGAACTAAGGAATTACCAATGACAACAGACAAGAAATATTTTGTCAGCTGATTGTATGGTTAAAATTACGTATTATGTAAGTTTTTTTCAGTACTTGACAGGCAAAAAAACTTAAATTCAGGATTAAAGTCGTTTTACCCCTTAACCAAATATTCTGCTGCTAAGAAAAACTATACAAAATCCTGGATTAAAGTCATTCTGTTACTAAACGATGCCCCTTGCATACAGTAACATAATCATGCTCTCAACTCAGAACCCACAAAATGTGGACTTAAGTCGTTTCGCAAATTCACCATTCACTTGTTATTAGACAATACGATTTTACTCGATACTTACATACCCATAAAGAAATTACTTCCTGTTGTACTTGTTATGAAGCAAACTGAATCAATTCGTCACACATACTATCACCAAGAAATTCCTCGGTTATTAGGGCCTATATATTGTAAATTTATTCTACTCGTAACATGCGCAACAATAGGGAAATTCACTTCCTACAACTATCATGATGCTAAGTCTATTCGTCACTTAATGTACAACTATGGAAATTACGTAGGCCTATTATTATACTTGTTATAATACAACCTGAATATAGCTACTAGTCATATACCAACCATACGGGAAATTTATGATATCGCGTACGGAAAGCTGAATCTACTCGTCACATCGTGAGGAATTTATTTATTAATGAGATAAGCTGATTCTATTCGCCACATATGAAACCGTGAAATTCACTTATTAGCATGCTTTTTACAAGGGAAGCTGACTCTATTCATCTCATATACAGCAATCGTCAATAATGTATTATAACTGCTGTATGTATAGCTGATTATTGTTAGAGTCCTAAACAAGATTCATTACGTCTAATCCTATAGTCATACATAAGAGATACAGCCTACGTCAATAATAAAATATTATTATAATCGATCCTATCATTATTGTAACCTTCTCTTCTTTGGAGAAGTTGTGAAATTACAAAGTGAGTGATCATCTTTCCAGAAAGTATGCCCACTTGCTTACTCCGAAGTTCTTTCTTTGCTTTCTGTAACAAGAATAAAGTTATAATTGACAGTTTGTTACCTCAAAAACTTTCAGAAGTGGGCTACAACTAGTTGCCAAGTTATATAGGAAAATGTAAATTTCAAGCTTTCTACAATGGCTTTCTTTCGAGGGAACTTGTATCTCATGAGAAACAGGAAGATAGAGCGAGAAAGAAAGGAATAAGGGTATAAAAGGAGAGAAATTACTTCCCTCAGAGTAAGACATCAATAAGGACAATTCAATTCACTCCCTTTCCAGCTTATCACAGCATCGGTCATAATGTTTGTATGTCTTTCATAACAAGAAGTTTCATAATGGGATAATTTAACAGTTTTATATGTACTTCTAATCAGATAACTTAAGTAAAAATAAATATATATAATTTATCTTATTTTATAGATTTTTACCAAGCAGCCACGGTGGTCCTGTGGTTATAACGCAAGACTTATAATCCAGTGGACTTGAGTTCAATCCTCGGTGTGTCCTTATTTATAACTCGTGTTGGGCAAGGCCGTGGTCTAGGTAATACAGGAGTTTTCTCTGGGATCTCCGATTCCCCTGTGAGACCTCAAGCAAATCTTCGTCTCGTCTCGTCTCGTCTCGTCGCGTCCCGTCCCGTCTCTTCTCGTTTCGTCGCCAGTGTAGTGTAGATCAGCCTACTATGACGCAACCTACGCAACATCTCTATCGGTATATTGGTCTACACAACTGTCTTCATATCGGTGATTGAAGAACAGTCAAATACCCGCCAGTAGTAAAAAAAAAAATAGTTTTTGTACCATGACACGAAATATTTTTTTTCAGTCCGTTATTAGATGAACATTCTGAAAAACTCCCGTGACATGAGGTTAGCACAATGACAGGCTTCAACATAGGTGTACAAGGATATAAGGACATCATGTTGAACGCTAAAAAAATCATTTCAAAGTTATAATGTTATTTTTGCGACAAAGGTTTCGTAATAATTAAGTCCCTTTAGAATATTGCTAATCACAGCTTATTACTGTATGTAGCTGCTTAAAAAATATAAACAGTAAATTAAATAACTTATTATACACCCAAATAAAATTACGTCGCTACCTTAATTTCCTGTATT
This sequence comes from Periplaneta americana, assembly GCF_040183065.1. Lineage (NCBI taxonomy): Eukaryota > Metazoa > Arthropoda > Insecta > Blattodea > Blattidae > Periplaneta > Periplaneta americana. Next base: position 118,205,637 of record NC_091128.1, read on the forward strand.
GCATGTAAACAGAATTTAAACCGGCAAGAATGTTGAACTATAGTGAATTGCAATGATACCAAAAAATACACAATAATTGATTACTTTTAATTGAAAGCCTTATATAATTTATTTCAAGAAATAGTCTGCCCAGGCATCCTGGGTTGCCAAAAACACAGAATAACACACATATAAGAATAGTAATGATTACAGTAAGATAGATGAGTCAAATTGAAATGTGAACTAGGAGCTTAAGTTTAAGAAATAATAAATTTGTACATATATATGTAACAATCACACACTAACGAATAGAAAAGGGGGGGGGGGTTTATGATATTCCGTATAAATGATTTTTCAGAATTGCCACAGATCCTTTAATGGTTGAAGTAATTATTTTTGGAATGATGTCATGGATTCCAAATGTTTTGATAATGTTTACAGTTGATCGTGGGATGGTGCCCCTCGCTCCGATCATAGCCGGCCCGGATGGCTCAAGCGGTAGGGGCACGGCATGTCCCTATCGCTTGGTCCGAAGGGTTGTGGGTTCGAGTCCCGCCTCGGGCATGGATGTTGTGATTGTATTAGTATAAGTAAAAACAAAGGAAACAAAGGGAAACAAACAGAAAACAAAAAATAGATAACTTTGGAAAACGGCCTCTGGCCGGTCGAAAATTAAAAAAAAAAAAAAAAAATCATTAAGCCATGTACTTCCCAGGTGCCTTCCATCTGATATTTTTCTCGAAAATACGGAATAGTAGGCTCATAAATTTGTTGTTTCTCTTTGTTGACCTCGGATGGTTGGGTCTGGCTCATCTCAAATCTAACAGTTGGGTCCAGTATAAAGCCTTTACTATTAGTCTTGTCTAGAGCCACGATGTCCGCTCTTCTAATTCCGCCGCCTTCAGACGCAACGCAGTGCGCCTCTTCATGGACCTCGAAGGATTTGTTTCTAAGGGCTTGTGCTATTAGTTTTCGGATGTTATGATGGCGTGAATTTCTCAGGAGTTCTCCATGCTGACAGGATCCTAGGACGTGCGCTAAGGTTTCAATCTCGTTGCAGTATCTGCAACGGAAACCGTCCAAGGATCTCCCATGAAGACTTCTCACTGGTGCTACGTTAGCATTCATCTTAATTGCGTCCCGCCATTCAGAGGAAGACAGACCCTCCTTAGAAAAAATCCATTTATTTCCGGGAGTATATTCTTGAAATAAAATAACACCTTTTCCTTTATGTGGAAGCGCACACCATTTGTCGTACTCTTGTTTCCTAAGATTTTGTCGTAGTTTATGGACATTGATGTTACTTATATCCAGATCTTCAGGTGGAATTTTTAACTTCCTGGAACATACTTTCTTTTCTGCTGCTATGTTCCTTGTAGAAACGACAAGAGGATTCGAGGTTCTCAATAATGTGTTGCAAATATTGAGATGCTGTAAATATGCTTCCCATTGAGCTTTGAAAAGGCTGAGACCCTTATATTTACGTTCGGTGTACAACATCGCGTCGTTTGATGTAACGACGAAAAAAACACACTGTTGTGCTAAAAATAATACTATTTACTTGAATGACTGTTGACTTGGAAGTGGCCATTGAAAAAACTTCCAAAAAATTTGATTAGGATAAGATACTGTGAAAGAAATGTGTTTAAGTGTCCCAGTTTGCAAAAGCAAAATTATTTGAAAAACAATGGGTATTGACTTTTGGTTCACCCTGTATAATGATTAATTTCTTTTAGGAAACATTTTTCTAACTTCACAATCACATTTGTCCATTAATTTTATCTAAAACAATAAGCTACTAAGCTACATCTATAAGTTCAATAATTTAGAAAAAATCGTTGCATACGGACCGAATGCCCAAAATTACTTATTTGAAATCATGAACTCTGAGAACATATATTTCAGCAAAAATTTATGTTACTTAAAATGAATTGCTGTCTCTTTTTATGTCTTCACAAAACTTCGAAATTTTAGGACTCCTTGCATTCAGAGTTTCTACGTAATCTATCTAGGCCTCTATCTTTCTTCGACTGTGAGAGAGACTTGTGGACTTAAGTCATCTATAGTTTCAATCTAAGTCTATATGTTAGCCCATTAAGACATCTATTAGCAAGATAGGGTATTTGATAAAACGAAAAACAACTAGACGTTGATTTGCGTGGGTTGGGGTCCTCTTATAACATGTAAATTATAACCTTACTTTCCTTCTCAAAGAAGCCATAAGAAGAAATTTAACATATTCTTAATATAAAATTCAATCCTTAATGATTTTCCACTAACAAACTTCAGATTCAGTGACAAGAATAGTTGCAATAGGTCGCTAAATATCTTAATAATAATAATAATAATAATAATAATAATAATAATAATAATAATAACAATAATAATAATATATTTTACATTATCGTGTAGCTCTTTGATCTGTCCCGCCAAAGTCATGAACCTAGCTTCCTCTTGGACTAATGGCATTCTTCTTCTGTTTAGCTTTTACATAATGAGGTAATATGTCATTTTATTATCAATCAAAAAATCTGAAAGTTAGAATTTATACAGTTATATTACTGGTTGTTCTATATGGTTGTGAAACTTGGACACTCACTTTGAGAGAGGAACAGAGATTAAGAGTGTCTGAGAGCAAGGTTCTTAGAAAAATATTTGGGGCTAAGAGGAATGAAGTTACAGGAGAATGGAGAAAGTTACACAACGCGGAACTGCACGCATTGTATTCTTCACCTGACATAATTATGAATATTAAAATCAAGACGTTTGAGATGAGCAGGGCATGTAGCAAGTATGGGCGAATCCAGGAATGCATATAGAGTGTTAGTTGGAAGGCCGGAAGGAATAAAACCTTTGGGGAGGCCGAGACGTAGATGGGAGGATAATATTAAAATAGATTTGAGGGAGGTGGGATATGATGGCAGGGACTGGATTAATCTTGCTCAGGATAGGACCAATGGCGAGCTTATGTGAGGGCGGTAATGAACCTCCGGGTTCCTTAAAAGCCGTCAGTAAGTAAGTAAGTATACTGAATGCATTTGGTTTCGTATAGTCACTTGTAATTTTATCACCTCTAGAGCAGCCAATACACAATTCTTAGGAATATTATTTCAGCCAATTGTATTAGAATTCTTCCTTTTTTGTTTATAATAGTGGGCACTTCCATTTAAAGGCATCGGCACATCCATTACCTTATAGAACTTAAGCTGGGCTTCCTTCCGTGTCTTCTTATTTAACGAAGATGAAGAAAATTTTTTACGTTAGCCAACACTCAACTACCTTGCCTCTCGGTTTACTCTCCTAGCTTCACATCATAATCGATATACACGTTCACAGCACAATCTGTTGCTATCAATACCACGTCATCAGACATCTCTGTACTCAAGTTCTTTCTCAATAGCCAAGGCCCGCTCATGGAATTCGCTCCCGCTCGAAATCAGGGGTAGTCTTAGTCCTCAGTTGTTTAAAATTAGGTTGTTTAGATATATTTTAAATGCAAAGAATTAGTTTTTAGGTATAATTTTTATTTATTATTATTATTATTATTATTATCATTATTATTATTATTACTATTATTATTATTACTATTATTATTATTATTATTATTATTATTATTATTATTATTATTATTATTTTACACCGTCATTACTTTATTTTTCCATTAACACTTATATCTAGGTAATTGTTATTGTCTCAATGTAACACGTGCTGTGCTGATCATACTAATTCTACTATTCCTTTAGTTGTGAGGTTATATTCATATGTATTAATTTTTTTTTTAATTAATACGGTGTACTAGATGTATTTTCCTGTTTGTGATTATCAGGGAACGGATTTATATGGACTAAAAATATATGAAATATGTAAATATATATGTAGTTATTTTTACCAAAATATGGAATTAAATATGGATTTTTACCAAAATATGGAATTAAATATGGACTTAAAATTATAAAAAAATGACTATGTACGTTAAATATTGGTACATTTTAATCAAACTAAACAAAAAATATAATGGACGTACCTTATCTTCCAATGTAGTTTCAACAAAACACAATTTTTATTGTCTGTTACCATAACAATAGGTTACAAACATTTCTTTCAAGTGCTGAAAAGTGAATCTTCTTCTATTGTCTCTGAGGATAGATTTATACTGACTAAAAGAGCGTTCGACGTCACAAGAAGTAACTGGTACATAATTAAATTTCACAATGTCTGCTGGGGATAAGTCCAAGTTAATCTTCACTGTTGATTCACCACTCATCACAGCAACAACCTTTTGTAGTTCTTCATATCCAGGGTTTTTTGAAAGTACAGTGTCCACCTTAGCTCTTACTGCATCTGCAACTTTACCTCTACCACGATTCAGTTGTTCCACAGTACTATTTATAATTTCAAAACTTTCAGATAGTGAAAGGTGCCTATTTTGGAGACTTTTGAGCGTTTTTATGATGCATGAAAATGTATGCTGAATGTGAGCTAAGTCATTCTTCACACTTATGTCACAGGTAACTGTTTTCGCAGTATCAATTGAGACTGCATCTTCAGAGTCCAATGCAAGGAGAACATTGTTAATAGAGTCTATATGTTCGGCATAATATTCAACTGCTTCTAGCCATGTACCCCATCTAGTTAAAATTGGCTTTGGTGGCAATGGAATTTCAGGGTACATTTCTTTCAACACGTTAACTCTACTGGGAGCTTTGAGAAATACTTTTTTCACTGATGAAATCAACAAATCTACTTTAGGGAAATTGTCTCTGACCACTTCTGCCACACGATGAAATGCATGCGCCACACAAGTAAAATGAGTCAATTTAGGATATACAACAGATAATGCTTGTCCAGCTTTGACCATATAAGGGGCAGCATCGCTAATAAAGAATAACACATTATCGTACATAATACCCTTTGGCCACAGGATACCCATAGCTTCGTTGAACAGTTTAAATATAGTTTTGTTATTGCACTTTTCTAGAACATCACAATGTAAAAGAATTCGTTCAGAATATTGTTCACTTAACAAACCGATAACTACATTACCAACAAGTCTACCTTCTTTGTCGGGAGTCTCATCAATGGAAACCCAAATTGAACTATCTTTAATTTCATCTCTTATCTTCTGTATTGTCTCATCGTAGATGGATGGAGCATACGTCTTCCTAAGTGTTGACTCATCCGGGATTGTATGTTGAGTATATTTTTCAAGGAATTCCCTGAAGACCTTATTCTTTAGTTTGTAGAGAGGAATATCAGCAGAGATGAGAGAACGGCACAGGTCGATGTTAAACTCAGATCTTACATTCGATGTTGTTGGTTGTGTTAAAAACAATTGTTGTTTGTTGGCCTGATGTTTACTAGTTGTAATGTGTTGTTGCACCAGGAACTTTTGTGTAGATGATACTGCACACTGACACAAATTACAAAATAATATTTTATTGTCAGTTGATAAACCATCTTCTTTAAATTCTGAAATGTAACTTGTTAGTTTTGATTTTAAATTGACTGAATGACGTACTTTTGGCATATTTACCGTCTTTATAGTATGATTTACAAAACTGAACCTATGTGTACTCTGACTGGCATTTAACTGTTGAGCTGCACAACTGAAGTCTGTTAAAAATTTTAAATTAAATTAATACAGTTTTGTAACTTACTTTCCCATTGTTGATAGGACTGCTAATTTTCAAATAACTCTGATGTTAAAGGGATTACTGAACATGTGTTTAAATCTCTATTGTTGAAATGTATTTTTAAAAGTTAATGGAATTTTGTTTTGTTTTATTGTTAAACCTAATATAATATGGACTGTTTTATATGAAATATGGAAAATATATGGAAATTAACGAAAATATGTACTAAACTCTAAAATATGGAAAAATATGGAAAATAAAAGTAGGATTTTTCAACCCTACACATTGTGAAACATAAAGATAATGCAAAATATAAATTATATTAGCTTTATAAGTAAATATGTATTTACATATAAATCCTTTCCCTGGTGATTATGTATTCAATCTCTTTTTTTTATTATATATATATATATATATATATATATATATATATATATATATATATCTTTTTATTATTGTTATATTAAAGTTAATACTGATTGTGTATATGTATTCAATCTCTCTTTTTTACTTAATTATGTTTATTATTATTTTTATGTTAATATTTGTATACCGGTATGTATTTTTTTTGTATGTGATTTGATCCTGGTTGAGTGGAAGAGAAGGCCTGATGGCCTTAACTCTGCCAGAGAAAATAAAACTATTATTATTATTATTATTATTATTATTATTATTATTATTATTATTATTATTATTATTTTACACAGTCATTACTTTATTCTTTCCATTAACACTTATATCTAGGTATTTGTCATTGTGTCAATGTAACACGTGCTATGCTGATCATACTAATTCTACTATTCCTTTAGTTGTGAGATTATATTCATATGTACTAATTCTTTTTTTTTTAAGTTAATACTGTATACTAGATGTATTTTCCTGTTTGTGATTATGTATTCAGTCTCTTTTTTTACTTAATTATGTTTATTATTATTTTTAAGTTAATATTTGTATACCGGTATGTATTTTTTTGTATGTGATTTGATCTGGTTGAGTGGAAGAGAAGGCCTGATGGCCTTAACTCTGCCAGGGAAAATAAAACTATTATTATTATTATTATTATTATTATTATTATTATTATTTTATTTATTTATTATTTTTGGATGGAATAGTATGCCCAATTTCATTGAAGCCTGTATTTTTGGACTCCCCTGACCCTCGCACACAATGTAATGAAGCTTGGAGCCGCAGTTAGATAGAATCTTGAGACTTTTTCTTCATCCTCACACTTGGGAGCAAGAAACGTGGAGCGCCTCACTGTCTACCATGGCGCGGGGGTAGTGCAAAGCGCGAGGTTTGGAGAGTACCCGATGGACCCTCCTCCAGAAGCCGCTAATGAGATATCGGATACCAATACCTCAAACCACACTCTGTCTCTCTCTACAGAATACCCTGAGGATATAGGACCTACCTACGTTTTGCTGCCAGATAAAATTGCGTTTCTTTTTTCTTCCATCTCTGTCCTTTTTTACTCTCTCTCTCTCTCTCTACATCGCTTGGAGAACTCTACAAACAGACTTTATTATCTAGTGGGTCCCCTACTGTCAAACCAATACTGAGTATAGGCGTATTCTGACATCACCGTAGGAAAAAGGTTGTAGAGGAAATTCATACAATACTCCTTCGACTTCCTCGTTTTTTCATCACTTCAAATAACAGAATAAAAGTATAGAGAGGGAAATAGTGTTTGGTGTAAGTCTATATGTCATTTCTGATGTTGAAGCTTTCATATGCAGATCTGTATAGACATTTGTTAAAAGTGGAATATATATATGACTCTGTTTCTTGCATGAAAGCCTTTAATGTATTGTAACGTATGAAGTTGTTATCACCTCAATACAGCTGTTTGAAATGTACAAAGGACCGCTTTTCTCCCCCGTTATTTATGTGTTATAATACTAAAATCGTTATGCAATAAAAACATATCTACTTGTCAGATTTCTTAAGAACTTTATTTCATTCGAAGTTTTCCATTCAAATGCAGCATACTTGAATATAAAGGAAGACAAATCAATTATTAAAGATTACAAAAATTTAGAATAGTTTCAGCTTGCAATAGGTTGTCCATAAACTAAGCCGGTTAACTTGTCGTCGACTAAGGTCCAAATGCTCGTATCTCACACAATCATAATTTTACAGGAGAACGAAATAATTGTTCTTGTCGCCATTTACTGCCGACTTACATGGTACTGAAATTTGTATTTTTCAGCGATTAATATCAATCAGTGGTTTACGAGATTTTGCAGGTAGATGCGCATCGCTTTGACGAATTCAATGGTACCAAAAACTCAATTTAGAACATTTTAAGGGTTACGAGTATATGCACCTTAATGGAACATTAACCAGTTTGGTGAAATAAATCTGTATTTTTACTCTTTGCTTCTATCTTTTGAAATAATACCTCTTTATTCATGAAATTTGGAAAGAATATAGAGAACATGCTGATACCCATGTATGCATAATTACAGTCTTACAAAATACAATTATTTAATTGCTTACGCTTGATAATTTTAATTTAAAAAAAATTGCACCATTGAGCTACGCCGAAGTTCAATCTGTGGATTGAACTTCGGCGTAGCTCAATGGTTAGAGCGCTTGGTACGTAGAACCAAGGACTAGGGTTCGATCCCCGGCGCCGGAACGAATTCTTCTCCTCTAATATCAATATTGTTACTATAACACACTTCGTATTGATAAACTTGCGATAGAAGTAAGTTTATTTAATCATACTGTATACTATAACTATGTTATGAGTTGATAGAGATTTTTGTTCTACAAAATAGGTTTGTTTTTAATTTATTTTCCAACGAAACATTTCTTTATTTTGGGTTCTCTTTGAGTGTACGTCAATTTTAAATAAAGCTGACGTATTGAAAATTAAAGATAATTACCTAGAATATAATTAATTTCATTGTCTTAAATGTAAACTATCAAAGCTACTTACTGTATAAGTGACAAATTAAACGAAATAGCTGAACTACAAACATTCAAATTTTCATTACTTCAAAGTTACGATAATTCTAAGTGTAATATTTTTTATCACAATTATACTTTTGTTTGATCAGCTGTCTGAAGACAGATTTGAACCTCATAGGCTAAGTGTCACCAATAATCATCACTTAAAATGAGAGTAACAAGCCTGGAGATAATGGTCAGTTCCTTTGCCACTCCATTGCATACATCGCTGACTAGTAACATATTTCACTAATTAGACTTAAGACGTATACAAATTGTCTTTCCTCTGACACATATCGTCAAGTGAGATGTACTGCCCGATAATAGATGTACATACATATCAGCCAGAACCTCAATCAGAGGTAAATTATACGTTAACTATATTTTCTAAAAAAAAAAGACAATATTTGTCATTCTTATGACAGCAACAATGTTCTGATGAGTAAAGGTCGCTCTTTTAATGTATTCATGTTTTTTCCATGCATGTCTTTAATGACATAACATTTATTTTCTTGGAATTAGCAAGAAGTGTTTATACGAAACTATTGCTTCATGTCTATCAGCAGGGAGACAAATCAGTGTACGTATGATCAGACTTAAAATATGAATAATCATGTCTCTTGAAACTCTCATATTTTGGCAGATTTCCGAAACACCCGTAAGCAAAAACCCGAATCGCAGTACGGATAATTTTCTTTTTTTTTTTCCAGATCTGTTTGCGAAACACGATTTCAGAGAAAAATATAAAAATTTAACGAAGTAGGATAAAATGTATATTCATTAAAATTATATATGTCGGTAAAAAATAAACATAAAACAGAAGCACAATAAAACACAGACATAGAAATTATAAAAAAAAGGATAACTAAAAATTAAAAAAAACCCAACAGCAAACCAAATACAGAATTGTATTTTAAACAGAACTGTAAAAAATAACACAAAACCAAACTAAAATAATTAATCATATATAACATAATATTACTCGTTGAAGCATTCTTTCCCGTTGGCATCAGAGAACGCTAGTAGTATGGTTGCCTTTGAACCGGTGTTACGGGGGACACTGAGGGAAGCTGTAGTGCACAGACATAGAAATTATAAAAAAAAGGATAACTAAAAATTAAAAAAAAACCAACAGCAAACCAAATATAGAATTGTATTTTAAACAGAACTGTAAAAAATAACACAAAACCAAACTAAAATAATTAATCATATATAACATAATATTACTCATTGAAGCATTCTTTCCCGTTGGCATCAGAGAACGCTGGTAGTATGGTTGCCTTTGAACCGGTGTTACGGGGGACACTGAGGGAAGCTGTAGTGCACAGTCTGTAAAAACATTAACTACTCATATTACTCGCTTAAAAGACGAAGTCCAGATAGGCTACAGAGGCCGACACTTATATTATGGGTGATGATAGTTGATTTATCTTTTCTACGTATCTGTTGCAATGCTATTACAGCACTCCTCTCCAAACCGAAGTTAATTATAATTAATAACACAGGCCAACCAGTAAGAAGCTTTTTTATTAATTTTATCCCTTACTTATGTAGCGTTGCGTGCTGAACGCGGAAATAATCATAAAAAGTGAGTAGGACGTACCGCTGTTCACAATTTTAATTTTACCGCTAAATGTGGGTCATGTACATCAGGACATTAGGGTAATGGCAAAAAGATATCAAGGACGTTGGAATGTATCTACGATTGGTGACTTGCTGGACACTACATCGAGAAAATCCGGTGTCATCTCGTAAGAGGAAGAGTAACATACGAGGTTTTACACAAAACAGAAAGAGAAAATATTAGTATGGGAATGATGATGCTAGTATTCCACGTTAAGAAAAGCGCACTCAGCATATGGGGCTATTCTATCAAATGACCAGTTGCTATAGAAACGCCTTCCTATCACAAATTTTCTACAATGTACTAGGCAAGGCACAAAAAACTAATGCTTTGTTCCTTAATTTGGAAGCTCTATAAATATATTCTAGAGAGTTGGTTTGTATAAATATTTAATTATTATTATTTTATTCTTCAATATACATGTGTAATAATAATTACAGCAGAACGATTTTCTTTCAAGAATCTTTTACTTAAGTATGATAAGTATTTAATCAGAGATTGCAAAAAAATAACTGTACGAGATAGAGTGAAATGGAAAACACTTTTGGATTCAGCACACTCACAAACATAGAAATCAGCTGAATTCACAAAAAAAAAGTTATTTAAAAGTAAAATTTGTTAGGCCTATGTAATTAATTATAGCCTACACATTTTACTTCTTCCATTAACGCATATGGATGCCGTCAGTTTTATCCTCTGTTCTCAACGTGTTCTATTATTATTCCAATACAGCGTCTCATTACAGTAGAGATTCGATTATCCGAAACAATTGGAAATGGGGAGGTGTTCGGATGACTGATTTTTCGGATAACCGATCATTTACGAAAACACATTTTACCGGTGTCATAGAAGCAGCGCGATACGAAGAAACACTGTTAATAAACACAAAATTACATACAGTATATATTTTGTATCACACATCTTACAAATAACACAGAGAACCGACTAGCTTAGTTTGACAAGTTAAAAATGGTCTACATTTTAGGAAAAAAAAAGTCCTTTTTTTTTGCTTCAGAGCTGAGACTCTCTCTCTCTCTCTCTATCTCTCTCTCTTTTTTGGCCGCTAAATCTCTCAAACAGTGCTAGCGAAACTTCTACATGGCGCGCGCGCAAATTTGAATTTGCCGACTGGAACGCTTTCGGTTAATCGATGTTTCGGTTGATCGGTATTCGGATAATCGATGCCCTAAGTCTACTTTATATTCTCCGGAGAACATAAAGATATTTTAGATTGTTTACATAATAATAATAATAATAATAATAATAATAATAATAATAATAATAATAATATTGGTGGTAGTGGTAGTGGTAATGGTAGTAGTAGTAGTAGTAGTAGTAGTAGCAATAGTAGTAGTAGTAGCAATAGTAGTAGTAGTAGTAGGAGGCTAGTAGTAATAATGATTGAGGAAGATATGAAAACATTGACGTATGACACAAGGCATAAGAATTTAAAAGGAAATCATAATTTAATACGAAACTTACCCATTTTATTTTCATATAGTTTTGGATATGGTCATTTAAACAGGCTCAATAGCCTACGACTCCCTTGACAGGAGTTGATAAACGCTTCTAATGAAGTGTTCAAAACTTAGTTATAATTCAGTCTCGTAAGTATTCCATTGAGGATTGTTGCGATTAATTCTGGGACATACGCAGTGTTTTCCCATATGCCATCTTGTGGAATGCATGAGAGTGCCGGGAGCCATCTGCTTGGGGTGGGTGCTGCTACATTATGAAGCGAATGCAGCAGTTCCCATGACAACGTTTCTATATGCCGACATATTTGCTTTAATGATTTCGCTTTCATAATTGCTTATGAAGCGCGGTTATATCACATACACGAAAGTTAATTAAGCTGTTATATATCATCCATACGTCGTATTAATTAACGAGGTAAATCAACGAAAGTGTTATATATAGTAATTTTTTTGTCATGGAAGATTCTACGTCATAAGGTTGCATATTTTAAAAGTGAAGGGCACAAGAAACCAACAGAACTAATGAAATAACGGGGAACATGTTCCGCATTTTTAGCTTTGTTTCTAAGAAACTTAATTAGTGTTGCAACTTAATTTAATTAAACTATCTCTACTTTGCAAACACATGTATTCTGCTTATCCTTTTCGTGAAACATCTGAAAATGGATGTGGCATCACAAAAACCGTGCAGTACAGCGAACTATTGTAGAAGTTGACGACATTCTATATTTCGTTTCATTATGTCTGACAGGAGATGCAAATATTACCGACAGAAAAGGAGAGAAGTGTATTGCTAGTCAATCAATGGCAGAGATCTCACTCCATGCTTGAATTGAAGTTGGGAGGTCTGAAGTGTACTATTCCCAACCAACTTTAAGACTAGCGTGGAAAGAGACTTCTGCCATTGGTTGAATAGCAATGATACTAATTTCCTCTTCTGCCAGCAATGTTTACTTCTCTTGTCAAACATTGTGAAACGAAGTATAGTTAGCAAATTTATGACCATGCTCGCTGTCTAATTGAGTTTCTAGCGACATTCAATTATTCATTATTGTTATAAAGAATTTTTTTTATTATCCAATTTAATAAACACTATTTACCCTGAGGTATATTAGGGTTATAGTTGGTATCAAACTACATATTTTATAAGCAATAAACAATAATAAAATTATAATACAAAATTGTGGTCAAGGTTACAATTCACATGAATTATGTACAAGAATGCACCTTAATGAAAGTGAATTATGTACAAGAATGCATGTTATAAAGAATTGTTATCGATGAAAGGTGCAAGAAGTTGAAGCCCGTTAATCTACGCGAGTTAATTTACACGGGCGAATCAGTAAGTTACAAATCGAAGTAGCGACCTACATTTTTTAATGAAGCGTCTAAAGCTACCGCCGCTACATGTCTGTATTATCCAGGTGTAATGGTAATCATGTGCGCACAAGCGAAACAAGCAAAACAAAGAAGCAGCAGTTGTAAGCAGATGGGGCGGGCACGAAGTATACCAATGCCGAGTAGCGCTCCGTTATGAAATATATTAATAAATTAATACTGTAAGTTTACGGTGAGCACTGCCTGTCACGTCATAGTATCTACATTCGGTATGCAATATCTCTGAAATGTGGACAAGTACGTAAAATGGAGTAATTTATAATTTGCGTATACAATCATGAATAGCACACGTGGTCTGAAATAAAAAATTATGTAATGAGCTTATTGTTGCACTGAACGTTTTTAATATGATAATCCTTAAACTAAACTATTTTACTAGTGTTCTTGTCACTAGTTAATTGGAAAATTTTACTTGAGTATCAGAAATCATTCCTATTAAAATTAATATAAAGATATGTAAAAATAAATTGAAATGCTTGGATGTACATAATAGTTTCATGTTAACGTACTTGAGTTCTAAAAGTCTAAATAAATGTAAGCTTTCTAACATAATGATGTAGTAATTTGTTCTTGAGATTACTGTAATAATGAGTAAAATAAAGTATAATGTATCTAAAAGTTGTGCCTAACACCTTAAAATATTCTTAAGATCCCTTATAAGACTGTAAAAATTACATCAACATTTTAAATGTAAAATATTAGCAAATTTACATTTCTCTTTTCCACGCGTTCACAACAATGCCCGTTTATTTAAAAAAAAATGCTGTAACAAAACATATTTTTCCCTATTTTTAAACAATGCATGTAGAAAACTTTTGGAAACAGTATAATATAATACAAAGTCTATATACTAACACGACCACCAGGATAAAAACAAATAATTGCAGAATTACTAAATTAACAAAGAATATAACAAGTGGTGTTCAACAATTGTGCACTTTATTACCCGTACTCTTTATTCAGAGCGAGTCAAACCTAAGGGACCGTCACACCTGCCGTCTCTCGGCATTACAGTCTGGCAAGTAGTTTCCCCAGCTCTCGTGAATAACGTTCGTAGAGTTTCATGACATTATAGTCTGGCAAGTGATCTTTAGTGAATTATTTATTTAAGGAAATGGAAAGAATCTTAGCTAAATTCCAAAGCAGTTGCTCGAAATGTCCTTTATTACATTGTATTCGTGCGGTCTGAAAAACCACCACACATTATTTAGTTAGACAGCAATCTCGCAGTTTGGCAACAATGCCGGTAAATTGGATTTGCTTCGGTCAAGAAAATGCGTGGGTTTTCATAGTTGTTGTACTATGCTGGCTACATAATTCTGCTAGCACTTCAAATTGTCAGTCTGTATCAATATGAACTGTATTGAGAAATGCAATGTTTTTAATCATGGTTATGTATACGGTATAGAAATAACAACACATTTTCCTCATTCAAACGTATCTATTGAGTATGAATATCGTATGAGTTGTGTACGCAAGTTTCGGCGGCGCTTTATAGAGACTACAAAATCATTGAGACGTTATTTAGTGAACTTTCCGAAGACAAGTCTAAATCTCATAAGTGATACCAATAAGGCGTCACTTATGAGGCAACTAGGTCAGGAGCTAAGGGGTAGGGTTGCCAGTTCCTTTCCCCCCTCACTGAGACGTTATGTTATTACATTGTGTGGAGAAAACAAGTTCCGTTCTAGGTTAGAAAAATATTTTGTGCGAGATCGTGCGTATTTACTTGTTTTCCGCACAGAACCAATACGCGGTAAGTGTGAAATACCACATTCAGTATTCCCAACGTAACACACATAACAATTTCCCTCTTCTTACCGCTTAAGCGCGACATTCATTTTGCTGCTTTAGGCTTTTAACATATTATTTTTAGAGACGTTTAACATAGTAATAATTATAAATTGGAAACTTACCACTGCAATTTCACCTAAATTGCACTGTTAATTATTGTTTTTAAATATTTGCAAAAATTAAGTAAAGTCTACTACTCCACGAAGGCTATTGTATTCCTGATACAAGTAACAATTTGAAGCCGTGAAAAAATCAACAAGACTCCAGATGCCGATGTTATTACTGCAATATGTTATATAAATAATATTGTTAAAATATTGAAATGAAAAATAAATAATTGCATAATCTTACCGTTTAAGTTCGCATTTATAGACTGGGGGAAAAAAAAGACAGACGTATATCACGGCCTGCTGGAGTATAGATATTTTTGTTTTCTAAAGTTGCCGTCATTAAACAGAAACCAAGATGGAGATTTCATTGCAACTAATTAGAAATTCGTCTTTCACGTATGTAATAAACATACACAAAATAATGTACGATATACGAGCGGTATGTTTGATTTCATGTTCTCGGAAATTAAAAAAGCTCAACTACGTTTCGCTTTTTCAACCTTTTCCTCGAACATGAAAACGTCAACATACCGCTCTTGTAACGTATATTACTATTGCAGTGATGACAATGGTAACAATAATAATAATAAATTTACGCTTGAAATTAATCGTATATTTGTAACTTCTGAAGCTGACGGTATATTGTAACTAAGACACAAATTTGAATATGTAAACTTCAACATTATGTATGACACGACGCTATCTACAACAACCTCTGAAGATTCTATATGCATCAACAGAATAAGCACTACATGTTTTGCATAATGAGACACTAGCAGTGGAGATCGTTCTATCAAACAGGTGTAGTGACACTTAAGTTGAATAACGAACATCTGAATCTGAGGAACATTTTTTTGTCCACGATCAAAGGATTTAGCAAAGTTTCTTGAAACGTGAATTCCAATTTCACAGTCTGATGAATAATTTTCCACGTCTAGAAAGGAAGCGTCGTCGAAAAACGAGGAGCAGGGCACTGAAATTTACCTTGCGCATTATTATTTAAAAGGAGAATTCGTTACCTCTCTCTCCTTACAAACTCGGAGAGTACTTTACAGTCAAACCGCTCCTGGATCTGCATTGTGAGACAGAGACTAATTAAAATGTGAAAAGGCCCTAGACGAAGCAGTTAATCAATACAGTACATTTTCTCACTTCTGTAATCTGAATTTCAAGAGGATCAGTTTATAGCTACTAAGTTTAAAAATTCTATAACGCTACTTCTTTCTTTTACATTTATTCTATCTTGATGAATCCTCCTTTCGAAATTGCCTACTTGCTTTACTGATTTCACATGACAACTCATGATGGATTGTTCCAAAATAGCTCTTTCGTGTCTGCGATTAAAGCCAAGGGTTACTGATACGTCTATTTTGTGTCAGTTCACTTCTAATTACATGCAACAAGACATGAAATTTACATTCATATGTACGGAGAAAGAGCTAAGAAACAGCATTCTTGCTTTTACAATCCACACGGCTGAAGAACTATCAGATTTCATTTGTCTTCCGTATGGTAATGAAGAGGATAAGACCAGTTACTGCCAACGATATAAATAAAATATTTCTCATTTTACAGCGAAGAAGAGATTTTTGTCGATACACTTATCTGAATTTACTTCTACATACCAGTAAAAAAAAAATACTTTTGAAATTTCGAATCATTAGCATAGAACAGAAATTAATTTTCTGTAACAACTTAATGCAATAGATTACAAAAATGTTATTATCTTCCTCTTTGATACAAGTGGTTGTACGCTAAACTTCTTCACAAATGAAGATCTATGTGATTTGTGTGTAATAAATAAGAATTGTTGTACATGAAAATGTTATGGATGACAGAGGTAATGTCAATCGAGTACTCTTTGAATAAAAAAAAATGGAAGGGGAGGATTGTCGCTTTAAGCAGTACATTTAGATTTGCTAAGTAGGCCTCATATCATGTTTAATTTATTTAATATTTATTCATTTCATGTACCTTATACCTTTATTATTCATTAATTTTGATTATTATCCATTATTTCATTTATTTATTAAGAGAATATCCTATACAGGATGATTAAAAAAGGTAAGATACACCGGCGAGAAGTGGATCACAGAGACTTTTAGAGCACGAAAGTCCTTTGTAATATTTATTTATTTGCAACATTTTCACAATTATAACAGGTCAAACATTTAATTCAATATTAAAGCGATGTAGTGTCAACGTCTGGGCTGGAATAATAATGGGTGGCAAATCAATTCGTTCATACTTGCTCGCAGACAGAATAGGAGACGCAGAACATCTCCATTTTCTTCAGGAAACATTGCATATATTGCTGTGATAAATCTCTCAATATGTTTGAGCACATATGGTACTAGCTGGATGGCGCACACACTCTCTGTTTGTCAGTGGTTTAATGAAGACTATCCAGGTCGGTAGATAGGCAGGTGAGGTCTTTAATCTTGGCCGGCTCGATCCCCAGACTTAACACCTCTGGACTTCTTTTTATGGGACTGTATGAAAGAAGAGGTGTATGCTACAGAGGTTACATACCTACAGAGATGTTTTGCTGCAACAAGTTGATACAGCCAAGCAGACATCAGACAACAAAACGGGCTGTTGAGTAGTGTGCATATCGTTATTAGAGAACGCGTCCGTGCATGCTTGCGTGCAATAGGTCATTTTGAGCATTTGTTCCAATAAAAGGTACCGTGAATATTATTATTATTATTATTATTATTATTATTATTATTATTATTATTATTATTATTACCACGATCTTAAGCAAGTAAACCACCTTAATTGTGAATTAAATATTTAACCTGTTGTAAAATGTGAAACAGTTGAAAATAATATAAATTGACAAAGGACTTTTCTGCTCTAAACTTCGCTCTGCTCCACATCTTCACCGACTGAACTTCACTTCTGAATCATCCCGTATATTCTATGGTATAAAACTTAACAGTTAACGACATACTCCGTTGGGTATATCTGCAATAGGCCTATAATTGAAGATCTGAACTGAGAAACATCCCTAGTCCATGAGGGTGAATGCGTCGCTATGGTGGTCCTCAATCGATGATGATGTACGGCTAATGCCCCTCACTCGCATCAACCGGCGGGTCCACGGCAGTTAGCACTCGTCCTTCGGGAAGAGCGAATAGGGTAGGCGAATTTATTATTGTTTTAGGTAGTGGGCGCCAGCCCACCCTATTTCGACGCTCGGTGTAGCATGATATCCTTTCAGGGTAGCAGAGGTACAGTTGTGGTGTAGGATGATGTCGGGAATAATACCAAGCCGGCTACTTAGAAAAAAGGCAGTGTTGATCTCGATACTGTCAGTTTATTGTCGTATTCAATTGGTAAACCCTTGAGTATGTATTTCCGGCTGAACTTGTAATTTAATGGTCGGTCGCACTTCTGTATCAACTCTATGGGGGTCCACACCTGTGGAGTAACGGTCAGCGCGTCTGGCTGCGAAACCAGGTGGCCCGGGTTCGAATCCCGGTCGGGGCACGTTACCTGGTTGAGGCTTTTTCCGGGGTTTTCCCCTCAACCCAATACCAGCAAATGCTGGGTAACTTTCGGTGCTGGACCCCGGACTCATTTCACCGGCATTATCACCTTCATATCATTCAGACGCTAAATAACCTAGATGTTGATACAGCGTCGTAAAATAACCCAATAATATAATATATCAACTCTATGGCAGCGCTGAATATACTCTATTCCCTACTATAAACGCGATCCTCGGTTCGATACTCTATAATCGAAGCTCCTATTCGGTCACTCCGCTTTCTCTCTATCCGTACGGCTACTGATGGTAATGTTGACGAGTAGCCTCGTCGATGAGAAAGTTCTGTCTATCGAGTCTTCGCCGGGAGAAAGACTAGTAAGTAGGGCCGTCGACACCAAAAAGCTCAGTAGGTAGGGTCGTCGACACGAAAAAAGCTCAGTAGGTAGAGCCGTCGACACGAAAACAGCTCAGTAGGTAGGGCCGTCGACACGAAAAAAGCTCAGTAGGTAGGGCCGTCGACACGAAAAAAAGCTCAGTAGGTAGGGGCGTCGACACGAAAAAAGCTCAGTAGGTAGGGCCGTCGACACGAAAAAAGCTCAGCAGGTAGGGCCGTCGACACGAAAAAAAGCTCAGTAGGTAGGGCCGTCGACACGAAAAAAAGCTACTCTCCGCGCCTTGTCACCCGTATTTATAAAGACCTATCCTACGCTAAAACTAACTATCCTATTGGCTAACAACTACGTCATTTAACCGGCCTAAAATCTATTCTCAATTGGTCCAAAGTGACCTCATATGCTGAACCAAGATCTCTTCTCATTGGTCGCGAAATACGTCATCTCTACATTTAGACTTTGGATTTCCCACAACATCAAATTAGTTAGTAGATTTTTCGAGAATACCCATTCTTTTGAAAAACCCCAAGCTTTGCAATTGCTTTCCCACGAGTCTTGTCCAACTCTCGGATTTTACGCTTGAATGAGTGTCTATGCAAAACCCTCACAAGGTGGCCATAAATCTGTCCGATGCTAAGTGACTCG
This sequence comes from Periplaneta americana, assembly GCF_040183065.1. Lineage (NCBI taxonomy): Eukaryota > Metazoa > Arthropoda > Insecta > Blattodea > Blattidae > Periplaneta > Periplaneta americana. Next base: position 118,225,141 of record NC_091128.1, read on the forward strand.
GAGACGAAACACCTGCGTGGGAAACTAATTCTAACAAAGTCGCCAGAACATCCCCGCGAATACACGTAACAAAAATATGGAGATATCAACCTCGCTATTAAATCTGCCTCTCGCTCTCCTAATTACTGCTTCATCCATCACAGAGAATTTTTCTGGACAGCAAGGAAACTATGTAGGATTGCAATATAAGAGTATTTAAATAAACACTTGTATGATTAAAAAAACACATGCTTAGAGTAGGACTTGAGATATTCTATTTTACATAAAGTTAGCCTACGCAAAACACAACATATTCATTCATTCATAGTGTTCCGCTCAAGGGCAGGTCTTTTTCTGCAAACTCAGCTTCCTCAAGTGTTTTCTGCCTTTCTCTTTGTTTCCACATAGCATCCATATATATCTTAATGTTGTCTATCATCTGATATCTTCTTCTCCCCTAACTCTTCTCTCGTTCACCATTCCTCCCAGTTCATCTTTGAGTAGGCAGTTTCTTCTCAGTCAGTGACCCAACCAATTCCTTTTCCTGTTCCTGATCATTTTTCACTATTATTCTTTCTTCAGCCACTCTTTCTAACACAGCTTCGTTTCTTATTCTGTCTATTTCACACGCTCCATTCTTCTCCATATCCACGTTTCAAGTACTTCTAGTTGCTTCTCTTCTCTTCGTCTTATTGTCCATGTTTGTGCCCCATTCAATGTCACACTCCACACAAAGCACTTAACTAGTCTCTTCCTTAGTTCTTTTTCCACAGGTCCTCAGAAGATGCTCCTTTTTCTATTAAAAGCTTCCTTTGCCAATTCTATCCTCCTTTTGACTTCCTGGTAGCAGCTCATGTTACTGCTTACAGTACATCCCAAGTATTTGACGCTTTCCACTTGTTCTGTTGCCTCATTTAGACTTCGCAACTTTATCTTCTTTACTTTTCTTCTTATGACCATGGGCTTCGTCTAGTTTGAATTTATATTCATCCCATGCTGCTCACAGCTGTCATTTAGTTCCAATAGCATATCCCTTAGTATCACCTCCTCGTCTGCTAATAACGGCATCTCATCACCAAACCTTATACACTTTATTCTTTTTCCTGCTACTAACACTCCTCCCATATTTGTGGCTAATCGGGATGTAGTTACAGAAGAATGGGGAAATTTACACAACGAAGAACTGCACGCATTATATTCTTCACCTGACATAATTAGGAACATTAAAACCAAACGTTTGAGATGGGAAGGGCATGTAGCATGTATGGGCGAATCCAGAAATGCGTATAGAGTGTTATTTGGAAGGCCGGAGGAAAAAATACCTTTGGAGAGGCCGAGACGTAGATGGGAGGATAATATTAAATTGGATTTGAAAGAGATGGGATATGATGATGGAGACTGGATTAATCTGGCTCAGGATAGGGACCGATGGCGGGCATATGTGAGGGCGGCATTGAATGTGCGGGTTCCTTAAAAGCCATTTGTAAGTAAGTATTACTCCTCCCATGTTCTGAAACAGTTGTTCACTAAATCCTCCAAGTAGATATGCGAGGTAAAAAGCCAAATTCAATCAATTTTTACTTCGGATGTTTTGTTAATTCAGATCTTTATTTAAAGAAACAATGTAAAGTAGAGGTCATAGGATTGAATGTTCAGCAGCAATTAAGAAATAACAGAAAATAGGTTACGGCTTGTAGCCATTTTAGAATGAGGAAGATTAATTTAAATTATTATAATGATGTAATATAAAGTGACATCAAAAACTTTTTCCTTGCATTCTTAACTATGTCCTGATTGTACCTATGCAGGGTAAATATTACCATAACAACTAAAACTTACGATTTTGCAAAGCCTGCATGGTATAGTCAAAAGCAAGGTACAATAAAAATGTAAGGAAAACGTTTTTGATGTCACTGTACAACCTCTCTGTTTTTATCAAATGTAGCGACAAAGGCGGAAAAAAATTGATCTAAAAATTCATCGTATTACTCCTAGAGTGGGATGTAAGTATTTAAAGTAACCGTAATTAGAAACAATGTACTGTACATCCTACATCCTCAAATCTTTGCTCTTCATTTCATAAATTTTCATATTGCTAACAACGTTCTCAGTTTTGATTATCTTAAAAGTTTAAAATGAAGCGGCCCTCGGGTTGCAAAGTAAGGCTAGTTGCTAGATTATTGAATTAATGTTATCTGATAATTGATTTGAGACAACTAATGGACTATCTGTGTTTGGTTTCAGCTAACAGCGCGTACTACTCCAGGGCGATAGTTTCGTGGCTTCTACCGCTGGTATTGCTTCTCTGTCTCAGGTTATGAGGATAAGGTGAGTGTTCTGTCTTAACATTATCTGTGTGAAATGCGTCAATCACAGCTTCATTGCGGTCGCTGTAATCCTGCCCTCTGTTATCCTCAGAAATCCAATTTCCCTTACCAGACAACCAGAGGAGAGGACGTGACGTCTCCTGTCCGAACGGTACATCACATAGGCGTAGGATCCTTTATGTTCAGACCAGCGTAATGCTATTCGATGTAATGCGCCCTGATAACTTGATCTAAATTGCTTTGTGTGTCAATTAGTACTAACATTTTCAATTACAAATCCAGGAGACTCGAGTTCGAATCTCGGCAATGGAGGGAAGATATACCTGCCTTTGTATCTAGTTTTCTTCTGTCCATTGTGGTTCCAAGCTGTGGTTACACGTCATGAAGTCTGTTATGAATGTCAATGGCTGGTTAACAATCCCGGAGATTTTGTTTTCTACGACTTGCAAATAAATAGCAGTAGTAGTAGTAGTAGTAGTAGTAGTAGTAGTAGTAGTAGTAGTAGTAGTAGTAGCAGTAGTAGCAGTAGTAGCAGTAGCAGTAGTAGCAGTAGTAGTACTAGTAGTAGTAATAGTAGTAATAGTACCAGTAGTAGTAGCAGTATTAGTAATAGCAGTAATAGTTATGACCAGACAGTGTATGTGGGATGACTTAAGGAAAAGTGAAGTTGTTTCGTATCATAGTATATGGCACGTGCCGCGTCGTCCGTCTTTTGTGTACCTGGCGAGTACAGCAACGTAAAAAACGAAGGAACCCCGTTCCGTTCACAGTAACATTGCAACGCAATGTATGCAGTTGTGTTATCCTGCTCAAGTATTTAGTACGAGTTGAATAGTGTAATGCTGATCCATTCATAATGTCGAAGTCAAAACGTTAAATTCGCTCAGAGATACGAAATGCAATTAAGAAGTATGAGAGTGACATTTTATATATTAACGAAGACAATATCGTGTGTAATGTATGTAACATTGAAATAAAAACCAGAACAACTCAGGCTATAGGCCTAAAGAAACATTGCAACAGTACATTGCATAGAAAATGCGTTGAAATGAAATCTGAGGAACCATCATCATTTAGTTGTGCGGGTCTAAACGACACGTGCAACATGATGCTCAGTGCAAATATTCCTCTAAAGAAATTGAGTGACCCCCATTTTAGAGTTTTTCTTCAGAAATTCTCTCGATACAAAAACTGTTTAAGCGATAGGCAAAGACAATTCAGCTTCGACAACTTACGAGAATATATCGTCGTTTACTGCAACGCTGGTAATTGCATCAATGATGACGAGGACTGAACTTACAAGGTATGTACTATAGTACTACAGTGCGTAATTTTTCTTTTCCTTCTGACTGTACGGAGATACAGTAGCATGTTGACGTCGCCTGTTTACGTTTAAAACTGTTGAGCCAATGGTCTGAATGAAAAAAAATGTAAATGTGCACCTACATTCAATGATAAGTCGTCCCGCATTTACTGTCTAATTATGACAGTAATAACCAAAGCTCGGAACTTGGGGACTTGTGCCTTTCCACGTGGCTAAGCGACCGGACTTTCATGTCAACAACTCCCGCTTCCAGCACGGAGGTACAGTCAGGTCTGCTATTAAAATAGTTTCTGGCTGTAACAACGTATTGATAGTATTATTGTAGGTTGAAACGCGTAATTTTACAGCATATGTATAATGAAAATAAACACGAGAAATATATCAAATTTACTGCTCTGCTCTGTACATGTTATTACAGTGTATGACTACTTACATTCGAAGATTTTCGAACCCATAACTTCTTCGCTTGTTAGTTAAACATGATTTGAAACGAGAGAAACTTATTTCCACGTCACATGAAGTAACGGGAACAAACTTAAAATACTGAATGTTTTTCACTGTCACTGTTTTCTATTCGATTTTCAGTAGTTGCTAGCTATCTGAGAAAGATAAGTATTTCCCAAATTTTTCTCGAAAATAGTTTTCAATTTATGTATCACTACTAGGGCAGGTCCCTCTACGACTTGTTCCATGGCTGTGGACAAATTTTCCACCGATTTTAGGGACTGCAATGTCTTTCACCGTTTCCAACCTCTAGTTTATGTGTAGCACAACTTACAAATTATAAACTTTCCATTCGAAGAAAATAATGTATCTCCTCCGAAGTCCTCTACGAAATTCTGTAGCTGAAATTTAAAAAATGTATTTTCAAACTTCTATAATACCCATTTGAATAACAAGTATTTTCTAATTCCTTAAACAAACGTTTTCCTGTAATTCTCTGAATGTCATTGGCTTCGTCATGACACAGTTCCCTCGTCCGTCATCTTGTCGTTCGATGTGACCACTTTCTTAGTATATACGACTGTCCCTGAGCACTTGCAGCTTGAGCTTTGTGTACATTGTACCTGTAACCTTACTCATGCACACGACACACAAGTCCCCAAGTTCCGAGCTTTAGTAATAACAATAACAAAAATTTTAATAATACCGGTAATAATAACATTAATGACCATAATACTAGGCCTATATAATCTTTCTGTTTAGAAGTTTTCTACAATAGGTAAAACAGCATATATTATATGCTCCCGTTTTTCTTATATTCCTCCGTTTTCCTTATGCAATAGAGTCTCGTTAAACCGAACTACGCTAATCCGAAAATCTGGTTAATTAGAATAAAATTATTTTAAGAAACAGACAAATTTATTGCAATAGTACAAAGTAGTGAAGAGAAAAAAATGTATAAATTCATTCAATTTGCTTTACTTAAAAAACTTATGAAAATAGCACATTCAAGGGTACTTACAACAATTAGTGTTTTCTGTACATTATTTACACGTCTGTCATGCTCATAAAATCAGTAATTTTCTGTTGTAATGAAGTGAACCTGTTGGTTGTGGTTCTAAAAATAGCAACAGGGTATTCCCACCACCGTCTCTGAGCGCTCGTGAATAGCGTGCATTGCATTACAGGAAATATTTCGGTTAATTCGAAAATTTTGTAATCAGAATAGGTCTTGGTCCTAATTAGTTCGAATTAACTAGACTCTACTGTATTCCTTGTATTCCCCTTGTTCTCATTGTATTCCCCTCGTTCTCCTTGTATTCCCCTTGTTCTTCTTGTATTTTCTTTCTTCTCCTTCTATTCCCTTGCTTTCCTTGTATTCCCCTTGCTCTCATTGTATTCCCATTGTTCTACTGTTCTCTTTATATTCTCCTTGTTCGCCTTGTTCCGCGACCTCTTCGTCAACTTCCCCTCGTTCTCCTTGTATTTCCCCGGATCTCCTAGTATTTTGCTTCTCTTTCTATTCTCCTTGCTTTCCTTGTATTCCCATTGTTCTACTGTTCTCTTTATATTCTCCTTGTTCGCCTTGTTCCGCGACCTCTTCGTCAACTTCCCCTCGTTCTCCTTGTATTTCCCCGGATCTCCTAGTATTTTGCTTCTTCTCTTTCTATTCTCCTTGCTTTCCTTGTATTCCCATTGTTCTACTGTTCTCTTTATATTCTCCTTGTTCGCCTTGTTCCGCGACCTCTTCGTCAACTTCCCCTCGTTCTCCTTGTATTTCCCCGGATCTCCTAGTATTTTGCTTCTCTTTCTATTCTCCTTGCTTTCCTTGTATTCCCATTGTTCTACTGTTCTCTTTATATTCTCCTTGTTCGCCTTGTTCCGCGACCTCTTCGTCAACTTCCCCTCGTTCTCCTTGTATTTCCCCGGATCTCCTAGTATTTTGCTTCTTCTCTTTCTATTCTCCTTGCTTTCTTGTATTCCCATTGTTCTACTGTTCTCTTTATATTCTCCTTGTTCGCCTTGTTCCGCGACCTCTTCGTCAACTTCCCCTCGTTCTCCTTGTATTTCCCCGGATCTCCTAGTATTTTGCTTCTCTTTCTATTCTCCTTGCTTTCCTTGTATTCCCATTGTTCTACTGTTCTCTTTATATTCTCCTTGTTCGCCTTGTTCCGCGACCTCTTCGTCAACTTCCCCTCGTTCTCCTTGTATTTCCCCGGATCTCCTAGTATTTTGCTTCTTCTCTTTCTATTCTCCTTGCTTTCTTGTATTCCCATTGTTCTACTGTTCTCTTTATATTCTCCTTGTTCGCCTTGTTCCGCGACCTCTTCGTCAACTTCCCCTCGTTCTCCTTGTATTTCCCCGGATCTCCTAGTATTTTGATTCTTCTCTTTCTATTCTCCTTGCTCTCAGTGTATTCCCCTTTTTATACTGTTCTCTTTATATTCTCCTTGTTCGCCTTGCTCCGAGCGCTCTTCGTCAATTCCCCCTCTTTCTCCTTGTATTTCCGTGGGTCTCCTTGTATTTTCCTTCTTCTCCTTTTATTCCCCTTGCTTTCCTTGTATTCCCCTTGCCCTCATTGTATTCGTCTTGTCCTACTATTCTCTTTGTATTCTCCTTGTTCGTCTTGTTCCGCACGCCCTTCGTCAACTTCCCCTTGTTCTCCTTGTATTTCCCCGGATCTCCTTGTATATTCCTTCTTCTCCTTCTATTCCCCTTGTTCTAACATTCTCTTTATATTCTCCTTGTTCACCTTGTTCCGCGCGCTCTTCGTCAACCCTTTATTTAAATTTGCAATTGTGTGCAGGTGATCGCACTCGTACGTAGTTCTACGTGAAGATAACATCGCTCATTTGCCGCAACAGTGACACATCTCAAAAATGGCAATTTTTTGAGTTGATAGTGGAGAAAGAATCGTTATGACATAACGGTTCTTTCTATACTTTCAACTAAAAAACTTGAAATTTTTTATATGTGTCACTTTTGCAGCAAATGAGCGATATGCAGCTTAGTAAAGCTATCCACTTGTCGAAGAGTGATCGCACCCACACATAGTTCTAATAGATATGCATCATAGTAGAGCTATGAACCTGTCGACGGATGATCATACCCAAATGTAGTTCTACGTTAAAATTTGCAGCTTAGTATAAATTTGTCACATATAAACAAGTGATGTCACCTAAACATAGCTCTAGGTAAATATATGCAGCATGGCAAAACTATGCCGCTGTCTATTTCTGTGGAAGACAATGAGTAATTCAGAAAAATCTGCAGAATGACGTCAACACAATACCATAAGCAAACTTGTCCCGACACTGTCTTTGTCCACGTAATTTCCTCTTCAGCTATCGGCGTGGAAAGCTGCCGCCCTATCGTTTGTCTCGCAGCGTCAATCTGCACGGTATTAATTTTAGCAAGTTGGATGCACTGGTCGTCGGGATTGCGAATCGTTTCACGTTGCAGACTGATGGATCACAGTCTGGAATGCCTCGCATTAGTCGGAACGATTCAGTAACCGAACTGTCGACAACTGCAACGTCGAGCTTTTAATAATGTATTTGTCGGTTCCAAGAGAAGTTTCACAATGGATACTGTTTCAATCGTGGCATCGAAACGCTGCTAGATAACTTTTGTAATCAACAGAGGGAAATTGTAAATCAATGTGGAGACAGAAAGAATGTTTAGATAAATAAATGCAATCACCAAGTTAATTAAAATTGCCTCCCAGTGTTCTCTACACTCTGTGAACATACCACCACAAAATTCCGAATAACATATTCCGTTGTACCAGTGCTAATTTAATAATCCTGCATAATGTATTGAGTTAATTGGATACGGAGAGGATAAAGTATGTTAGCTACAGGAAACGAGGGTTCAACTTCGACAATTTAACACTGTTTACCTATCAACTCTATGATTGCATAAATCTAACTTCTGCACTGTCATTTTTGTTCTCTTACCTACAAGTCCAGTTTGTGTAACGATATTGTGAAATTCAGTGAAGTTGTTTCAAAACCGCTTCTCATTAATCCATTCGTTTGGGCTGTTGAAGAATTTTCTACCCTTTTCCATGAAAAAGATGTTGGTGCAAACACTCGTGATGCCCCACTTCGATTACTGTGATATTTTGCTTACTGACCTAAGCGTTACTTCGGCGCAGAGACTACAACGTGTTTATAATATGTGCGTCCGTTTCGTCTGCAATATTCGCCGGGCTGATCACGTAACACCATCCCTCGAAATGTTGTCCTGGCTCCGTCTAGAAGACCGTAGAAACATCCACTGTCTTTCCCTTCTCTTTCACATATTGCATTTCTCCACTCCTGTCTATCTTGCGTCTCGTTTTCAAACTTTATCCACCCATCATAACCTAGACACACGATCACAACACTCCTCAATATTATCCATTCCCTCCCACCGAACATCCTTACATTCATCTTCTTTCACTGTGGCTCTTCCTCGGCTTTGGAATTCCCTACCGAGTAATGTCAGGGACTGTCAGACATCAAACCAATTTAAGAATAGGCTAACGAAATATTTTTCTAGCAATTCTTGTTAACAATAATAGCTGTTTCAGGTTTCTCAATGTTTAATGGTTATATATATCACAAATAAATATCTAAATTATCTCATTATTATTATTATTATTATTATTATTATTATTATTAGTATTATAACTATTTCTTACCAATGTTTATTATTGTCACACTAACATTACTTGTCCAACTTTCATTATTTCCTTTCATGTTGTTTTATGGTCTAGATATTAATGTAATAACTATGTAAGCAATTGTATTCAATTAGAATTAGAGTCTGGCTGGGCGGAAGAGAAGGCCTATTGGCCTTAGCTCTGCCAGATTAAATAAATAAATTATTATTATTATTATTATTATTATTATTATTATTATTATAACTATTTCTTACCAATGTTTATTATTGTCACACTAACATTACTTATCCAACTTTCATTATTTACTTTCATGTTGTTTTATGGTCTAGATATTAATGTAATAACTATGTAAGCAATTGTATTCAATTAGAATTAGAGTCTGGCTGGGCGGAAGAGAAGGCCTATTGGCCTTAGCTCTGCCAGATTAAATAAATAAATTATTATTATTATTATTATTATTATTATTATTATTATTATTATTATTATTATTATTATTATTATTATATTTTTTATTTGTGTTGGCTTGGCAACATACTGATCCACGTGGTAACGTTAAGCCCAATCTTACGTTTATCTAGTAATACAAGTCAAAATATTCCAAATATAGAAGCTTAGGTCACAACTGTTAGCATGGCAACCACTTGACCAACGGTGACGACTGGTATTAATGACACTTTATTCGTTCATATACATACTGTCCGCGCAACTTACCTAGGCAGCTGGGTTCCCTAGTGCTCTATCACTGCCCCGAAGCTATCTGCTATCTAACCGACCATCGCTGCAGCAGTTGTACGTACAGTTACAAAAACATCATTCGGTATTTACTTTCAGTGCATTCCATTGGATATGGTGGGTGAAAGTGTGTGGATTCACAAAATAGCAAATATAAATAAATTACATTCTTCTTCGTCTATGTACAGTAGTGGCAAAAAAAATCCGGACCGAGCTTTGTAGCTGATTTCAGAGCCTTGTTCACGATAGACTGGTAACTAAGACTTTCGTGGTTCGAATCCTGCCTGGGAAGGAAACTCTTTTTTGTTCCTTATTAAAATTCATTCCCAATACTTTTCGATTGGAGCAATATTTTACTACTTAATTAACTTATTATTCCCAGAACATGAATTTTACCAGTAATCGAAAAGTATTGGGAATAAATTTGAATGATGAACAAAAAAATGTTTCCTTCCCAGGCAGGATTCGAACCACGAAATTCTTAGTTACCAGTCTATCATGCTCTGGAGTGAACAAGGCTCTGAAATCAGCTACAAGGGTCGGTCCGGGTTTTTTTTCCACTACTGTACAATACAGTATAATCACAACTCCAATTATTACAATTCGTAGGCCAATCTGACAGTGAATTACTAATGGTATGCGATACATAAAGTCTTTCAAGTAGAGGAACTACAGTCCACACCTGTGGAGTAACGGTCAGCGCGTCTGGCCGCGAAACCAGGTGGCCCGGGTTCGATTCCCGGTCGGGACAAGTAATCTGGTTGAGGTTATTTCCGGGGTTTTCCCTCAACCCAATACGAGGAAATGCTAGGTAACTATCGGTGTTGGACCCCGGACTCATTTCACCGGCATTATCATCTTCATATCATTCAGACGCTAAATAATCTTAGGTGTTGATACAGCGTCGTAAAATAACCCAATTTAAAAATTAGAAGAACTGCAGGTCTGTTACAGGGGCGTACGCAAGGGGGAGGGTCACCGGGTTTGAACCCCTCCTTGAACTCTAAAATAAAATTACATAAGCTGTAGTTCATTAGGGGAGATTTGGGTAGTATCGGACATCGGACAGTGAGTTTCTTTCATCTACAAAACCAGATGATAGTACCTGAATGACATAGTTACGTTTCTGTATGTCGCATATAGAAACGTAACCATGTGATTTAGGTACTACCATGTGGTGGTAGATGAAAGAAACCCACTGTCCGATATTACCCGATGTCCGATACTACCCAACTCTCCCCTACATTTAACTGTCTTCGTGGATTTTCCTGTTATGTTAAGTGTCTTAGCTATCATATATAAATAACAATAATTATTGTGTAGGTGTAATAATGACACAAGCATTGTTTTATTTTACAAAATTTAACAGACGTTAAAATTTGTTACATTTGTTAAAAATTGGGCTGTGAAAAATTGCGTTTCCAGGATTTTATAAGGATATTCTATTAGAACGTAGTATAATATGAATAAATATATCGTAACATATAATAATAATAATAATAATAATAATAATAATAATAATAATAATAAATACAAAACTGTAAGTACAACGAACTCTTCGAACACACTAAGCATTGTATTTTACCCGTCTCGTAGACCGTCCTCACCTCTCCTTCCACGCTTCCGCTAGAAGCGACCTCTCTATTCCCCCGCGCGTCTCTCTTTTAACTGCCCAGATAAGTTTCGCGGACAGTAGGTTAGCCAGAATATGTGACAGAGTGTTTCGCTATAAATTAAGAGATTCCGAGTTCTGTCACTGGAAGAGAAGTAAAATTTAATCTATTTTTTATTAGAGTTGAAAATGTTTCTCTTTTTTATTTCTTTGAACAGCGACCTCGTACCAAGCTCGCGCCGTATGAGCTGAAGTGCCCCCTAATCATCAAGTCTAATTCCGTTTCATTATCCTTAAAACGAGGGTATGGGACTAACCGTAAAATTTTACACTCGAAAAAGACGAAAATAATATAAATTATTACACAGACAACTCACGTTATGTACTTTTTACCCTATTGTACATGAACTGATAAATGGCATGGTTAACTTGTGTATGTCAGAAGATTTAGAAATATCCAGCAATACATTTCCTTTCTTCTGCTAAAAAAACTGTTTGTAAATTTAACTAGTGGTGGTTCTCAATGTCTTCAGATTTTAAATCACCTCTCAGGGAACATTAATCAGAGAATCTAAACAAGTCACGCGTATAAACGATGTTTTTCGGTGTTCGGAGCGCTGTTATTACCTTCCTTTGTTGCCGTGTCTTCTGGTAGGCACAACTGTAGCGGAAAGCTACTATTTACCATACATATATCACTCCTCTGAATAGGGAAAAATGAGGTTGGAGGAACATGTATTTTAATATCTCGCATCTGAACTCACAGCTACTAGCTTTATATTCCCATACAACATTCACCCTGAGTAAGGCACCGCGAAAAGAGTAATAGAAGATTTTTTTTATTTTTAAAGTAAATATTGAATTCTATATTAGTTTTAAATCAAGAATTTACTATGAGGTACTTCATTAATTCTTTTTATTGATTCAATAATCTATGTATTTTTTTTCTTTTTTTATTTTGTAAAGGCATTTTTTATTCTTGCTTGCTCTTTCCCTTAAATTAGTGCTATTTAAGAAGTGTGTTTTTACTCACAAACTGAGCTATCCATTCGGACGTATTCATTATGCAGTGTGTATTATACTGTCTACAGCACATTAGCGTACAATATAGAAAAGGAAGTTAAATTGAAAAATAATCATAATATGGATATTTAAACACAATTTTGAAAATGGTGGCCGTTCATTTCGATACAGGCTTCAGTTCTTTTGTGCATATTATCGCACTACGAACTATTGTACCTAATTTCAATTACCAGTTTCGTCCTTCGTACTAGTAACTAATGTTTAAATAATTCTGTACCTACTCTCAGAATACCTTACTTACTGTAAATTCAATCTTCACTTCTGCCCGATCCGAAAAGATAAAATTACTCAGACATGCTATCTGCTGTCCGTCCAAGTGGTTTTGTCGCAGGGTCGTAGAAAGGGGGGAAATCACGTGACAGTTAATTACTTAAAGAGGCTCTTTTATTTAAGTTATTTTAAACAGTAGTATAATATTACGTAGACGTACAATTCCAAATAGAAATTAATGTTTCAATAAAAGATCCCAGCCACTAGCCTTTACAGAGGAGCCAGTGGAAGCGGGTGGGGGAAACCGGGATGCAACGTAGGCAAACGGACGACAGTACCTGTGCGAAAATATGATTTAATATTGAAAGCTCTTTCTTCACTGGAAAACGCGAATATACTCGTATTTCCGGAACCTACTATACTCACTAACTCAGTCCTGTTTATTATGACCGTAAGACGACTTTGACTCCACACGCGGCCTTGGTTCTGTGTGGAGGGTGGTTGGAAGTTTACTAGTAGAAAAGGTGGGAGCGAAGTATATTAAAAATTTCAGGTACATTAAAAATTGAAATAAAAATAAAATGATGTCCCTGTATATCTAGCTAGTTCTTTTGCTACTAATGTTACTCCTCATGTTCTATAAAGACTAGAGATATTTCAAGTAACAAATCTCATAACAATAACAGAAGTTTAAGTAATAACAATAACAGTAATAGCAGTAGAAGTAATAATAGTAATAGAAGTAGAAGTAATAACAGTAATAGTAACAGAAGTAGAAGTAATAACAGTAACAATAATAGAAGTAGAAGTAATAATAGTGATATTAATATAAATAGAAGTAATAACAGCAATAATAATAGAAGTAGAAGCAATAATAGTAATATAAGTAGGAGTAGTAATAGTAATAGAATTATAAGTAATAACAGTAATAGTAATACAAGTAGAAATAATAACAGTGATAGTACCAGTAATAGAAGTATAAGTGTTAACAGTAATAAAAGTAACAATAATAGATATGTCAGTAATAGGATTCCAGGACATTTTGTACCCGAAAACTCATACCATCGACATTTCGTCACACTAACAGTTGGTGCCAGTGTAATTTGGTCATATGTCCAACACATACCAGTGGACTTCCGGTCATATGCTCAATAAGTGCCAGTGGGCTTTTGGTCATATGCTCAATAGTATCAGTGAGCTTTTGGTCATATGCTCAATAGTACCAGTGAGCTTTTGGTCAATGCTCAATACGTACCAGACTATTCGAGTAAAAATATTGGCTATACACTGTTGATTTATTTCAATATTTATTTGCAGTAATGTTTTGTCTTGGAATCAAAGATTACAAGAATTAACTTAAAAAATTTCCGGCACAATTTTGGCCAAGAGTCCTTAAATCTTGGGGGATACTATCCTCATCATGATATTCTTGATAGCGGAACACAACGCGCTCAACCTGCTTATCAACATCGTTACACTTCTTCTTCTTCTTCTTCTTCTTCTTCTTCTTCTTCACTTTGTAATTTCTACACATCCGGTTGAATTTCGGTGCCTTCTCTTTGTAAGTGCTCAAAAAGACAATATAGAAATATATGAAATTTTCCAACTAGCTTATTAATCCTAATATGTCATGTTTCGCATGTGAAGTTACTTAGAAAACGTAAAAATATCTCAATGACATTTTTATTCAATGTGACGAAATGTCCCAGTGACATTTTTCTTTTGTGTGACGAAATGTTCCAGTGACATTTTTCTTGTGTGATGAAATGTCCCAGTAACATTTTCATTTTGAGTGACGAAATGTCCCAGTGACATTTTTCTTGTGTGACCAAATGTTCCAGTGACATTTTTATTTTGTGTGACGAAATGTCAGAGTGACATTTTTCTTTTGTGTGACGAAATGTCCCAATGTTCCAATACATGGGTGCAACAGTAACAAATATAAATGATACTCGGGAGGAAATTAAACATCGAATAAATATGGGAAATGCTTGTTATTATTCGGTTGAGAAGCTTTTGTCATCCAGTCTTTTCTCAAAAAATCTGAAAGTTAGAATTTATAAAATAGTTATATTACCGGTTGTTCTTTATGGTTGTGAAAATTAGACCCTCACTTTGAGAGAGGAACATAGGTTAAGGTTAGTTGAGAATAAGGTGCTTAGGAAAATATTTGGGGCTAAGAGGGATGAAGTTACAGGAGAATGGAGAAAGTTATACAACACAGAACTGCAAGCATTGCATTCTTTAAGTGACATAGTTAGGAACATTAAATCCAGACGTTTGAGATGGGCAGGACATGTAGCACGTATGGGCGAATCCAGAAATGCATATAGAGTGTTAGTTAGGAGGTCGGAGGGAAAAAGACCTTTGGGGAGGCCAAGACGTAGATGAGAAGATAATATTAAAATGGATTTGAGGGAGGCGGGATATGACGATAGAGACTGGATTAGTCTTGCTCAGGATAGGGCATATGTGAGGGCGGCAATGAACCTCCTCGCTCCTTAGAAGCCAGTAAGTAAGTGACAAAATGTCCCAGTGGCATTTTTCTTGTGTGACGAAATGTCCCAGTAACATTTTTCTTTTGAGTGACAAGTCTCAGGTGCGAGTTTTCGGGGACGAAAAGTTCCGATTCGCAGTAGTAGTAGTAGTGGTAGTAGTAATGGGGATGGTGATGATTGATATGGGTCAAAAGAATTTGTGGAAGCACCCTGTAGCACCGTAAAGATATTCCCCTACTGTAAAGCAGTTGCTTGGTTGGCTTCGTAAATGTATTCCATCACGACGCATTGTCGGTCGGACTGTCGACATGAAAGTTGAACATCTGTTGGCAGGTCAACAACGTCACAACTTACCGCTTCATAGGCGCGATGTAACATTTGGTTCCCTGTTGAATTCACACTGCCACCTGCGCGCCATCTTGCTTCAAGTGACAAGCTAGGTTCAAAATTTAATACCTATTGGACTATAAAGTGATCGAAATTGTTACGGATTTTTGGTTTTTCCAAGTTTGTATCTTTAACAGTAGGTAGCCTTTACTTTCTGAGCCTGTTAGATATTCTCAAGCGCAGCTTCAGTCGATGTAATGACCGTTTTTTTTCCGCACTGAAAAGTTTAGTTCAAACCACACACGCTCTTAGTAAAACATATACAGGGACATCATTTTATTTTTACTAACATTTCTAATATTAACCTGGCTATACCCTTGGCTTAAAGGTTGTGAACCGGAAACACCCCTTTCACTGGAGTTCAATGATACTGGCGTAAGATACAAACAAATCACTTTACTAGGTATAGGAGGGATGAAAATTAGTTCATCCATTTACGTAAAGTAGGAAATATCGCAATTTTGAGTTTGATAATTTTCATTAAGTTTTTCTTTAATCAAAATACAGTAAAATATTAACAATAAGTGTTTTTACTCTCGAACTGAGCTGTCCGTTCGGACGTATTCATTATGCAGCGCATATTATACTGTCTACAGCACATTAGCGTACAATATAGAGAATGAAGTTAAATTGAAAAATAATCATAATATGGATATTTAAACACATATTTGAAAATGATGGCCGCTCATTTCTATACAGGTTTCAATTCTTTTTTGCATATTATCGCACTATATACAGTACTATTGTACCTAATTCCAATTACCAGTTTCCTCTTTCGTACTACTACCTCATGTTGAAATAATTCTGTACCTACTCTATAAAAGAGTACCTTACGTACAGTATATTCAATCTTCACTTCCGTCCGATCCGAAAAGATAAAATTATTCAGACATGCTGTTTATTGTCCGTTCAAGTGGTTTTGTCGAGAGTCGTAGAAAGGAGGGAAATCACGTGACAGTTAATTACTTAACGAGGCCTTTTTATTTAAGTTATTTTAAACAGTTGTATAATGTTACGTAGACGTCCAATTCCTAACAGAAATTAATGTTTTTAGTAAAGAGCTAAGGCAGCCCTGCCACAAAGGGACGGGCAGAAGTGGATGGAGGAAACCTGGATGTGACATAGGCAAACGGATGACAGTACCTGTGCGAGAATGATTCAATATTGAAAGCGAACATATTTCTGGAACGTACTATACTCACTAACTCAGTACTGTTTGTGTTTACTAAGTCCGTAAGGCGACTTTGACTGTATACGCTTGGTTCTGTGTGGAGATCGGTTGCAAGTTCACTAGTAGAGGGGGTGGGAGTGAAGTACATTCAAAAATTAAGGTACAATAAAAATTGAAATAAAAATAAAATGATGTCTCTGTACAAATAAATGTTTGGGCTGAATTTTTTCTAGAATGCTCATTTCGCCTAAAATTGCCTCACCTTCTCACAACTCACTAAAACAGCCTGTGTAACAACGGAAAACAAACCCATCATAATATCGTCCAGGCCTGATCAACTTCCCACGGAGGAAGTAATCATAAGAATGACGCCTCGAGTAAAATAACGTCAAAATACGAGCTTCTTCCTGAAAATTAGATATGATTTGCTCTGTATACAGCTCTTTTTAGTGGTGAACATTGCTTTGAGTGCAGAAAAGTACCTCTGAATATTATGCAATTTGTCCAGAATTTGATTTCTGTCTCTTTATTATGTAAAAACCGTAGGATTTTTGTATCTTCATCTCGCTGTATGCGAACAGTTTTATGATAGAACGTTAAATACAATATGCGAGAGATGATCACGACGTTGTTACACATCCAGTTGATGAGACCCACATACTTCGAGGATCGCCTAATACAGTCTTGCGATGGGGACTAATAATTGCGAGCGAGAGCTATTTTATGCCCGCTACGCGCGCGCGGAGCTCTTTTACCTGTAAACATTGCTAAAGGATGTACAGATCTTAGAACACAGCGCATCATGACGGAACGGAAGCGCTTAAAGCTTTCAAGGAAGAGTGGAAGATACAATATTTATGCTTCGGACATGGTGATGAAGTCCAGTGTTTGTTGTGTAAAAAAAATATTATTTGCAAAAAAAAAGCAACATAAAACGGCATTATGAGACGCAACATTAAAAAAATATAGGCATTATTCAGGAGAAGAGAGAAATAAATTCATTTCGGGATTGACATCGAAGGTAAATTAATTTACATTTGGGTCAGTAGATGGTATCTAGATTTCTTTTATTTCTTTATTTTAAATGTATTGTTGATGTTTTGTTTGTTGCTTGTTCCTGGATATTTACTTTTATTAGACTACGTGTTTCTTGAATTTAGAAATAATATTTTATCTTTGATTGCACTTTATCTTATACTATTACTAAACTCAAAATGCTAATTCACTTTTAGTCCAATAACTATTTTCAGGATTTTTAGCAAATATGAACTAAACATTTTGAAAACTGTATTACAAGGAGCTTTTTTAGTAACGTCAATATAAAATATACTTAAAAATATGATTTCAAAACTATTAGACCTAATTGCACCAAACTTTGTACAGATAATATTATTACAGATGTTTATATAGTTTAAATTTCACAAATTTTTGCCGAAATTGTGGAAGTTTTAAAAGTCATTCATATCCCCTTAAATTATTGACCCCAAAAATTACGATGGCTCTCAATATCTTAATTTAATCAATTTGTTTTTTTTTTTTTTTTTTTCGTCTTATGTGCATCTCACAAATCACTCTAAGAAAACTCATTACATAATCACGACTGGACAGTAAGGACTACATTTTCACAATCATACAATCAATATACTCTATTTCAATCAATATAGCCATTATTATTTTTTCAACAAATACTCAAAAGTACTTAGAGATCACACGTCGAGCAGGTAGACCCTATTAGTTTCTTCTAACCAATGAAGTAAAGTATTTACATAATAAATAATTGCTTTTAACAAGAAAATGGTTTACATACAATTAACTTTTCCTATTTCTCTTTTTGGTCCTAAAAAACCCTTCCCTTTGCGATTTGTTTATATATATATATATATATATATATATATATATATATATATATATATATATATATATATATATATATAAAATAACTGAGTAATTAGCCCTATTACATAGCCAGAAATTTAGTAACTCAAGTTATTGTAATAATTGCTGCCTTTATTCGCTGCATGTGCATGTACATCCTTGTTGTCTACGTTACAGTGGATGCGCTATGCGCTCGTGATCAAGGTCGAGCTCTTCTACCAAGATTGGGAGCTAATATTGCATCATCCCTGGTCTAATATCTGGTGGCCGTTAGGTAACATCAGTTAATACAGTTTGTCGTGGTCTAAAAATTCACCCGTATTTTTATTTTCATTTCATTTCACTCGAAGTATGTGAGTCTCTAATACTGCACCGAGCACTCGAACATGATCCATATAAACGAACAGTATTTTTTATAGACCTACAAATTTGAGTTGAGCTTAACTATTCTCGACTATCACATTTTCGTCTCCAAGGAGGAGGTATGCGTATTGTCATACAGTTGCGTAAGACGTCTTTCCGATAGAAAGGACATAGGCATATTAATATATTTCTAAACACTTCAGTCAGTACAAGTTACGATAAGAAGGAAGGATAATATGTGAAATGTTTCCAAACTAGGGAAGGAAAAACTTTATCCCCAAAATGTACAAGCAAATAAAAAACAATAATAAATATTGACACCGAATTGTTTGAGTAATTTTTAATAGGCTATTTTACGACGCTGTATAAACATCTCAGTATATTTGTCGTCTGAATGAAATGAAGGTGATAATGCTGGTGAAATGAGTCCCGGGTCCAGCACCGATAGTTACCCAGCATTTGCTCATATTGGGTTGAGGGAAAACCTCGGAAAAACACTAAACCATGTAACTTGCCCCGACCGGGAATCGAACCCGGGCCACCTGGTTTCGAGGCGAGACCATTACTCCACAGGTGTGGACGTTTATGTAAATATCTGCAAGCAATATATCTACTTCCCCAAGATAATTCAGTAGTCCCTGAAACAGGTGGCCTAGCTCACAGTTGTCAGCTTTCTCGCCCACATTTTGTGGCAAAGATTAGATACTTGCTCTCAACGTTCCCATTACTTATCTCACACGCCAAAAACGGTGAATGTGGCTGTAACATATTTTTTATAATACCCGTTTACACAAATAATTCCAAGTTACACTATGTACATTTTTATTACTCGGTTTAATCTCCCCTTCAATATTTATCCTACATTTCCTTTCATATTGTCTATTTGTTCACTAATCCTAATATCTCTCATATTATATGCTACTTCCAACCCCTCCTTTTTTAACTAATGTTCACTAAAATCTTAATTTAATTTCCTCCTATATATTATATTTTATTATTTACCCTACTTTTTTCATCGACTTTTCTCCTGTCTTTCTCTAATATTCATTTATGTTCCAGTGTTCAAATATTAGTACTACTTCCTTGCTGTTACTTATTCAATTCTCTTAACACTTTTTCACTATTATTATCCACTCTTCCTATTTGTGCTCACATTCAATTTCTCACTACTCCACTTACACCAAATCCTTACCTTCGAAATTAATTTACTCTCTGAGTTCATTCACTTTATGAGTCGGTCTTTAAATTAGTACCAAAAGGTACACTTTATAAGGTTTTTAAGTAAAACCTTTCAAACATTTGAACAGAGAC
Source organism: Periplaneta americana (assembly GCF_040183065.1). Classification (NCBI taxonomy): domain Eukaryota; kingdom Metazoa; phylum Arthropoda; class Insecta; order Blattodea; family Blattidae; genus Periplaneta; species Periplaneta americana. The sequence goes on from NC_091128.1 coordinate 118,245,126, forward strand.
GGCAGTAAACTTGCATTTCCCTCTTAACCCTATGCGTGACGTAGCTGGACTGGTTAAGAAGTTAGAGTGTGCGGAAAACCACAGAGGAGCAAAAGCTAAAACCAAACATAGCCGTAGTGAACATCAGTTTGTACTTGCTGTTAGATCTCGTAACCAGCATAAATTAATTCTCCACGTACGACCGGGACACTACCATATCAACCTTCCTACTACTCTTAACTCCCTTTTCCCCTCTCTTTTCGCTCCTATTCGCTGCAGTGCATGAAATTAATCCGCTTTTCATAATTTTCAACAGAAATTTAATACTGGTCTTAATTTAGGTTTAGTTTAATGTCTCAACGACTTTACCAATAACCCATTATACTCACACCCTCCTATCTCTCTGCATTCCCATACCCCTTTTGGGTTTGGCAAACCTCTCGTACTCGAAAACTGGTACAAAGCGTCGCTGATATATCTACCCTAATATTAATCGTCATATAAAGGCCTATTGTCTCTTCAGTTAACGTAGGGGGTTGGGGGTAGGGCTCTGTAGGCGCTACAACTGGCTATGATCAACGTTTTGATATTGACAATAATGGGCTAGTCCATTACCTCAATACTGTTCGCCACTAAATGGGAATGACACAATGGAATTGTGATTACTGATTACAGTGTTGTGGTTACCCAGAGAAATGGAAAAATGCGCCCATGTCACAGATAACGATCGAGCCATATAGAGCTATGCACACACATAGATATTATAGTGCGTAGAGGGCTGTAGGAATTATTGCAACTCTGTTGTATGTAATATAAAACGATATGCTTCGCTTCAGTGCTGAAATTCGAGCGTTCAAATTTTTTTGTGGGAATGCGTGAAGGGTTGGGGAAATGTATGAATGTATTCTCTTCCCCAACACTCTGTTGGAATTGTTCTTCATCTGAGCTTTGTAACTCTAATATGTAATATTTTTATATTTCTGTTTCAATTGCTGCCTATCATGCCTCCATCAAATGGGTTGCAACATTTCGTCCCTTCCACCATTTTTATTTTTATCATTCACTGTATGTATTTCCTGCGAATGTAAATGCTCAAAATTTTGCCTCTATAGAGATATCCCTTTTAAAGTCATTCATTTATTTACGTTCGCCATTTTTGTCGTAAAGGAAACAACAATGCAATGTCGATAAGACAGATTTGTGGGCCGTACATTTCTGTGTGTCCTGCAGAATTGAATTTCTTTTCAAAAGGAACCAATAATGTGACGCATTGTCTTTAATTTCACTTCCAACGAGTATGAATTAGAAACAATTTCATTCATTGGAAATTACCAAACAGAACACGAGAGTAAACTTCATAAATATTACTTTCATTTTGTTGTATACCGATAAGCTGCTATTATGAATTAAACAATTTTGTTGGGCCACCTGTGCTTATCTTCTTATTGCTGAATGTGTGTAAGATCTATTTTTAGTGATAATTGCATATTTTGGGGTAACTTTAGTTTATAAACATTGTTGGTTGAACCATATATTGGCGTTGGTTTTCAATATTTTAGTTTTAGTGTTGGTGTACACGTTTACGAGTTTTGCTTGGTTACCGTTTATCACTTTCATTTTGTTGTATACCGATAAGCTGCTATTATGAATTAAACAATTTTGTTCATGTAAAAGTAATGTAATATTTTACACCCTAACAAACACACACACACAGATACAAAAGAAAAGCTTATGAAAACAAAGAAAACAAAACATGTTTCAGAACACAATCATTAATTCATTATAGATTACACTTTTCAAATACAGTAAAACAATTATGAGACAACACAAAAGTAATCAGTGATATGAAAAGATAAATTGATCATTCCATGAATTTAATGAGGGTAATTCTTTCGCTTACCTCTGATTGAGGTTCTGGCTGATATGTACAGTAGTGGCAAAAAAAAAAAAAACCGGACCGACCTTTGTAGCTGATTTCAGAGCCTTGTTCACAGTGACTCCACGATAGACTGGTGACTAAGACTTTCGTGGTTCGAATCCTGCCTGGGAAGGAAACTTTTTTTTTGTTCCTTATTCAAATTTATTCCCAATACTTTTCGATTGCAGCGATATTTTACTACTTAATTAACTTATTATACTCAGAACATGAATTTTACCAGCTTATTTTCTAATGGCTTTCGAAATGGGCTACGTCAGCAGTCGAAACTACAATTTCAATAGATTACTCGCTATCTTGTGAATGCGGGCGTGGCATGCGCAGTGGCTCATTTCGGGGAATTTGATTATTCCATCGGTCCGGTTTTTTTGCTACTACTGTACATCTATTATCAGGCAGTACATCTCACTCGACGATATATGTCAGAGGAAAAACAATTGTTTGTAGGGGAGACTGTTGTACCTTTAGCATAGTGTACCTTTGAACATTTTTTATTTTTTTATTTTTTGCTACTACTAGAGGATTTAAACTGAAGTAGATTGTAGGGAAAGCCGCTAAGTAGCTCTGGTCGTAGTTTTGGTTTGATTTATTGCAAAGTGTGAGTTCTGTGAACGAAAGAATCTTTTTTAGTACCAACAGTAAATATTTCGTTCATTGGTATATGTTATCTAACATAAAACCAGATTGTATTTGTTACCATCCATTAAGTACAATGTGTTCCGTATTATCTGGTGAGTAATAACATATTTTAATTTCCATGATTTATTCGAATCTATAGTTTTGGTAGCCACATTTGTTTAAATGTGCACCCACTTGTACCTTTGAACACAGAACATCTTGTACCACGGAACATGTTCCAAGGTACATAATTCTATTGGTATTTGCTTTTATTTTATTTTAAGATCATGCCACGAACTAAATCTGGAATTAAGAGATCCCCCAATTGATCCGGATGCCTTCAAGAGAGCTGTTGAAGCAGTTATGGCTCCTCCAGGAAATAAAATCTCAATCAGAGCAGCCTTCTCTGGTTTATGATTGCAAATACATTTTAAATATAATCGTCAGTTCTTACAACTATATTCCCACCTATATTACATGTGTTCCAACTTACAAGAGGGTATATTCTAAGGTACATGAACCTGTTGTATCTTTGAACATATTACATTTTATTTTTTCCATCCTTAATAGATGTGTAGAACAGCACAATATATAGACGAAGTTGTAAAGGAATCTTCAATAATTATTTAAAGTATTTTTGATTTAAAAAATATCATTTCCAAAATTAAAAAAAAAAATAAATCAAATGTGAAAAGTGTTTAAAGGTATAACAGTCTCCCCTATGTATATGAAGTCTGATTAGTGCAATATGTATCTAGTCGGCGATGTACGCAATGGAGGAGGAAAGAACTGGTCACCCTACCCCATTATCTCCTGGCCTAATTTCCTCATAAGTGGTGTCACGTTGGTATGACCCAGCATTCTCCAGTCTTTCCTATTTTCTGCCTTCCTCTTTATCTCCTCATATGATCCATATATCTTAATGCCGTCTATCATCTGATACCTTCTTCTGCTTCGAACTCATAAAACAAGTAGGCAGTGTTCAAAGCACAACAGGTGGAAGCATAAAATGTTTTGTATACAATATTATAACAGTATAGGAATTATACGAAACATTTAGGAAGAAATAATGATTAAATAAAAATGTTATTAAGATTTCGATTTTTTTTTGCACATAGGGAAAGATAACTTTAAGTAAAAGATAAATTGTCGAACGGGAACTCCGAGTTGCAACATTTCCTATATACAGAGTGTTTCCGAGCTGGTGTTACAAACTTTCAGGGATAATGGGCAAGGCCACATGTATCAATTTGAGATAAGGAACCCTGGTCCGGAAATAACTGAGTCGAAAATCTCAAAGTAGAGGGTATGTTCAGAAATAAAGTCAAAACATTGATCTTAATGTCAACTTTCAAAACCGCAATATTCTATAGGAAAAAAATATCATACTTAAAACTATAACATGATATATGATGAACAAAAATAACCATTAACTTTGAAATATTTTACGGAACTATGACAGCATAATAAATCAAATATATCTTCACGCATTTTTGTCAGGTACTCTGTGACTCAGTTTACCTATACCCTTATGATCCTAGAGACTCAGTTCACCTATTTAGGAGTAAGCAAACAACTACTCAGGACTCAGATTACCTAGCCTCTCAGGTTTTACATATGGGAGTGAAAACTGGATACGAAAGCGGTAGCCTATACAAAGTACTGAAAGCGTGGAAGTTAGAATTATAATAGTACATTATGCAACGAGCCCATAATGGTAGTAATTAAGACGCGAGTATGTTTATGAAACGACTGCAAGCGAGTTTCATAATTTTCATACGAGCGTCTTAATTACCATTATAGACAAGTTTCATACGACTTTTTATGCTCGACCACACTTCTAACTTGAAATTATTCATAAGTATTCATGTTATTCTTATCTGACTGGAGAGCGGAACTGATCTTGTGCAATATCTCGTAAATTGTGAGATGTGCGCAGACGCGAAAGTATTGATTTTTTCCTAGAAACGAATGTCATTGACCTTGCTATAATCTAGAGAGTACAATAAAGATTAATCTTGATATAACCTTGAAATTTAATTTAGACATTGAAAAACGAGATGACAAATTGACTTTATTTGAATAGTATTTACAATTAACGCTAATTATTATAGTAACAGAACATAACCTTCTGCGACAGTATTGGATTTCCAGCCTTCGTGACGTTTCGCTAGTTGTCTTTCGATTGTATATCCGAGAATAATCGATACTTGCGCTTTCATATTGCTACAAAGGTGTTTTCTGATTGGTGGAACACCTGAACTTTAATGAATAGGTGTACTGTAATGAGGTCCATTAAAGGGCTGCTACCAGGTGTATAATTATCAATTACTACATTTCGGCATGGTCGAGCATAAAGAGATTAGCATGATACACCCTCAGGGATCAGGTCAGGAACACTGCAATAATAGACCAGTTATATAGTATATCATTTGTATGATAAAATAGAAGAATATAGAAGAAACTAGTATAATCATGTACGTAGAATACAAGAAAATAGATAGCCACCACAGATAATGAAGTATACACAGAAAGAATATGAACAACCAATAAATAAGTGGCGAGAAACTCTTCCTATACAGAGTGGAAGTGAAATGATCCTGCAATTTTCGGAGCGAATAGCTTATGTTTTATATAACAAAAATGTATAATACCATATTGCTGAAAAGTTCATAGTTTTCTCAGAAAACAAAAGTTTTTTTTTTTTTTTTCAAATGTTTAACACCCTCTTATTTGGTAACTATTGCGAGTAGGCTCGTGATTTTTGTCCATATCAATAAAAAATCTAATAAAATATAATTTACCCTCTCTGGTGTATAGCGTCGTCGGTTTTCGTGTAAATTTAACTTAAAACCCACTAATTTGAAGCCACTGAACGATGCGAGCAGATTACAACGTCGTAGTCGGAGAGGAAGGTGAGATGTGGTTCACTCAGGGAGACGTGCCTGAGGTCGACCTGGTTGGCAAGTTGGTATAGCGCTGGCCTTCTATGTCCAATGTTACGGGTTCGATCCTGGGCCAGGTCGATGGCATTTACGTGTGCTTAAATGCGACAGGCTCATGTCAGTAGATTTACTGGCATGTACAAGAATTCCTGCGGGACAAAATTCCGGCACATCCGGCGACGCTGATATAACCTCTGCAGTTGCGAGCGTCGTTAAATAAAACATAACATTTACCGTGCCTGAGTTGATCTCTTACATCTGTACTACGAAAGGAAATTGTGTTAGCGGCGATGTTGCCGGACTGCTGAAATTTCCAACTTAATATTCTAATTAACGTTGCAATTAATCACAAAACATGATATAGGTTTTCTATTCATTCAATTGTACCCTAATCGTCCCTTCCAATATGCAGGACTATTTCACTTTCACCCTGTATAAGACGGGACAGATTAATAGGCTTAAGTATTATTACTACAAGAAGAAGGAGAAAAGAAGAAAAAGATTACCAATCAACAGAAATTGTCTTCAACTCTACTTTCCTTCACATTAAATCAATCCAAATGGAATACAGATGCAATATTCAGTAGTCTGAGGACGCGATTATTAAAAAAAAATACTTCTCAAATACCACGATGCAGGATTTTATTTTAAAGAAGAAACACATTTGTACCCAGCACACGATTCTAGAGTGCTCTCGTCTCGATCTCTTCTTCAGTAACAAAGATTCTGTATTCAAGAGTTTACCCTCAACTCGAGTACTTTCTGAATTCCAATTAACAATCATCTCAAGTACACTACAATTCGTTCGAACAGCCTGTCTATCTGCTTTTCCGAGAATTCATGCTTCAAAACTTGAAACAAGTGGAGAATATTAGAATTCATTTCGGAACAGTGTTTCGTAACTATCCCCTCTCCAAGTCAGGAGAAAATACTTTTTTTCTCACATTTAAGAGACGTTTGGAAAGAGTAGAAGATAACCAAGTTAGATTGACGGTTTCTAGTATGAGCTTAGGTTTTTATATTCTTAAAATTGCTGGTTCATCATCTAATTCGGTTTAAGGTGAAGTAATTGTTCGGTTGTAGGGTAAAGTTGCCTAATTCCGTGATACTCCTAATTCCATGATACGGTTCTTTTACTGAATATCACGGGGTTGGGTATCTTGCTAGGAAGTTCACCGATGTCTCAAAAGTAGGCGAAAGATGCGCTCTATCGAGAAAGATGTCTGGCGCTATGGTCGAACGGCAAAGCTTTGACTGACATTCAATCTCAAAAAAGTATCCCGGAATTAGGGGTATCACGAAAATAGGCAACTGTACCCTAATAATTAAAAAAACGACCTCGATTGTGGAAGATAAACACAATAAATCGAAGAAGGAATAGAAGAGGCAATAATGAAAGATGGAAAAGATGGAAATAGTATAACGATGGAAGAGAAGTCAAATACAAGCGATAAGGGAATGAAAGGGGAAAAAAACATGAATGGTGACTACAGAATCAGAATGAAGATTGAAAAGAAAAATAAGGAAGAATGAAGCATAGAAATATAACAGATATAGCCTATGCAGAAATTAACGAAGGAGAAATTAAGAATAAATGAGGACAAAGGAAAGCCTACAATGTTAGGACCCTGAACTTGCTGTTATTCGCCCCGACCCTATGAGCTAGTTTCCTGTAGATGTCGTTAGTGTCGAAAATCTTAGTTCGTCAGAGAGTATACAGAGTGCACCACACGGGTGGATCGGGAAAGAAGGAAAGGGATTGCAGTTAGTTGCGTCCTAATTGAGCCAGTCGCCCACTAGAGGGCGGTTAGTTGCGTCCCTTCTACCTGCACAGAAACTTTTGTCATTAATAGAAATAAACACTATAGGAATAACACTAGACCCGACTATCAGGTTTGAAAGAGATATACAACAGCCAAAACTTACTGTTAATGAAAAAAAAAAAATGTTTGAGCCTTGCATTCTTTATTTTAGCAAGCAGTATAACATCATGACTAATCGTTGGTCAGTACACGGACTTCGTGAAGTTCGTGGTACTATCTCTAAATACACCTATAACCTGTTAAAATCAATGGGATTTGCATTTTACATCATTGGGAAAATCCTTAGAGAAATTCTGAAACATTCAATTCAACTTTTGCACTTCTATCTCTATTTCAAGTAATATAATTTCACCTTCACTTTAATATTATTTTCAAATTTATTGTATGTATTTTCATTGCTTCATTGTAAACTTCTATATATTATGTATTTATTTTCTGTATCCTTATGGTCACCCTTTTTTAAGGGACGACGGGTTTATTTAATAAATCCTATATCTAATCCGTTTGGGTATGGATAATATTAATTTATTATTATAAAGCTGTTATGATAGTAGGAAACATTTCTTGCCTGTTATATTATGATTAAAAGATGGGAGTTTCCATACATGACAATCAACAATGCATACTCTGAAAGGACAAATGAAAATCGTAGATGATTAAAATGGCTTCTACAAATCAACAGCGGGCACCATGTGTTTTTTTTTTGTATGCTAAATTTGAGAGAGTTAAAAGAGTTCAAAGAGAATTACGACTGTGAGTATGGTGTGCGCAGTGTACCTAAATACGATTCCATAATGTTTTGTTGTCGAAAATATGTAGAAACAGATTCCGTGTTAAAAAACATGCAGAAGGTCGCAGGCAAAATAGAGTATGAGAAGCAGCTATCTCTTGGCTTGGTCCCCAAACTCTCCAGATCTAACCCCTTCTGACTTCTTCGTGTAGAGTTTTGTTAAATACATTGTCTATTCATAGAAACCCAGGAACATTGATGATCTCAGAGTAAAAATTACTCAAGCTTTTCAACAAATCACCCCTCTTATATTACAACGGATATGGGCTGAATTGCATCACCTTTATGAGTTGGAAGGGTGCGCAATGGGTGTCATGTTGAGCTCTGAGGAATCTCCTATCTTTCAGTGTTGTATGCACAAAGTTTCAACAAATAAAGTTCAGTAGTAAATATTTTACGGTATTTTTTATTTTATCCATACCCAAATGGATCACCCTGTATTTTTTGTCCTTCACTCGCATGAAAAGATTCCAGGAAAAAAGGAATATTTTCTGTGGGGAACATTGATGATCTGAGAGTAAAAATTACTCAAGCTTTTCAACAAATCACCCTCTTATGTTACAACGGACATAGCCTGATTTGCATCACCGTTATAAGTTATGTAGGGTGCGCAATGGCGGTCATGTTGAGCTCTGAGGAATCTCCTATCTTTCAGTGTTGTATGCACAAAGTTTCAACAAATAAAGTTCACTCTGTATTTTTTTGTCCTTCACTCGCATGAAAAGATTCCAGGAAAATAGGAATATTTTCTGTGGGGATTTTGAACGTAATATGTAAACCAACATATTTCACTGGAAGATATTATGCCTCCCACTCGGGATCATTTCCAAATAAGTTGAGATTTGAAAGCGTCCACCGCAATAGCAATTGCATGCATGAATACGTTACGGTTGGTCATATTCTGTGGGTAACCTCTGTTATTTGGTCGCAGGAAACAGTTGGTGTTCAGTTTGCGTATAGGTTTGTAATTATGTTTAGGACGAAACTGTTCAGTTTCTCTAAACAACAGAGCTATGCACACACCTCAAATCCTCACGGTCGCAGTGACATCAGAGCTTCCAACAATAACGAGCAATTAGTGAAGTGGTCACTCCCCGCACGCGGGCGTTACAACACGAATCGCACAAACACGTGTTACTGTTGATTCCACCCATTCCATGGCCGCAGTGCCAGGTCGCGTGTGTTTACAACCCTCTCTCGCAAATTAATTGTCAGTGCTGGATGAGTGAGATGCTGTGCACACAAACGGTTTGTCAAACAACGGAATCCCCCTCCCACGCACAGGATAGATGCGTGTCAGTGGAGCACCTATAACTGTTACAAAACGTTTCATTTCCGCTTCTCAGGGAATGCGAACCATCTTGTCCCATCGCGAATTATGTCTGGCTCACGTGAAATTGTGGTCTCTCCTCATTATACACACGTGAATCACAAGATGGAATTCGTGGCTCGCTATCCTGAATACGTGTCAGAGATTTGAGAGTCACAAATGACGCCAATTTCTATATCTGCCAGCATATGCTCATCTCAGTAACTTCATAGACCAGAAGCATTTGCGAGTTTAAAAGTTTGCGAAGCTAAGGAATGAGATACTTATAGGATTAATATTACTTTCTAATCCAACACCTTCTAGTAAACTATCGGTAACTCGTTGATATGCTGTTATTTAATACTCGTATACAAAGTATTAACTAATACTTCAGTTTTCAATTTTATTAATTAATTAATTAATTAATTTATTTATTTATTTAGTTCCTTATTTATTTATTTATTTTAGTTACTTATTGAAAACCATGCTCTAAACTGCTAAATATCGGTTACATCATTAACTTTAAAAATGTTATTTTAAGGAACACCGCCACTCTTTTATTGCATTGTCTATAAATTAAAAACTCTGCATAACTTAAAACAAATATCAAATAAAATCAATTGTACAAAATGTACCCAAAATCATCTTATTCCTCTATTTCATACCAGAAGCAATCTAGAGATTGTTGCGGTATATTTTTATACTGTGCATAATTGAGAACCGTTTTTGCAATACTTGCTAACTGAAAAAAAAAAAAAAACTAAATTTTACAGGAGACACAAAAAAGTGAATGGACACAAGTAGGTTATAGATGCAACCATCACACTTTTGACACACTACAATGAAGAGAAATAATTAAATTTTCGGAATATGTAAGGTAAGACTTTCCTGTGTTAAATTTCAACGTACCTCGTTTACATGTTTCGACCTATTTATGGGTCATCTTCAGAACTGGTCATTGTTGGTCTTGGCGCCACTTGTTCTATTTCCTGTGAGGGTGTGTTCCTGTGGTATAGTGTAGAGTCAAAGAATGTATGTGTTTTGAAGTTGAGTTGTGTGTTGAGAATTTCATTGGGGTGTATTTTTATGTGTCTGTATATTTCATATTGTTCTAGTGTGTTTAGTTTCTGGCTTTTTGGTTGGATGTGTAGTATTTCCATGTCTGTGTTGATGTCTCTGTGGGTATGGTTAGCATTTGTGATGTGTTCTGCATACGTGGAGGTGTTTTGTAATTTTGTTATGGCTGTGATGTGTTCTTTGTAACGTGTTTGAAACGATCTGCCTGCCTGTCCTATGTAGGAGTTGTTGCAGGTGTTATATTTGAGTTTGTATACGCCTGTGTGATTGTATTCTGGTATGAAATAGAGGAATGAGATGACCCATAAATAGGTCGAAACATGTAAACGCGGTACGTTGAAATTTAACACAGGAAAGTCTTACCATACATATTCCGAAGTGATACAGTGTTAAAAGTTGTGTAATCAAGTTGTATAATTAAATTTTACTAAGATAACTTTAACATCGTGTAGAGGTCTGCTTTATGTTAACGAATCCACCAAAATCTCAATTTTGCAAATTTTGCAGTTAGCAAGTTTTGCAAAAACGGTCCTCAATTGGATACTTAACGGTAGAACGGTGCTAAGTACTAAAATTAAAATAGAATGTGATATTTCAATAGAATGTTGCAATTTGCCACGGAACATTACATATCAACAGGGCTAGGTCCACTAAAGATTGTACAGTGTTATCAAGACCACCAAAGAATGACAGTGGTGTTAAGTTACTAGGACTCTCTCTCGTAAAAAAGATGTAATGTGCCATTCGTTTTGATTTTCCTCCTTTATTTATTTGTCGTGTTAATAGTGAAGTTAAGGCTAAAGAAATTAATTATATATAGTGGTGTTTTCTACAAACAGAGACGTCAGCGTAGGTAAATCTTATATAGGCTACAACATAATACGTAGGTAATGTAGGGCTATGAATTACATAGAAACATAATGTATTACCACAGTCTAGTATAGACAGTCACGAAGTTTAATACGTAGTAAATATGCATTCATAGATAGTTGCTAACCACTAGGGTCGCCACTATCGCCTCAGTACAAAAATGCGGAATAGTACCGGCACAGTCTATTGTTCCTAGTGCCCTCACAACTCAAGCTTCGTGACTGTATATACTAGACTGTGGTATTACCTTTAGATGACACAGCTGGTTTGTTTTAAACTTTCAATTCCTGGTGTTAAAATCCAGAAAATGGGGGAAATATCATTAAATTAGCACTTTTTTCTTTATTGTAAGTGGCATGAAAATGCAGAATAAAATGCAGTGGACTGACACTGTTATTTTCTAAGTTATATGACCAAAATTATTCAACACTCTCATCATTTTTGTTGGGTCTCTTTACTGTCATACCAGTATAACAACGTTAACTTAGAACGTATGATAATCATAACGAAAGTCAGTACTAAGTTGTGATGGTGATTTGCTTCCAGTCTGCAAAACCACTTTAATGGAAGTATTTGCAGAAATTAACATATCTGTGGATATAAATGGATCATAGTACCTACGAAATGTTTATGGTACTTAACACATTTCATAAATTGTGAAGTTTGTTTGTCTCTCAGTGTGTTAATTTTAGTAGTATCATCAAACTAATGATAAAGATTGGTGAATTATATTTTTTTAAAACCGAATAGAGGTACGTCAGTGGGAAGAAGTAATGGACAGAAAAGTTATAACTTAAGAGGTTGGTGCATGAGTGACAATATAAGAAATAAAGTGAAAATAGTAAGCATGAGAGACAAAACTTAGGAAAGTAATAAAGTGAAAATGATGATGACAGAAAAAACGCTAAGGCAAGAGAATAGTAGTGAAAAAGGATAAGATACAAGTAACAACTATGACGTGATAATAAGTAAGTAGTGATACAAATATAATGAAGAAAATGGGAATGGAAATATAATGAAAGTGTAGAAACTACTTCGTATGAAAATATACGGAATAAGTGATCAGTGAACTTTAGTGATTCAAGTGAATAAATAAGTTGACGACTATGGAAGAGTTCAACTAATGTAAACAATGTTGGGAACAAATTATAAGAGATTGAGAGAAGTGACTGTTTAGTTAAATGAGATTAGTAAGAGTAAGATAGATAACTGGGAAAGGGAGGGGTAAGTAGAAAAAGAAGGGAGAGAAACAGAGGTGAGAGATGTGATAGAAAAGTGATCAGGGTCATTTATATGTAATAGCCGATGTTTAAAAAAAGTGTAAGCAGAATATGTATCCAAGGGAGTGATGACACTGTACACTGAAGGGCCATCACGACCGATGTAAGCTGGTGGAATAAAATATCATATCATATCATATCATATCATATCATATCATATCATATCATATCATATCATATCATATCATATCATATCATATCATATCATATCATATCATATCATATCACATATATCATATATATCATATCCTATCATATCGTACCATATCATATCATATCATATCATATCATATCATATCATATCATATCATATCATATCATATCATATCATACATTACTATTTTATTTTCACAAAAATCGAATAAATTGTATAACTGAAAATCATATAAATAACACCAGAAGAAATGTCCCAACTCTTTTGGCAGAACCTAAATGCCACACTACAGATGGATTAAGTCACAGCAGGAATTATGGACGAAGATTATACAATTCAGTATTGAAAAATAATCCAACTTAAGTAATTTACACATTCATTAGTTTAAAAATAAAGTGAAAAGTTTGTATGATATTTGTTTAATTTCAATATTATTTTAAGTGTTACTAGCATTATATGTTAATAATATTTATTGTATTTATCTAATGCATGTAACCTATAAGATAAAATATTGTAATAAATATAAAAAGATCATTTTCTTAATAACAGTGTGTGTTTCCACATAAATAATTTCTTAGTAACGCCACAGACACACTTGATTGTACTTGTCACTATCTCTGTCACTAGAGAGTTCATGAAATTTATATTTTCCCCGCCATTCATAAAATATTTTCATATGATACCTCTTTCACCAAAGGGGAGACCTATAACTGAAACTTGATTAATACGTATATTTCAGTATCATTATTCTATTTATACTGGTAATAATGAACAGTTTGACTCATAGACACTTTGTTTTTCAGCATTAACTTCCTATGGTTGTATGTTAGAAGATTCGAAGATAACGTTATGATGTAGGCTACTCGTAGGTAGACATTCGGCTCCCTTCTCCTACCAATAATGCATAAACAATATCCATACGGCGGTTGCTCTCGTCTGCGATACAACGAACTTTTTTGTTGATTTCGATTTCGTTATTTTTTTTTCTGGTTATTATATGCTTATATAAGTTGTGTTAATTCTCGCTAAGTGGTTTTATACTTTATTTTATCAGTCTTAGTTATTATTTTATTATTGTTAATATCTTTGTTTTATTATTATTAATTAATTAATTAATTTGTATTACCATCATTGTATTATCTCCGTCACTATTATTCTATTATTACTATTATTTCTATCATCAACATGCTCATGCTCATTTCGGGTATCTATTCAAATATACCATTTCAAATGTAGATTATGAATAAATTTGAATTTTTGAAAATTAAAATCATATCATATCATATCATATCATATCATATCATATCATATCATATCATATCATATCATATCATATCATATCATGTATCATATCATGTATCATATCATATCATGTATCATATCATATATCATATCATATATCATATCATATCTTTAAAACTGTTTAATAGCGAAAGTTATTAATATAAATAAAATACTGTTTGTAATTTGGCACTTTGCACCCTTCTACTGTTAAAGTGTCCAATTGTATTTTTAGTTGTTCAAATGTGCCTATGTTTATACTAGTAAATATAATGTAAGCAGTTACTGAAGTCACATAACGAAAACTATAACATGTACAGCGTAACATGTATCTCGTAACAATTATGATTATATGTTAATTTTGCATTGAGACACTGTATTTTTTTATTACAGGTTGCCCCATCTTCAATGAACACGCCTGTGGTATTGGCCCCCAGCTACACGTCTCAACAAACCGACGAAAGACGCTTTTCATCAGGATGGAGGGATAATGTAATTACAGAGAACGCCGACGGATAAACTCCTCCTTCGTCTTCTTCGGAAAAGGGAATATAAAGACAACGAGCAACACATTCTCTGCCACAATTATCATGAAATAACATCACAGTCAACGCCACTCAACCACTCAGTCAGTGTGTTTTATGGCTCAAGTTATTACTATTTCGCCAAAGGAACCAAACACTTGTGTTCACAAATAAGTCGCGAAGGATTAACAATAAAAGATAAAATATAAAAAGAAATTATTACTAATATATAAATCAAATCCTGTGGAACGACAATATTTAATAAAATATGAGTGTGACGAAAGTTAATATATACTAATATCGCATTGTTTTTCTTAAAAAAAAAAGAAAGAACTTTATATCGTGGGGGAATATCAAGTTGTGTTTAATGTTATGTAAATGTTTGATTTGTTACCTATCGCTCTAATTTCTTTCAACTAATTTGTGTGAGAGAAAATATCGTGAAGAAGTTACCTAAATGCTTGTGTCGGGAGGTGATGATAAGGTGATAAGTGCGACCAGGTGAAACCGATTTATTGGAAATGATTTGAACTCCATCTGTACGACCTATTTTAAGTCTTTAATCAAGAGAACAGGGTAAGACTGGAATCATCTACCAAAGATTTCACTGTACACCAAAGTAATGTATAAAAATCATTGGCGTAATGTACCATTTTCAGTTTTTAGAATTTGTGACAGGCCTATAACATATACGTTTACATACCTAGTTTAGATAATAATGGATAGACAAGTGGAAACTAGTTCTAGGATACATTCAAGTCATAAGTTAGAATTCACGATAGAAATTCGCTTCCAAGTTACAGCCGTCTTTATGTCCCAGTAGATATTTACTTATATTACTAGATAAATTATGGTAAACGTGGTCTCCACAGTCCTGATTGAAGACTAGCAACACTTGTTTTATTGAATTTCTCATTTTATGAGAGATGCCGTTTTTCTATTAGACTCGCTACAAATTTTGTTTTACAGCCAGTGCCAGCGTTTCTGGCGCGTGTCCTTGAGTAAAAAGCTAGTCAGTGAGCACTTCTTTCCAGTGAAGCTGGACCACCCGACACGTCACGTCAGCAATCTGTCCACTGCGACAAAGGCAAGACACTTGCATTTCGCGTTTCTGGGGAGCGTCCTTGAGTACACTGTCCAGTCAGTGGCATCTGTTGCCACTTCGGCTGAGAATGGTACCATCTACTAAACAGATGTGACGTCATCAATCTGTCAATCACAGTTGTCAGCTTTCTCGCCCACATTTTGTGGCAAAGATATGTTACTCAATCTCAACGTTCCCATTACTTATTTCACACGCCAGAAACGGTGGCAGTGGCTGTACATGATGGTGGAGAAATCCAATGTTATCAAATGACTTATAATCTCTCGCTGATAAAGCGATGAAGTACCCTTCAATAGATTTTTGTTTTCTCGCAAAATTTACGATATTTTTCTAAGTCAAATTGCCTTCCCGTAACCGCTATTTGTCCTGTATACACTTAAATACCTGCGTAACGAAATTTTTGAGCCAGTAAAGATATTTCCATTATTTTGAAATGTTGTTAAAGTGAACAAATAAAACATGACAATAAAATATTAACCAAGCGAGGTGGCTCAGTGGAAACGCACTAGTCTGGCATTCAGGATATCCCGGATTCAAAACCCGCGCCCGCCAAACTTGAGATTTTTCATTGTTTCTCTTAGCCACAAAACCAAATACCGGATTGGAATTTTACATACCATAATGCATTACCGCCTTAATCACCATTATCATAATCATTAATAAAACTGACAACTGTTAAAATTAATATAGGACATGCATAACAAACGACAATAGAAATAGAATCTCTACAACAATCCACGATCTACTGATATACTTGAACATTCTACATACGTGACATGACCTTGATCTTAAAGTATGTATAATGAATATTTTAATATATAGATACGCTGATTAATACTTCTCGGCTACAATGGACGTCTCCCGGTCCTTGTCAACTTTAAAACTTTTAATTTTTCCTCTAAAGACAAATGTTTACAATTTCCCTTTCTTGTTACTTTCACTGATATGCTTCACCTAAGGATACTTTGACACTGATATTTCGGTCAATCAGAATATTCTAAGACATTGGGTACAGTACATTTTAAAGAAAAAAGTCATCGTAAATTATTCTTACAGACACTAAACAGCTGGTGCATACGAAAATCTTAAAACTGTCTGCTTACGGCACATTAAATTTATTCTTCAGCACATGAGAAAAACACAAAAGCTGGTATATATGTGTGCTGGAATGGTACGATTCCATTTCTGACAAAACAGGCGCTTTCAGAACATTGGCCAGGGTGAGAAAATTCCGTGTTCGTAAAAATTAAATTAGTATTTATTATGAAGACATGGACGAGGATTATACAGTGTCAACCGTAAAATTCCTTTGCAAAACCAAAAAATTACATTTGTTCGGATAAAAGTTCTACAAAAAGGACAAAATTAAAATTCTTTCAACCATTTATTATCATAATACACTGCTCTCTGAAATTGACTGAGCATATTGGGAATTAAGGCAATGGAAATATTTGACGTTATCAAATATTTCATATAAAAAAAATATCTCGAGAAGGAAGCAAAAGTGAGCAAAATTGTATTAAAACTTTTTGCTTGAAATATCTCAAAGAATAACCCCCTGAAATTAATTATATTATTTCGGATTCACTCTGTTCATGTTTTTCCGTTGAAAGAACTCGTTAAATGGTGTTCGTTTGTTAGTTATGTCAACTTTTTACACGTTTCAAGTGATACATGTCTACTATACTTCAATTAATTATATTTCTATCAAAAAAGTAGCGAAATTAATATATTTTGAATGAAATCACATTATTATGTTAAGTAAGAAGTAATAAATACAAAAACTGGATATTTTTAATGTAATGACGAGTACCGAAGATGTCTTATACGAGACGAAGTTGTTTCTAACACAACCTCTGTTAATTTCTGGGACACAAAAATTTTGCTAACTTGGAGAGAAGAAAAATTCGCAATTCTATTTACATTAACTTTTCCCTTAGTAATTTTTGTAGACCTTGAATGAACTCCTGAACTAGTTTCCGCATATTACAAGATACAATTGTAATGTACTTAAACCGTGGATATTTTTTGTCAATACTGCTATGGCCTAAACAAAATCACGATTCTTTACGTGTTATTTCTCCTTTAATAGACCTTGTCCATAGAAAACAAGCATATTCCGCAGACCCCTACTGATTAGTTAGCTTGCAAAATAGCAATATTAAAATATGGGGGCATGGCCACTGTTATGCAAAGATCATCTTGTTGGGTTGATCATGTTTGCATACAAATTACCCAACAAGCTACTAAAATAAACTGATCTGTTAATGGGACCACGCATATCGCTATGATCTATTAAACAATGGAACAATCTAAACTGTTGATGTAAACGTATAGCATGCATAATAGGTGTTCGTAAGGACGCTGCAGACATTCGAATCTATTGCAGGTGTTTACAAGATCTGTTATCGACAAAGGATAACTTTAATTTGGAATGTTATCAAAATGTCACATATTTTATACGCATAGTGAGACAAATATCTTAATAATCCCATACTTTCCCCACACTGTAATAAAAAATTTATCATTCTAGTCAGAAAAACAAATTTGACCTAATATTATGTGGTGTTGTTAAAATCTAATAGTTTTTAAATTCAAATAAGTCATATAAAGTACCTCACGTTATATATTTTATGTAATATGATTACAAAAAAAAAATATTTATTTATCTGCGGTTTGCATTTCAATTCTAAATTTCTAAATTATTCAAAAGGTTTTGGTCCGCACTTTGTGAGCGTATTTAAGGAAATAAATGAACAATGAAACTTGCGTTATTAATCTATGTCCGCCAAAGCCTACAGTCGACTAAAATAATCCCACTCAAACTTGGTGATAAGATTTCCAATCTAGATAATATAGTCATAAGCAAAACTTACATGTTCTAGGGATGTGAGAAGATGTAGGCCTACAAGATTTCCGAATTCCAATATATCATTGGATGCATAGGACATCAATTCGAACACCTATAAATTTTGTTCTTATTAACACCAATGTAATCCATTCATCTTGATAATGTAACTTAGAAAATTAGAAAGATGTATTAAAATTATTTCAGTACTAGGATTTCAAAGTTCAGTAGTTGCAAGGAATCACACAGACTCAGAATGACTTCGGAGTACATGGGCTAATAATCGAAAAGTGTTTCCATTTAACCCCTTCAGATTTTAATTTATAATATACAAAATTTAAAAAAAAAAAATGTCACATAATCATTCTGGAGATCCGAAATTTCCAAATAAAGTCTTTACAGAAAATAAAAATTTGGGGACAATTTTAAATCCTGGGGCCCCAAAATTTTAAATTTTATTTTTAATTCAGGTATAGAAATGTTTAAAAAATAATATTCTCCATTTCTATCACATTTAATTTTTTAAAATGTTTAAAGTATCGAAGACATTCCAAAAAAGAAAAAAAGAAAAAGAAACAATGTACACTGTAATGCACATCAGGCCTGAAAGGGTTAAATCAAGTTTTACCCTCATGAAATTTGGCCCAATATAAATATATACATTTCACAAAAAATGAACATAACTTCTTGGATATAACAGTAATTGTTTTAATATTAAAATAAATTTAAAATTCATACATTTCAGGATAATTAATTTCTGAATGAAACGTAATCAAAATTACACTTTTACTTATTTATAATATAAAGTCGCATTATTTAAACATTGTGACTAATTATGTCTTAATAATTCGGATAATGGAATGAGGACTCCATTAAAAAATTTGATTATTTATAATTCTAAAAAACCCAATGAACAAATTTGAAAGCATCCTATTTGAAAAATTATATTTGTACGCAAATTACAATAATCTGGAATGCAGGCAACTATCCTTTTCGAATTTCACGACTGAATCTACAAAGATTTCTTAATATTATAGACTAAAATAAATATTATAAAACAACTCAAGACATTTTCGTAACCTAACAATATTTGGATGTACACAGATGAAGACAGTGTTCACTCATGCTTTGTCAATTCAGAGAAAGAGCATTGCTGTCCCTTTCTGGCAATTTTCATAGATTTAATATTTTTGTGACAAAGTTGATTGTATAAAATTTAAAAGAAAAATACTCAAGGATGCTCCACCCACTATAATAAAATAATACAACTATAATAATAACTAGGGTCCGTATTCCAGCTATCTATAAACTAGAATGAAGTTGCCTTTTTCGAAGTATATGTGACGTCACTGCGCAGGTACAGGTACGTTCGTATACAAAATAGTTACGCATCCTCTATTATCTTCCTCTAGAAAGTCAAAATCGGGACGCAGTCGAAGTGAGTAGTCTTATCGATCACTGCTCTTACTAGTCGTGTTATTTAAATAACTACATATCTGTGGCTGATTGAAGGTTCATTGCAGAGGTAAAATGCCTTGGGTAGGACTCTGAAGCGTGTAATATTGCAGAGCATAGTTGAGGATATTTTAACTAATATTTACACTGTCAATATAGACAACATTACATATACATTATGTAAAATAAACGTAAAAGTGACAAAAACAGTGCACTCAAAGACACTGCAATACCAAAAGACACAGAAAGTGTGTTGAACGTAATCCAAAACAATCAGTACCATCAAAATCTGAAAATTATGACCATATTAACTCCACGTTTAGCATGGGTTTGTGTAGCTTACCATGATGTTCAGTGCCAACATTCTAATTAATAAATTAAATAATCTACATTTTAGGAAATTTCTAGAAAAGTACATAAAAATTAGTAGGTTTTCTGTGATTAGCGACATATGCAATATCCTAATGAAACACGGAAAAATATCAGACAATAGTAATATCTTGTAGACCTACTTACATCATGCAACAATATTGTCATGTGCTAATGAAAGAATTTCTTGTAATATAAAATCATTTCTAGAGACATCCGCATATGTTCAAGTTCCATAACTTAAGAAAGCACGTTATTATTCACTGCAAAGATCAAGACGAAAATGAACATCACGACTCAAGCATGTGTTTACTAGTATAGCTTCAGAATGTCGGGAATTGACTGTACTCCACGAACACGCAGCAAGACGAGTTTGTTTACATTCTTATCCGTTACATTACCTGTGTTTGACGTACTACATACCCTATGTGTCTTTAACTTCTGTCTTTAGGTAGCTGGAATACGTAGCCTAATAAAAACATATCATCATTCTTCATTGTTGAATACACTCCTTTAACATATACATAATCATCTATTAACTTTATAACTACTTTACTGTGTTAATATTTCAAAAATTACCTCGCTGACTAGTTTCAATGTGGTATTCGTCATTGTTCGAAGCCTAGTGAGATCCTGCTCTATCTTCTGGTTCCCTGTTGTGGTGGGATATGTTCATACAGGAAACCCACTACCACGATAACACACATAAACAATATCTCCATCACTTCACACAACACAGACACGCATCATTTCTATCCATGATACACGGACTCATCAACATTCCTGTGAGCCAACAAGACTATAAGGAAGAAATACATATTAGTAAATACATACCACAGTAAAATGTATACAACCGTCACATAATAGACAACATCATAAGAAAGACTAAACGCAAACAAGAAAACGCAACACAAACACAAGAGCAAACAAATACATCACACGAACATACGAGAACAAGAACACACAGAAGATTGCATCATATTTCAAGATACTAAACTATAACATTGCGTACAGAACACAAAACACATTACAAAAACATTCTAACACACGGAAACAAATACAACTTAGCTGGTGTATACAAACTATCATGCAATAGTTGCAACGACTTCTACATTGGACAGACTGGAAGATCATTTCAAGTACACCGTTTTGGAGTATCGGTTAGCACGTCTGACCTCGAACTGATATGCCCGGGTTCAAATCCTGGTCGGGACAAATTACCTGGTTGAGGCTTTTACGGGGGTTTTCCCTCAATCCATTAAGAGCAAATGCTGGGTAACTTTCAGCGCTGGACCCCGGACTCATCTCGCTAGCATTATCACCATCTCATTCAGACGCTAGATACCTTAGCAGATGATAAAGCGTCATAAAATAACCTACTTAAAAAAAGATAATTTCAAACACGTCATAAGGATCATGTCACAGCTATAGTCAAACCACACAACAATTCAACCTACGTAGAAAACATCACAAACTCCAATCACAACTGCAACAACATAGACTATGACATGAAAATACTATACATCCAGCCAAAAAAAAAAAAAAAAAAAAAAAACAAACAAACTTAATACTCTAGAATAATATGAATTTACAAATATACAAACACACACTCACAGCACATCCTGAACACTCAACTGAATTTCATGTCACACACCCTTTTCGACACAATCATGAATATACCTCACCAAAAGAAGACACCAGATGATAGCGCAGGACCTCACTAAGCTTCGGACATGGCGAATACTACGTTGAAACTAGTCAGCCGGGTAATTTTTGTATTATTATTATTATTATTATTATTATTATTATTATTATTATTATTATTATTATTATTATTATTATTATTATAAGAATTATGCTGATATAATCTCTCTGAACTTCTGTGTGAGATCAAAACAATTTTTTTAGGTATTAACGAATTTGAAATGCTTTCGTTTCAAAGTTATTTGTCATCATATCGTATCAATGTCCTGGCCTCCAAAGTCACCGGACTTGGTACTGTTGGATTTCTGTTTATATCTACTCTCAAAGAACGTAACTTACAATAATATTGGAGAACAATATCACTTTCATTCACGGCATTAAAGAATCAACCGACACCACAAAAGAACATGACGGCATTTCTGTGCGTTTAAGGCAAACTATTTTTGTGTAGTTAATAGCTTTGCACAGACATTATTGCCGTACTTTTTCAAACTTTATAGATTATTAATACTACTTTTGTCACCGCTTGTTACCATAGAGTACATCCTAACGTAGAAACATCTCGTTGTCCGTAAAATGTCATCCAATTTTTACTTTTAATTTTCCTTCCAATCTACTTAAAAGCCCAAAATAATTGTCTAAGTACAGATTGGAATGACTGCAGCTTTCTATATAGTGAGCATGCTAAATGAAAAGGGAAATGTAACATGGCAGTAGCACAGTTTGTAACATTTTTCCAACTACACATATCTCCTATCGTATATACTGAATATATAATAATGGAGTTTATACGGCTTCAAAACATTTCAGCTCGACATGATTATGAACAAATGAAACGACGGATATGTTGCATTGTAGAGGAATAGTTTGGGTTGTTTTATTTCATGAAAGAAGTTTCATAATTTCATTTTACGAGTCATTTATTTTACATAAAAGGAATCTATTAAATAAATTCATGTTTACTAGGTTCGAGGATACATATTTCGTAAATTTTTAATTATCATCGGCATTACTCGGTACGTCAAACTCACTGTAAATGTGTAAGAAGGGCATTAGCGACTGTGGAAGTATATTTTAAGTAAACACATTTATACCAATGCAAGTATAAATTCTCTCACATCCTATGTGATTACTCATACTATGTATATAAGAGCTTTTTATACGTGTACAATTCTCTAAGCGATGTGTATATATCTAACTTTTAAGTGGACGGGAGTGGACCTATTCCAACTGAATTAAAACCAGATTTATGTTCGTACTTGTAAACAATCAAGCGTGTGAAATTCTGTTTATTTTTTCACACAGAGTTACATAATTTTGAAACAATACGAATATATAATGCCGGTTGGAAATCTTTTTTATCCCAATACAAAAGTTAATGTTGGCACTAAATACTAATGCTCGGCGGTCCATTGGGATTCTGTGGCTGATTACGATTGAGTCAGATGTTACAATTCCCAGGTGACACTCACTGCAGTATCTCCAGACACAGTAGATCACTGCTGACCTCTGTCGGGTGAACAGTGAAACGCGCGATAAAACATGGATTCCCGATGGAATACAACATGTTACAATTCTCACCATTAGCATGCACCAGGATACGTGATGTTCCATTTTTAAACAGGCCTGCTGCATATGTTTTCTCGTACTATTTTACTCAGAAATCGATTGTTATCATATTACTTGTTTGTACAAAATGTCGAAGTTTAGGATGGAGTATGGGGTGTGGTAGAATTAAGTACCATTAAATGAAAGAATATTCTGTAAAGGCTTGAAACGCTGAAGAGTGTGACCAAATTTTAAAATCTTTGGAATATAAAATAAAAATATAGTTTTTTTAACGCAGTGGTTCCCAAAAGTGTGATTTTTTTTTAGATATTTCTCTATCCATTTTACTATATGTAATTACATACATAAATTATTTATTTGTGTTGAACCGTTATCGATATACTATGTAACAATGATCAAATGTTTTCAGTTTTTCTAGATCTAAAACTGTAAATGCTAAGCTTATATCATCTAATATAAGTTATGAAAGATGTTACAAAATCTGAATAAGGGATTAATATAAGACAAATGGTTATATTTTGAGGTTATGAACTCATTCAAGGCTTTACAAATTGTCTTTGAAAGTAAGCGTCAAAGTACAGAAATAAATTCACAATAATTTAGAAAAAAATATTTTAGCAGACAATTTTGCCCACTAGACTTATAAATACATACACCGTCACTGAATAACGAAAACGAATACAAATGTTTAATACAAGGTGGGTTAAAAGTCACTTTCCTCAATATTCATTTCTTAGGTTTCATACTTGTACACTTATACAGATGTCATAACTTGAATAAACGAATAGCTGGTGTAATAAGGTGGAATGATAAACATGTTCGTACACGAACTGTTTTTTTTTTCTGATGTCATGCCTTGATAACCATGGCTAACGAGAAAGACAGGCTGCGACACGATTCGGAGTCACGTGGTTATCACGGTCTAGTCATGGCCATCTTGACAATCGTCTAATATAAATTCATGTTCAAAGTTCTAAAAAGCAAAGGAGTAGCTCTATTAAAGCCCAGATCACATACAGATTGCTCATTCCTACGTTAAAATCGTTTGCACTTTGAAGAGAACAACCGCCAGGATCGCCACCCATCCGCCGTAAACGAACACGAGATGGCAGTAGAGTAGCTAATACAATTCAAATGGGAGTTATGACGTGACTTCTTATGTAACAACTAGATGGCAGCATAGTAAACCTGACAAAGGTTGTTGCCGTCGAAGCCTATAACGCAGAGCAATCTGGGTATATATGATCTACGATTAAACTCA
Organism: Periplaneta americana; assembly: GCF_040183065.1. Lineage (NCBI taxonomy): Eukaryota > Metazoa > Arthropoda > Insecta > Blattodea > Blattidae > Periplaneta > Periplaneta americana. Next base: position 118,270,023 of record NC_091128.1, read on the forward strand.
TGTTAAATGTGCATTTATATATATATATACTTATTCAATGTTGGCCATGTTATGACTAAGAATGTGACGTTGCGCCATAGCCTGTTTTTCTCATTAGCCACATTGAAAACAGTCCTTGTTTTGCCGATATGTAGTTGATATGGCAACAGAATGTAGCACCATCTCATTTTGGTGTAGGAGTGAGGGACTTCTTGAACCAACAATTCCATGAATGGATTGGCAGTCATGGCACAACAGAATGGCCATCCAGATCATGCGACCTGACGCCAAATGATTTTTCACTGTGAGGTATCCTGAAAAAATGACGCTATTTTTGCTCAGAAACCGCAAGATCTGCATTAGTTGCGACGATGATCGAACAGTCATTTTTTTAAAAATCAATTAAAATCGTGAGTTCTGCCATTTGTAAATCAGAGTCTATACGTTGTGAATTGTGTATCGAGAAACAAGGCCTTCATTTTGAACAAAATCTGTAAAGGATTGTGTAGCCAAATGTAAACTGAATGTAATTAAATGTAAGAAAATGTTTAGGGAAAGTGACTTTTGATCCACTCTGTATTATGAAATACAGATTTTAGTAATAGTATATAAAATACAGTATGCACCAAACATTTACTCATTAAGCGGTACTGAGCTATACAACCATCCAGTATTGGTAGAGCCTTGAATTTATGTATAACATTCTAAACTTCTCAAACAAAGAATTGTTGCAAGCTTGTTTTCTGCATCCAGTGTACAGTCTGAAGAGACGAATGATTTTACTGCTGTATTGTGATTGGGAACCGCTGTTTTGTAGAATAGAGAATTAGTTTTTAAAATGAGTTATATTGAACGATGTATGTGCTGCCTTTATGCTGTATAGTAATCTAACTCAATGTTTCTAGTCGTATAAAACCAAAAAGGGATGAGAGATACATCATAAATAACTTGTTGACAAATGGCAAAGTAAAATATTGTTTGGCTAATATGATGTTGAAACATTATTATAATATAGATACCCTATATTTAAATTAAATCCTACAAATTATATTAACTTACACATTCATTGTTAACTTTTTAAGCCTCTTCCTAAAACAAGTAAGTGCATTTCTGCCGAAACCTAATGAGAGCTTTCAGTAAATGGGAAAAAGATAATTTCTTCCCTCTCCAAAATGAATCACTTCGAAACATGTGAACGTCATATCCATCATCCAAAATCCTTTTCCGCAACGCCATCTTTTTCCGTTTCGTGTCCAATTCTCTTTAAGACACTCAAGTCACATGCTTGTTACGTTCTTTTCATCCTTCATTCCAGTTACTCAGTGGCGATATATTACTAAGAGAAAAGCAAAACTAAAATACTGAACACTCGGAAGTTATCGTTTCTGAGTAGCAAGGGGAATGTAGAAAATAACTAGAATGACCAAATATGAATGGTTTTTAACAACAGTTGTACAACTTTGTTGGCATATCCGCTTTAATTCTGATATGTATAAAATTCTACTATATGATTTATATGAAGTTATTCAGGGAGAATTCATCTAAAAGTATAAGTACAAGTATTCAGCAATTCAAAACATTAAATTCAAATATTGGTGGGAAAATACTTTTTGTCACAATACTAGCATTGAAATGAAATTATAAAAAGCTAACATTCATACATGGTTCAATACTTTGATGGTGTTTAAACCAGAGTAGGATTTTTTATTTTTACATAGTGAAAAGGCGTGCAAAAGTCACATGATAGAAAATCGGTTCCATTTTTATGTTGCAAGGAAAAAGGGAAATATTCTCAGAACACGAATACTTGAAACATTAGGGACGACTCTGGGAGAGAGGTAGAAAAGAGTATCTTGACCTTTCCTATCTGATTTTAAGTTCATGAATTGTCTGTGTGGTAGGCATATGCAGTACAGACGAACACAAAAGTCATTGGTGCCATATTGAATTAGAATAAATGCTTCATGTTGACCATGGAATAAAAATCAGAAGTTAGATATGATAACCAATCTGATCATCGTAACACAACATCATCACCTGGATGAGAATTTTTATAAATAAACTTGCAAATAAAATTCTCACAATGCACGTGACTTCGAAATAAGGGACACACAGTTCCGCGTTGATCCCCTTACCATGCCTCTATGCATAGGCGGAGTTATCGGGGGGCACTGCCCTCCCAAACTTGCCTGAACTCTTTCTTTTTCGATTAACGTTAGAAAATATTGAATTCCAAATATATTTCTTGCTTTTTTATGATTAAGTTTCTGTCCTTAATTTGACGAAATAATGTCTTCAGATCATGTGTCTGGACTATAATATTTATTCTAAATTTTTGAGTGTATAATAATTTCTATACCTCATTTGAGGAATGGAAGCACTGTAATATTTCTTTTGTAACAGCCAGTACTCATGTGTTAGACGTCTGCAGGTCTTTAGGCAGCCACTTGGACAGGCCTGCAGAACTCGCAAAGTAGGGGAACTATAACGTCAGCCTCACTCCACTTCTATTGGGAATGATCGACATCCGCCCCGAGAATGAATGTTGATGCAGCCGAGCGTAACTAGAATGCCGTGACCGCACAGGTAGAAAAGGTGGTTGGGGTAAGAAAGGGGAGGAAAGCAGTCGCTATCAAGAGCTACAGTTCTGCAGGCCTGCACTTGGAGAAATATGAATAACATACTACATAACAGTGCAGAAAAAATAAAAGTGATCCCGGTATAATGTGTAACTTAAAGACCACAGATAAAGTAAATAATAATTAGAATTTACTTTTCATATGATATCTTCATGAAGGTAAACTTCAGATGAAAAAGTTTCTGTTAGCACTATTACGTAGTGTTATTGATATATACATGTGTTTATGTATGACAGAGAAAATTAGAGAAATTGTTTTAAGTTATGTCCTATTATAATTTGTAGCAGACCTATAGTTCCAGCCCTATACAACTCGGTCCTAAACATCGCGGATAAGGATGTAAGAAACATGCCTCCTGAAAATACCTTTATTAAATGATCATATTCCGATATACTGTACCATGATTAAGTTATAACGGGGGGGGAGAAGGTAAATAATGTCCCCCATAATCTTATTATATCGGGATTCTATGGTTTTGCTTTGCCTCCGCAAGGAAAATGTTCTCTCTCCGCCTATGCCTCTATGTCTTCATGAGTCCATCACGTGGCTAGGACTGAAAAGTAAAGTAATTTTCAGGGAATGCTATTCACAAAAGAAATTTCCTGACATTAGGATATCATAGAAGACGTAATGATGGATATCGTCGCCAAATGCTATTGGCTATTACATCGGAAGCATAGAAGAAACTGAAAGCAAGTGCCTCATTCTAGGAAGAGTACCAGAGTGTGTCAACCGTGATTGTTGCAGATGTCAAGCTATATCAACGGAACTGTACTAAAGGTAACGTCAGTCTTAAGGATTTTATTTATTAAGTGTATTAACTTCATTCCTACTTGTGATCACCAGAGCCGTTTTACGTAAGTGTACTTTATGGCTGCAGTCTGGCAACAATGTCTTCTGTTGTGTTTGATATTGCAGAAGTAGCTATTAGTCATTTTTAGTAGATTCTGCTATACAAGTGCCATTCATACAGCAGTGCCATTGACTTATCCAACATTTCGCACGTCCTAATATGTTTCAATATTGTTCCTAGCTCGAGTATAGGTTCATTTATGAACATCTCGACACAATAAGGAAAAATGTTAATTTTGGGCTCAATTTATGCTATTTTTATTCTAATGCTTTCTTCCAACATGTATGGATATATTTTCCTTACATTTCAGACATCTGGTGCGATTACTCCACAGAACATTCCCGTTATATAAGTGACTGTATATATAAGTAAATAAACTGTGACTAATGATACCCAGGATAAAGTTTGCCTAATAGGTTGTAGCATTAAAATTCCTTTACTAGTTTTATTAACAAAATATTCAACGTGTGTGATCCAGCCCAAATATTTGAATGCCAAAACACTTAACTGAGAAGAACAAGTTTGTTAAATGAAAATGTAATACAAAAAATCTCATTAGAATAAATGCTGGATCTATTCACATCACACCAATATTTTATCGTGAATGATGTATTACCAAGCAGCCTTTTCATTAAGATATATTTCTCCTGGTAACCATCAGCAAACATAGAAGTGTCATGGCATTCAACTTCAATGTGGGTTGTGAGATCTTTAATAATGGAGAACAAAGAACCAAGAATGGAACCTTGTGGGACACCAAACTTGACAGGCCTAAATTAAAACATTGTTCCATTACAGGAAACAGATTAGTGTCTATCAGATAAGAATTAAAAGGCCTTATACTAGTACTATTAAAACCATTAAATGTCAGTTTTTATAAAAGAATATCATTGGAAATATATCAAAATACCGTACTTTTCTAAAGCACCGAAGCATTTCCACAAAGTTATCTATCGCTTCAATTCTATTATTGAAAGATCTAAAACAGTATTAACAAACACACGATTATGTTAAAGTAATAATGCAAATTGATTATTTAACATGATTTCAAATATCTTAGAGACAGTTGGAAATATATTAATTGGTCTATAATTCAACTCCCTTATCTCACATCGGCTTATTCTTATTTAAATTTTTGTAAATATGAAAGTTTAATTATTAGAACATACCCCCAGACAGTGAAACAACTGAAGGAAAACGTTAGCTGGAATGTGTGTTCATCACAAGAGAGGAACTTAGTGATGGAAAATTTCTTAGAGTTTGCAAGAAAACATGGACATCAGAGGGTTACATATTTCATTAGAACGAGAAATCAAAAACATCAGTATATGAATTCGTGCTGTACTGGAAAAATTAGTATATGAATTCGTGCTGTACTGGAAAAATTATAGGCCTAATTACTTCACTCCTTGTTTTACCGATGACTGCTTAATTTTGCATTTCACTTTTACGGAGGAAGTATACATTTGTAGCTTCTACGAACACAGAGAACATGAAACGCACTCTAGTTTAGGATATTCAGAAATATGAAGTATTAACGCAAGAGCTGGAATCCCAATATTTCTATTTTATTTTAGGAAGACGTAAAATCTTTTTTTTTTTAATTGGATTATTTTACGACACTGTATCAACATCTAGGTTATTTAGCGTCTGAATGAAATGCAGGTGATAATGCCGGTGAAGTGAATCCGGGGTCCAGCACCGAAAGTTACCCAGCATTTGCTCGTATTGGGTTGAGGGAAAACCCCGGAAAAAACTTCAACCAGGTAACTTGCCCCGACCGGGATTCGAACCCGGGCCACCTGGTTTCGCGGCCAGACGCGCTGACCGATACTCCACAGATGTGGACCGTAAAATCTTATCAAAATAAATCGATACAGTTTGTGCGAATAGTGAGTTGTTGCTGACAACAGAAATTAGCGCTCCGATGAGTACCTGAAGCTAGAAAACTACCTGAACAAAAATTTTAGCGCCAAAAAATGCCGAATTTTGACGGATCATCTCTAAAATTAAAAAAAGTGGATTACATTTTAAATGTATAGACAATAAGACTCTGAATAGTAACCACCATCTTATATTTCATATAAAACAAAGTGTATAGGAATCTGATCCCTTTGGATGTATTAAAATAAAATCGCTATACAAATTAAAAAGTTTATTAGAAATTATACAAAAGTTATTTCATTTTCAATAAGATATCGAAACATGGGAGTTCTGTAGGACCTAATCACTCTTCCCACGAACAAAAAAAAATCCTATTATTTCTTATTAAAGACAGAAAGAACAAAAGGTAATTTACTGTAAGACAACTAGCTAAATGCGCTTACACCATTTGAAAGTATAACACTAGTTCAACGTTGTTTTCTCTCTGAGATGGTTATGTCATACACAACTTGTCAACATTACCTTCCTTCTTCCTTCATAAAACGTGTTTAGGCATTTCGACATCTGCAGCAATGGATCATATTTAGCCTTCATACCAGAGTTGAGACACAGTGCTTCAGCTGAATTGTGCACCACCTCATTGAGGAAAAGAAGTTCGTGATTTTATGAATGAAATTTGACATTGACTAGTGCATTATTTGTGGTGATACAATTATGCGCCCTTCAAAGTCTCCAGACTTGACACTACCCGTTTTCTTACTATGAAGTTTTGTAAAGAAAGATGTCTGTGCACAGTAACCCAGGAATATTGATAATCTGAAAGCAAAAGTTATCTTAACATTAGAAAACTTATAGTGAGTTGTAATTACCCATGCGAGAGCTCAGCCTCATAATGTGAATTGTGTTGTATGTACTTTGGTGTGCACGTTCAGGTATAATGTGTTCAGAAATCCTATCCTTCTGGAATGAATTTACAGATTACTGAAATATAAATAGTAACCTTTATCATGTTAATGCATTTTTATTTTATATCTTTCAAAACTGGTAATCCTGGGTTACTTTACTAGCCACAGCTTCATAACAAAATAAAGATGAGTTATATTGTTTCACTTTCACGTTGAACATGTAATAATCTACAATTTTCGTATCTGTATGTTATGTTTTAATGATAACTGCGCTGCAAATAATTATTTCGCAAATTCTCTCATCATGAAATTTTAATTGAACTGACCTAAATGCCACCGATTGTGGGTAGTTTTCAGGACTAAATTAGTAAATATATGTGTGAAATCAGGTAGAAATTAATTGGTGTTTAGAATTACAAATAATTACAGAGCCAATGTAGCTGAACAATTTAGTTTAAAGCCAACATTATGGGTAAAGAGATTGCATTGAATAATTCACTTCGTGGATGTAGGGACATTGACAATTCGACAATCGATCCAGCAATACAGCTGTTTCTGACTACTAACACGTATGATACAATAAACGTACATACTTATGAAGTAAGAAACAATTCGTTTCAAGTTCCGTTACATTTCTGATAATGAATTAACGTAGCCTAAAAGAAATTTCGAAGACAGAAAATGGTCTGAGCAGTAAACGTAACAGGCTACTTAGAAATAATAATAATAATAATAATAATAATAATAATAATAATAATAATAATAATAATAATAATACTGATGCAGTAATAAATTAGGACTTGTGTTATAATTACTACAGAGCAGGTAAAGTCTAATTTTTATTAAAACAAATGGAATAAATAGAATTGAAACTTTACATCTATGCACCATATTATTTTACTAATCATTGTTCCGCTTCTCAGTATTTATTTCCTATAGTTTCTTACAAGTTCTGAACATCTTGTTAATAATAAAATAAAAGTTTATACCTACATAAAATAACATAATATACGAAGTGAACATTAAGTACGCCTATATATTTTTTATATATTTTTTTGAGATTATACACAATAAATATATAATTTAATAACAAATTTCTATCATATAACTATTCAATTTATGTTGGTTTAACTTATACTTACTTCTGGTTTTAGTGCAAGTTTCATATCGCATTTATTTTAAACATTCAAACTTCTTTACTTACTTACTAAATTTGAATTTCTCTCTTTATTTAACTCTATAATAAGCAAGTGTATATAAATCATCCCTGCTGCTATATTCATCCAATTATCTTTTACAGCAGCCATATTTATATTTAAATTTCAGTTCCTCGTTTACGTAATACTTACCTATTTCATGTAATAAATATCGCATTGAGGTTAGTAGATGTCGACAATAAGTGAACAAACTGAATAGCTGAATCGGTACATTCTATGTATGTAGGCCAGTGTCTAACCTTGCGCATTAGCTTGTCAGCAAAATCGCCTACGTAACCACAACACAGCTGTCAGCTTAAGTACGCCTATAGTATATTGCTTATAACCTCTCCTCTTTAGTTGCATAAAGTGTTAAATATAAATTTCATTAGGCATAATTCTCTAGCATTATACATAACATTTAGAAAATTTATTTACTCGGACATACATTGTGTGACAAAAAATACGATTTTTTTTAAATGACAGTCTATATTAATTTTAAACGTTTTTAACCGCACTGTGTGTGGGTATCTAATTCGATTCTGATTGAATATTAATGATTATTATTTAATTTTTTTAGTTATCGTATTACGCAACTGGCTTATTTACCAACTTTATCCAGATAACGGATAGAGTCCGAAATATAAATAAATACCATCATACTTGTATTCTTAGTCATACAACAAATGTTCGAAGTTAGCACAATTCACTGCCAGACATGTCCCAGTCTGTCACAAAAATGTTCTAATGTCTTTCGTACATAAAGTGGACAATTCAAGGCACATGTCATTCTTTCCTTCGTTATAATTTTAATAAATAGTGGGTCTGTTGTGGTACACTGTGTAATTCAAGTAGTTCTACATATACGAGTAATAATCTAAAGAAGTGATATCTGGCTACCTAGGAGGCCAATCAATGTGTCCTCTTTTTTCATCTATCTTTCAGAAAATGTTCAATTATGAAATCAGTCCCGCCTCTTTCAAAATAGCGGAGAACAAGCTTACACGATTTTTTTTCCTGTAGCAAGTTTTCTCCCTACGTCAGGAAACAAAACTTGGGATTCTGAAATTATAGTGTTCTTGCAACACAGTTTAATATATTATAGCGATGTACCGAAATGCATATGATATTTCCATGCAGGAATTCTGCATTATCATATGATGAATGATCGGTGGAGCGGAGAAAAATTCTCTCTGGGTTCGAATCCCGGTTTTCAGCTCCATGTGCTGACGCTCTATCCACTAAGCCACATCGGATTCCAATTCCGATGCCAGATTGAATCCTCTCAGTTTAAGCTCCACGTTTTAGTTTCCCTTTAGTGGCCAACTCACATGCACTGTCTCACAGATATGTGACAGTGGCACAATGTTCAACACACTAATGTGCAGAGGTGCACTCATTACGAGTGACTAAGTGGTCGGGATCCGACGAAATGAGCGCCGTCTTAAATTACGAAGTGATTATATACGCATATCATATATTATAGCGATGTATCGAAGTACATATTATGATATTTCCATGCAGGAATTCTGCGTTGTCATATGATGAAGGATCGGTGGTGAGGAGAAAAATTCTTTCCGCCATCGAGATTGGATTAGTTTCCCTTTAGTGGCCAACCCTCATGCACTGTGTCACAGATGTGTGACAATGGCACAATGTCCAACAGAATAATGTGAAGTACTGCGATATGAATAAACAATAAAACTGTTACGGCGATATTTAGATAGAAGGGAAAGTTTTCAAGGTAGGAGGTTAGAAAGTCAATTGAGGATATATATAAAGGTTGGATAAAAAGTAATGGCAACAGTTCGATATTTCTGGCATGCCTTTATTCACAGGGGTAGAACATTTACGTACCTTCCATATAGTCGTCCACACCTGTGGAGTAACGGTCAGCGCGTCTGGCCGCGAAACCAGGTGGCCCGGGTTCGATTCCCGGTCGGGGCAAGTTACCTGGTTGAGGTTTTTTCCGGGGTTTTCCCTCAATCCAATACGAGCAAATGCTGGGTAACTTTCGGTGCTGGACCCCGGACTCATTTCACCGGCATTATCACCTTCATTTCATTCAGACGCTAAATAACCTAGATGTTGATACAGCGTCGTAAAATAACCCAATAAAATAAAAAAAATAAATCCATATAGTCGCCCCCTTATTTATTACCTTTTGCCAAATGTTTGGAAGGCGTCGTACACCATCAGCGCGTCCATCTTTGTTGATGTTCCGTATTGACCTCCCTATAGCACGGATAAGTTCATCTCTGGTATTGTACCGGGTCCCTCGCAGTAGTTCTTTCACTTTGGTGAAAAGATCGTAATCGCATGGACTCATATCGGGTGAGTACGGTGGATGTTCCAGAATCTCCCATTGCCAGCGGCGCAAGAGGTCCTCGACAGCAGCAGCGATGTGACTCCTTGCATTATCGTGAAGAATAATGGGATTCTGTACCACCAAGTGTCGTCGTTTTCTCCTGAAGGCTGGACGAAGGTGGTGCTGCAGGAACCTGCAGTAGTAGTCCGCGTTTGCCGTCTGCCTTGGAGGTACAGCGTGGTGCAGTATTACCCCATCAATGTCATACGCCACAATGAACATAACCTTCACAACACTTTGTCTAGGGCGCACTTTCTTCGGACGAGAAGAACCTGGATGCTTCCATTCATTTGATTGACGTCTCAAGTTTGGTTGGTTCGTATGAGCGAGCCCAGGATTCGTCCATAGCGACGATTCGTCCAAGAAAGACGTCATCTTTCCTTTGGTACGGGTCCAACAAGGCTTGTGCAACTGCATAGCGGTGCTATTGTTAAACCTCGGAAATTTCATGGGGTATCCAACGCCCTGTAATTTTTCGGTAACTCAGAATGTCTTGTAGAATGTGGAGCACAGTTTTGTGACATACTCCGACTTCCGCTGCTATCTCACGCGCAGTCCATCGGCGATCAGCATCCAACAGGGAAGCAAAGAGTTGAACTGTGTTGCCCTCCACGCGGGGCCATCCTGTACGGAGGTTGTCCTGAACGACATCCCTGCCTTCCCGGAACGCTTAACCCATCGCGCCACTGTGCGATATGGCAACGCTGCATCGGCACATGCTTCACGCAGTCTCTGAAAACATTCTTATGCACTATGACCTCGTGTCACTTCAATTTTGATGCAGGAACGTTGCTCTAGTTTTGTAAACATGGTCTTAGGGCGCTCGCACTATCCCTATGAAAGTCAACATTCTACACACTGCAGTAGATTGACAGAGTACTGTCGCCGCTGGCTGCACTAACCCATCTAACAGTCCTTGTTCATGTCCACACAGCTGGAAGCTCTCGAACGCATCATCGTCACGTGACAGCAGTGTTGCCACAATTTTTATCCAACTTATGTACTGTATTAGAGTGGTACGAGTAGTAAAGGTAAAAATAAGTTGGCAGCACACATCGATGAAAGTTATATGTGAATATTGTAATTAGAAGGTGATGGAGAGCACGAATACAGATATGTAGTGGCGATCCATTACTAAATAAGAGCTGTAGAAATATGTAATATATCATATCAAAATGTATAACCTTAGAACGTCATTTATCATGCAAGTTATTAAAATGCAATTGGTATACAGTTCTCCATTTACATACATGTGAATGTTAAGAAATTTGCCTTATTGTATCAGCGCTAAAATCAACATGGATTAAAAACTCATTAACTAACCGCACGTCACCGTGTTAACACACTACTGTTATGCACCTTTATTCGAGCGTGTTGCCAGCCAAGATATAAATGCAAATTAGCTTTCGTGTTTTTGTGTTACATTTGTAAGACCACGTGTTGGAATTGTAGGTGCTAATTAATAACGTCTATACAATTTATAAGAACGTTTTAAAGTAACTTAATATCAAGATTTCTTTCAATGAAATGATGACTAAAAGCCATAAGTGAAAACATATTGAAAATATATTTATCTCCAGTAAAAAAAATAGCGTCGAATACACAATCACTTGCTTCGTAACATAGTGCAAACATTAATAGTTTCCAGATTGGATTCTTTTTGAAATGTAGTCATCAAAATCTAATATTATGCATTATAAATACGAATGAACAATGGAAAACTGATATTTTATGCGATAATGAGGTCCAGCCATAGTTATTAGCGTTGTCGAGTTGTCGCAAACGGCATCAAGGCTCCGCAATATTGTAGGAAAATCTTGTGGAAAAGTGATAATTGAACATTTGTTTCCATTATTTGTTTTTTTTTTGTCGTTGTACTACCCGTATTACCATCATTATAGCAATAATATTCTTCCATTGATCTGTGTAGTTTGAAAAAATCAAGATAAAGTGTACCGGTAAGTCATATTTGCATTGAAAATTTTCAACGTGATCTAATATGCATAGATTTAACAGAAACATGCATGTAAATTTCTATATCCATATTCAGAAGATAAATCGTTAGTCTTGTATCGGCTAACTATTGCTGTTCCAAGAGTTTAACCTCCTCCCCATCCTTCAAATTAAAATGTTAGTAGATTCATAGGAAATAAGATTTATTTTATTCTTTTCGCTATGCATCTAATATAAAGTTATCTTCTACTATAACACGATTGCTGATAGTTTCTCGATAATTTAATTGAGTATGACGAATGTGTTATGTTTTTTTTTTTTTCGAGACTAAGAAAATGTCAAGCACGAATTGTATTCAGTGAAATAATTCCGATGCGAGAAAGATGCCAGTTTTATTGGATTTTTATAATAAAATCAAGATATTCCTGTTCATGGTAGTGACTTACCTCTTTCATCTTCTCAAAACACATAAATTTTTCTACCTTTATTGCAAGGAGAACAACGCGGATATCTGAAATTTAATTAACTAAAAACAACTGAACATATCAGGTTATAGCAACACAATGAACCGCCATTAATCAACAGCAGAATGCATGTTTTCTCTACCATAACTGAATGAACCAGAGATGGTAGGATAAAATTAATGAATTATAGAAGAAAACTAAACGTTTGAGGTTATACACATATGCATGAGTATAGGTTTTTAACATTAAACTTAAGGTTACAGGCCTAATAATTTTATTAACTCTTTTTCCAGCAACTATTATTTGTAGTGTAATAATTAATTGTACAATTGTTATAATTAATAACTGTTCCTTGTTGAGAAATGTTAGCGTTTGATTGTTGATATTTTCTTGGAGTTCAACATTCTCTCTTAACCTTTCAACCATATTTGCGTGGCCATGTTTACTGATGCAGCCTTACTATCGAAGCAGAGATGATGGTAAAAAAATGAATGTAGGTAAACAAATGAACTTAAGAGAAAAAATTTAGAGCACCATGTTATATACTAACAGTATAATCAGATTCCCATAGGTCAATCGAGTGCCAATGAGCTGGATGATTGCCTGTAAGGAGTTCGCTTGGAATTATCAATATTATCGGTGTACAGTATATATATATATATATATATATATATATATATATATATATATATATATATATACTTGAAACTTACTTGAATTCAAATTTCAATTGTGGTGAAACTATTGGGCATAGAAGCTTGCGGTTTGCAGCAAGCAACTGAAAACATTTTTTAAACAAATCAGTCCAATTCTACTTGGGATTCTTTCGTAGCTCTCAAGATTTCCTGGTGTTACTATATTATCTCAACCCATATTGCGCACTAGAACGTCTTGGGTGATGGAGGTGCAGCGTACTCCCTATCTTTCGCGTAACTGCACAAGTAATATCGAGAGGGGTTATGTCCGGAGATCGCGGTGGCCGTATTGTTGCCCACCGCGTCTATCCATAGCCGTGGAAACTTTGTTTCCAGATTTTTGCAAATGTCTTTTTTTTAGGAAGATGTTTTCAATAAGTTATTCCTGAAAATTTAAACAAAACTCCTCTGAAGTTCATATTTTCTCTACGGCATGAGGTTCGAATATCCCAATAACGCCTTTTTTAACGAAAATGTTAATAGAATATTTTGCTTAGTCTCTTATGATCCTACTTCTTTATCTACCACTATTTACTTCACGTCACTTCACAAATTTTCGCTAATTTCCTCACGTGACAACGTTCCTATATTCTTTACACAAATATGATTTCTGCGCTTTCATCTAAAAATTAATTCTCAACTAATCAGTACCTACATAGCCACCTCTGCTTATTATATAATTCTATAGTTTGTTTGTATGGATCCCCACTGGCACTTTGAAAATTAATGATCAATAAGGTCTGCTTTATATAAATATAAAATTATCACAACACTGATTTTCTTACAGATATATTTTAATTGCATACATTCGACTATTACAAACGGTAATACTGTTTTCTGTTTTTCTCTAGAACGAAGTTGTGGACGGAATATTTATTTTACAGTTAACGCAATGATCATACATATTTCGTTATAGTACCTAAGAAAAATGGCAAAGTACCATATATTTATGGCACATCTATGTCTACATACTATTCTTATGTAGGTCAAGTTCAGGAGATATTACGAAGGTAGAAGAGAGAACGAGGGCGTTACATTTTCCGAAGTATCCCCCACTTCGCGGAATATATTTTTGTCATTCTGATATCCAGCAGAGAAAGAAACTGAGTACACAATCAAATTCTTATAAAACTCTCTGGATTGTTGCAGCATTTACAACGGAAATACTACAGGAACTAATGCTAGTATGAATCTGAATTTTCATGTGACAGTTAAATTGATTTTATGTAACAATTCTTATCACAGTGATAGCAAAATCCCGCTGCTGTCAGTTGAAGCTATGTTCATAATAGTGTTGTGAAATTATTTTCTTTAAATGCAATCACAATTTTCGTGAAGAAACTTCGTGTATCATCTGTCCTGGCAATGTAGGGAATTTTGAAGTGTATAATAGTAAGTATATGAAATTATTATTATTATTTTTTACAAGCTCCTAAGCTGCTTTCCACTTCATATATATTTATATTACTAAGACGTTATAGAAATGCTACATATATAACGGAAAACATTTAACATATTATATTAAGGGTACCCTTGAGTAATTTTGAAGAAAATCTCCCAAAAATCACAATTTTGTTTTTTGACATTACTACATACCCCCCTCTATTAAAAAGTAGCACCACCTGTAATGTACCGCCATTTTTGAAGTCCATACGTCAATTTTAAACGTCCAGTGGTGCTTTAAATTCCAGCTGCGATACGCTCAGTTTTGCACTGTACTGAGCAATACTTACTTACTTACTTACTTACTTACTTACTTACTTACTGGCTTTTAAGGAACCCTGAGGTTCATTGCCGCCCTCACATAAGCCCGCCATTTGTCCCTATCCTGAGCAAAATTAATCCATTCCCTATCATCATATCCCACCTCCCTCAAATCCATTTTAATATTATCTTCCCATCTACGTCTCGGCCTCCCTAAAGGTATTTTTCCCTCCGGCCTCCCAACTAACACTCTATATGCATTTCTGGATTCGCCCATACATGCTACATGCCCTGTCCATCTCAAACGTCTAGATTTAATGTTCCTAATTATGTCAGGTGAAGAATACAATGCGTGCAGGTCTGTGTTATGTAACTTTCTCCATTCTCCTGTAACTTCATCCCTCTTAGCCCCAAATATTTTCATAAGAGCTTTATTCTCAAACACCCTTAATCTCTGTTCCTCTCTCAAAGTGAGAGTCCAAGTTTCACAACCATACAGAACAACCGATAATATAACTGTTTTATAAATTCTAACTTTCAGATTTTTCGACAGCAGACTGAATGATAAAAGTTTCTCAACCGAATAATAACAGGCATTTCCCATTTTTATTCTGTGTTTAATTTCCTCCCGAGTATCATTTATATTTGTTACTGTTGCTCCCAGGTATTTGAACTTCTTCACCTCTTCAAAAGATAAATTTCCAATTTTTATATTTCCATTTCGTACAATATTCTCGTCACGAGATATACAATTACAATTTTTACAATTTACAATTTACAATTTACAATTTTTATTTACAATTTACATTTGAATTTACATTTGGATAGATACCCGAAATGAGCATATGCTCGTGCTCGGGTACAGTCCAGTAGTCTACATAAATTTTACAGGTTTCAAATATTAATGCTGATGATATAAAATAATAGTAATAATAATAATAATAATAATAATAATAATAATAATAATAATAATAATAGAATAATCGTGACAGAAATCATATACTTTGTCTTTTCGGGATTTACTTCCAAACCTATCTCTTTACTTGCTTCCAGTAAAATTCCCGTGTTTTTCCTAATCGTTTGTGGATTTTCTCCTAACATATTCACGTCATCCGCATAGACAAGCAGCTGATGTAACCCGTTCAATTCCAAACTCTCTCTGTTATCCTGGACTTTCCTAATGGCATACTCTAGAGCAAAGTTAAAAAGTAAAGGTGATAGTGCATCTCCTTGCTTTAGCCCACAGTGAATTGGAAACGCATCTGATAGAAACTGACCTATACGAACTCTGCTGTACGCTTCACTGAGACATATTTTAATTAATCGAACTAGTTTCTTGGGAATACCAAATTCAATAAGAATATCATATAAAACTTCTCTCTTAACCGAGTCATATGCCTTTTTGAAATCTATGAATAACTGATGCACTGTACCCTTATACTCCCATTTTTTCTCCATTACCTGTCGAATACAAAATATCTGGTCAATAGTTGATCTATTACGCCTAAAACCACATTGATGATCCCCAGCACTGAGCAATTCGGACTTATTTCCATTTTCATTTACTATTTCGTAGATTAAATGAAAGGTAAAACGTCAGCACTGTAATTTTGTAGAGAAAAACTAAACCATAGTTATTTAAGATAGATATAAATGTAAAAATGACATTTTCTGTTGCGACTATGGGTATTTGCGAAACGAGGACACAGGCAGAGTTATACAACCCTACGAGCAAAATAAAATAATTTTTTAACATGTGACTATTAGCTGTATTTACTACTCTTTTAAAGCCGTTCGTCCATGCTGGTATATGTAGGTACAATAAATTCTCTCGATTTCTCCATTTCTGTATATCACATCTTTGTAATAGTTAAAACTTTATACATTAAAATCAAGCAGTGATACAACTCAGTGGTAGAGCATTGCACTGCAAATCGAAAGGTTCCCGGCTCAAGTCTGGGTGTACATTATTTTCATTACGTTTCATTTTTTGTGTAATATAGGTCCTACTTGTCAAAAAATATATTTGAAACAATTTATTTAATTTGTTTACATTTAATAACCAAAAAAAAAAAAACTCATTTTTAAAAATAGGCTTGGGATTATAATATGAGCGCTTTATTGATCACTTGCGGTTGCTACAGTTTAACGTCTGGTGGGAAGCAATTACGAGGATACTATGGAGAAATAATGCTCAAAAATTAAGAAAATTAACTTTTTTTTGTTTTTATGATCGTAATTATATTCATACTGTTTTAAATGATAAAAACACACATAATCAAATTTAGCCAAACATACGGTACGTAAGTGAGTTGAAAGAAATGTTTTATATGCTATTTTCTCGACTTTAAGTCCACACCTGTGGAGTAACGGTCAGCGCGTCTGGCTGCGAAACCAGGTGGCCCGGGTTCGAATCCCGGTTGGGGCCAGTCACCTGGTTGAGGTTTTTTCCAGGGTTTTCCCTCAACCCAATACGAGCAAATGCTGGGTAACTTTCGGTGCTGGACCCCTCACTCATTTCACCGGCATTATCACCTTCATATCATTCAGACGCTAAATAACCTAGATGTTGATACAGCGTCGTAAAATAACCCAATAAAATAAAAAAAAATCTGGACTTTAAAATTTTAAGCTGTTTATGGAACAAAAAGAGCTCATTTCTCAACAGTTATTATCACATTGGTATGAAACTTGCCACAGGGGTCAACTAAATATTGATAAATAAAATTTAATTAACATGTGTATGATATATTAATATTACGTTTCTTGGGGGCATATTCATATTGCACTTAGATTAAAATATGCTATAATGGTAAATTCATGAAATTAAAAAAAAAAAAAAACAAATATTGTGAGAGACTATTTAAACTGAGCTCAAAAAAGCTAATTAATTTTTATTCCCATGATTATTTTCAAGCTTTTAAGCAAATATAAACTAAAAATTTTGAAAACTTTGACGCAAGGAACCGTTATAGTGGCCAATAGGCTATGGTAAAATAAATTTAAAAAATGCAATTTCAAAACTATTAGCCCAAATGGCACCAAATTTTGTACAGATGATCGTATTGTAAGTCTGTTCATGTAATTTAAATTTTTAAAATTTAGATCAGAATTGAGGAAGTTTAATAGTCGTATAAGTGCCCCCTTAACAATCGACAAGAACGGTTGAAAGTTATTGTTAATAGTTCATTATGCAACGAACCTATAATGATAGTAATTAAGACGTGAGTATGTTTGTTTATGAAACGAGCGCAAGAGAGTTTCATAATTTTCATACGAGCGTCTTAATTACCATTATAGGCAAGTTTCATACGACTTTTTATGCTCGACCATATTTCTAACTTGAAATAATTCAGAAGTATTCATGTTATGGTTATGTAAGTGAGGAGTGAACTGACCTGAATTGTGAGATGTGCGCAGACACGAAAGTATTGATTTTTTCCGAAACACGAATGTCATTGACCTTGATATAATCTAGAGAATAACATGAACATTAATATTGATATAACCTGGAAATTCATTTAGAATTGAAAAACGAGATGACAAATTGAATTTATTTGAATATTATTTACAATTAACGCTAATTATTATAGTAACAAAACATAACCTTCTGCGACAGTATTGGATTTCCAGCCTCCGTGACTTTTCGCTAATTGTCTTTCGATTGCATATCCGAGAATAATCGATAGTTGCGGCTTTATAATGGTACAATCAGTACAATGGTGAATTTTCATTGGCTAAACAGCTGAATTATAATGGATAGGTGTACTTTAATGAGGTGCATTAAAGGGCTACTACCAGGTGTATAATTACTACATTTCGGCATGGTCGAGCATAAAATTACTTTTCGCACGCTACCGCAAAATAGTCGATTCTTAACATTCTTTCTCGCCGTTAAAAGATATAGGATAGGAAGTCCAAAAAAATGAATATTTGCATATTTCTCTCCTTTTTTATATTAAAATATCATTTTAATATGAAAAAGGAAAGAAATATGCAAACGATTGAAGAACCTATTATTCATAAGCTATTTGACGCTAATGTTACGAACTCAAATGGCTGAGTTGTACGTACCTTCCTAAGGGTTAAATTATGAAGAGGATGGTGACCTGTGCTTGACGTGCTCATTTAACTTGTAATTATTTCCCCTCAGTTCAGAGATGATTGCTGTTCCCAAACTTTAGTTTGAAATGTAGTTAACGGGCAAGAAATTCTGGGCACGTTAAGTGAACTCGTCATAGCAACGTACTCAACTAATATCTTGAATTTCTCGTTATGCATAGTATAAATAATTCTGGACTTGGAGAGAGAATAATATTACAATTACGGACATGAGAGGGCTTCAAGTCCAAGACGCCCAAGAAAGAAGGATTTAGATGATGGACGCCGGAATATGGTACATTGCTCCGCCGATTTAGTACAATGCAATTTTAGTCTGAAGAAAGCAGAGAACAGTACAGCGTGGTCTGTTGTAATGAGAATTCAAGCCTTCGCATACCAGTAAGGCATCATGCCACAAAACGTTGACGTTTCAGTATTTTTGACACAGTAAGTGTTATTCAACGCCTAAAATACGACGCAAATATGAAGGATATTGCTGGATAACTTAACGTAATATTTACTTATTTATCTCTTTATTTATTTTCCTATCTATTTTTTTCATTTGCTGAATTATTTACGTATTTATTCACATAGTCATTCATTCATTTAATCATTAATTACTTTATTTATTTATTTTATTTATTCTTTCATTTATTTAGTTGTTCATTCATTCACTTATTTATTTAGTCATTCATTCAATCATTCATTCATTCACATATTTATTTAATTATTCATTCATTTATTTAGTTATTCATTCATTCATTTAGTCATTCATTCATTCATTCATTCAGTCATTTGTTTAGTTATTAATCCATTATTTTATTTATTTAGTCAGTTATTCATCCATTCATTTATTTATTTAGTTATTTATTCATTCATTTACTTATGAACTTATTTATTTCTTTAATTACTTATTTTATTTATTCAATTATTCATTCTTTCATTTATTTATTATTGTATTTTATAAATACATAATCCAGAAAATAAAATTAATTTATGTTAATGTTTTATCAGATTCACTTCTTGCAAAAATTTAAAGTTTTTTTTTTTTTTTTAAATCAACCATAGTCCAAAAACATAAATTTGCAGGAGATACAAAAAAACTATCTGGCATGGGTGTTTTTGACACTTCAAGTATAAAATTCATCGTGCCATTTCTTAAGAGGTTGTAGAAACTTGGGAAAACTGAAGTACATTTATAACTTAAATTACCTCATAGAAATACTACATGCGCAAATGTAGGTAACTGTGGACAATGGTTGTTTTAAGAAAAAATAGTGTGTTGTAGCTGAAGTGTCTCTCTTCTTTAATATTATTTTTCTTTATTAATATCCTGTTTCTTCTCCTTTAGTTGCTTACGTTCCTTCATGGGTTTAATTCCGCACTTAAATGTCACTCCATAACTAATACAACAATTCACGTGCTAAAGTATTTTTCACTGGAGTGGCTTTTCCCTCGTACAAAATAATTAGTACTGCCAATCTACTACAGTATAAAATTGAATGGATAAATGTTTCAAGATGATATGAATTAGATACATGTAAATGTTACCATCGTCCTGGGCAATGGCAGTTTCCACAGAAAAACTTTTTGGACTATAAGCTAGTTGTTTTATGAAAACAACTCAACATTTCCACTCCTATGATGTTTTTTTTTTTTTCACTAATAACTAATTCAGTAGATGGCCGTTACAATACGCTCACCACATGCTTAATATCCCAAATTTGCATTTTTTGGACTATGGTTGTTTGTTTTTTAAACCTTCAATTAAAAACTCTTATAAACACATTCCCGTATGATCGATGTTTCCTATCCAGAATATTCGTGGACTTTCAATGCTCTACTATCTAAACACGATGCCTACCGATCGCAGGGGACTTCTTCTGCTTGTTATATTAAGTAGGTGAACATTGACCTTCTTCTATATTGACAGAGCAGTGTATTCAGCTTTTTAGTTCGCTCAATACTTGGAAATATAGCGAATATAAAATAACACTTTTAGAACTTTTACAAAAATACGATATTCACAGTTGCGGATGTTGAAAATGTGTTCCCTATATTGAACCAGTACATTATAGGAAACTGAAGCCGGTACAAAATACGCAACCTCGCCATGTTTTCTTTGTTAAATTCTTGCTGCTTAACGGTTTCTAACAGAAGTCTATAACTTAATGAAAATTACGAGATATATATGTAGTTTTAAAAAATATATAGCATTGTGGACTTCCACTTAAGTTAAGTTTCGGAAGTAATTGTTGTAGCCATCTAGCGCAAAATCTAGATTGAAACTACCTAAAACAAGTTTTTCCACTTCACGTCTGCACAACACAAACCACAGGCTTCGACTCTCATAAAATGGCATATTTGTAGACGTGGTTCACAATGTTTGACGTAGATGACAACACTTATCAAGGAACTAATTTTTAAGACGGTGGTACAATTTAGGCAACGGTTCAAATTACGCAAGTCTCCCCTATAACCTTGCCAAAATATATCTTTTTAAAAAACTTCCTCTGAATGGATTTTATGCCAAATGCTTTTTCTTGGACATATCCATCTTCATTCCTTTGAGTTTTAATGAGAAAACTGAAGTAGGCTAATAATACCAAGACGATCAGCGGTTTTTTCATGAGGGATTAGAGTAGTAGCTATTTCAGATCTTTGTGGATTGTTAGCAAGAATATGACAGTTTGGAATATATTAGATACCAGTGAACGCTGGACATCATTTTTGCCACGTTAAAACGTTAGCATAATATTATTTCAATCAATGACGTATTTATTGGACATAAGATCGTACTATACTACTACCTAATATATAATTAGAGAAACACACATAAATTTCTACACCACACTGTCATTAATATCCGAAAAAGATTCACACCACTTGATTTATTTAATTCTTATAATAATAATGTCTTACGTAAGTTTTGCAGCTTTAAGTAACATATATGTACAGTCCTTACTCAGAAAATTATAGAAATGACAATTCTACTTCCATCGCCCTTGTTCTATTTCTGTCACCCTTGTTCTCCTTCCATTATTCTTGTTCTACTTCCATCGCTCTTCTTTACCTTCTATAGCTATTGTTACCCTTCTATCGCCCTCCTTATTTTTCTATTGTCCTTGTTCTGCATCTATCGCCATTGTTATCCTAGTATCGCTCTTGTTCTCCTGTCAACTTCTTCTCCTTCTAAAGCTTTTGTTCTTCTTCTATCGCCCTGGTTCTCCTTCTATCGCTCTTGTTCTCCTTCTATCGCCCTGGTTCTCCTCCTATTGCCCTTGTTCTCTTTCTATCGCCCTTGTTCTCCTTCTATCGCCCTGGTTCTCCTTCTATCGCCTTTTTCTCCTTCTATCGCCCTCGTTCTCCCTCTATCGCTCTTGTTTTCCTTCTATCGCTCTTGATCTCCTTCTATCACTCTTGTTCTCCTTCTATCGCCCTTGTTCTCCTTCTATCGCCCTTGTTTTCCTTCTATCGCCCTGGTTCTCCCTCTATAGCTGTTGTTTTCCTTCTATCGCTCTTGTTCTCCTTCTATCGCTCTTGTTCTCCTTCTATCGCTCTTGTTCTCCTTCTATCGCCCTTGCTCTCCTTCTATCGCCCTGGTTCTCCTTCTATCGCTCTTGTTTTCCTTCAATCGCCCTTGTTCTTCTTCTATCGCCCTTGGTCTCCTTCTAGCGCTCTTGTTCTCCTTCTAGCGCCCTTGTTCTCCTTCTATCGCTCTTGTTCTTCTCTCGCTCTTGTTCTCATTCTATCGCCCTTTTTCTTCTTCTACAGCCCTTGTTCTCCTTATATCACACTTTTTCTCCTTCTATCGCCCTTGTTCTCCTTCTATCGCCCTGGTTCTCCTACTATCGCTCTTGTTCTCCTTCTATCTCTCTTGTTCTTATTCTATCGCCCTTGTTCTCCTTCTATCGCCCTTGTTCTCCTTCTAGCGCTCTTGTTCTCCTTCTATCGCCCTTGTTCTCCTTCTATCGCCCTGGTTCTCCTTTTAGCGCTCTTGTTCTCCTTCTATCGCCCTTGTTCTCCTTCCCTTGTTCTCCTTCTATCGCCCTTGTTCTCCTTCTATCGCCCTTGTTCTCCTTCTATCGCCCTTGTTCTCCTTCTATCGTTCTTTTTCTCCTTCTGTCGCCCTGGTTCTCCTATCGCCCTTGTTCTCCTTCTATCGCCCTTGTTCTCCTTCTAGCGCTCTTGTTCTCCTTCTATCGCCCTTGTTCTCCCTCTATCGCTCTTGTTCTTCTCTCGCTCTTGTTCTCATTCTATCGCTCTTTTTCTCCTTCTATTGCCCTTGTTCTCCTTCTATCACCGTTTTTCTCCTTCTATCGCCCTTGTTCTCCTTCTATTACCCTTGTTCTCCTTCTAGCGCTCTTGTTCTCCAAATATCGCTCTTATTCTCCTTCTATTGCCCTTTTTCTCCTATCGCCCTTGTTCTCCTTCTATCATCCTTTTTCTCCTTCTATCGCCCTTGCCCTCCTTCTATCGCTCTTGTTCGCCTTCTATCGCTCTTGTTCTCCTTCTATCACCCTTTTTCTCCTTCTATCGCCCTTGTTCTCCTTCTATCGCTCTTGTTCTTCTATCGTCCTCGTTCTACTTTCAACGCTTTTGTTCTACTTCCATCGCTCTTTTTTACCTTCTATAGCTACTGTTCCCATTCTATCGCCCTCCTTACTTTTCTATTGTCCTTGTTCTCCATCTATCGCCATTGTTATCCTTCTATCGCTCTTGTTCTGCTATCGTCCTCGTTCTACTTCCAATTCTTTTGTTTTACTTCCATCACTATTGTTTACCTTTTATCGTCCTTGTTCTCTTCCTTTCGCTATTGTTCTCCTTCTAACGTCCCTGTTCTCCTTCTATCGCCTTTCTTTTTATTCTTCTATTATCCTTGCTCTCCTTCTTTCGCCTTTCTTCTTATTCTTCTATTGTCCTTGTTCCCCCTCTATCGCCCTTGTTCTCCTTCCATTGCTCTTTTTCATCTTCTATCGCCCTTGTACTTCTATTGCCCTTTTTCCCCTTGTATTCCACTTGTTCTGCTTTTATTTCCCTCTTTCTCTTTGTATTCATCTTGCTCTCTATGTGTTCTTTTTCTCCTTGTCTTCTCCTTGTTCTCCTTTAGTTCCACTTATTATTGTTGTTTTCTCTTTTTCTCCTTATCTTCCCTTTATTACTTCTATATTCCTATTGTTTTCATTGAATTCACCCTTTTCTCCTTATCTTTTCGTTATCCTTGTATTCTCCTCAATTCATATCCCGCACCACTCACATGTACTCGTAGTTCTATGCAACTGCTTTACAGTACAGTAAAGCTATGCACCTGCCGAGAAGTGATCGTACCCATAAGAAGTCCTACGTAAAAATATGCAGCATAGTAAGCTATACACTGTGTTTTTCAAAGGTTTTCTTTAAATGTCGAATATCGTGGCAAATCCTCGACTCATCTCCCCAATACCAGCTCTTCATAAAATTTCCATCTCATAGTTGATACAGGATCATTAAATAATAAATTTAAATAAAGAAGAAACAGAAACCCATTCCCCTAGAAAGAGACAAATCTCTTCCACTGCCCACGCCGGTAATCTAACAACGGACCGCTTGGTTGGGAAGCGTATGAAGTATCTATATAGACGAGGCAGCGGGCCACGTTAATGAAATAAAAATATTAACTTAAGGTGATCATAGTGTTTACATTATTATTCAATTACATAAATATGTAGTTCTATGAGGTTAATGCAATACCTTTATGCCTCCATGGGCCACAATAAACGGACAGATTACAGTTTTTATAATTAAATTACAGGAATATTAAAACAATGAAATACCTGCACACTCATACCTCTCCATAATTATCATTATACCATCATCAACTGATTAACGTGAGGGATTTTAATTATTAAATATATTATGGGAATTAACTCTATAATAATAAACGTTATTAATTTTTGAGGATGTAAATAAGGAATGAATTAAAATTTTCATTCACACTGAACTAATCACATTACAGAGTGTCCCAAAAGTAACGATTCATTTTCATGAAAAGCAAATTTAATATATTAAACGTACATACACATAGAAAAAGAACATATGAGGCATTACGTAACATAGTTCAACGTGGCCACCCAGAATGTCAACGCACAGAGGCCACCGTTCCTTCATAGTTGTGAACACTCTGCAGTAGATCAGGTGTGATGCTGTTGACAATCCTTTCTCGCAGCTGATGCAAGCTTATGATTTTAACCTGTTCACAAGGGACTTGATGAACGAGTCTAAGGGAGTAAAGTCAAGTGATCTCGGAGTCCATATACGCTGTGAACATCTACCAATTCACCGTCCAGGAAACATGTGCTTGAGGTAATCGCGAACGATGAGAGCAAAGTCGGGAGGAGCCCCGTCTTACTGCAACACAACAGTATTCAGAATTACATCAGACTTCAATTGAGGTTCCAGGAAAATTTGAAAATTATCAAAATGACTTGAACGTGTTACATGAATGATCCATAGTCATGGTCATGCCTAGCCACATGTTCACCTTCGAGGTGTTTCTTCCCATTCTAGCACCCATGATTATTGTTGTCGGTCCATATCTGGCAGTTGTGACGGTTCACTAAACCACACGTGTGAAATGTCGCCTCGTCTGAGCAGAGGATGTTGTCTAATAGGTTTTCATTTTCCACGGCCTCCAAAAGGTCAATATACATTTCCATATGGGCTGATGATCTTCCTCCTCCAGGATGCATTACCTGGATGTGATACTCCTTCTTCAGAGTAAAACGATGAGTGTACCAAACATTGATTCGTTAAATGTTCAATTCACGGCTCAGCCGAACGGAAGCATGTGGGCTCCTTTCAAAGGCCTCACGAATGTTCTAGACTGTGTCGTCAGATATTGATGATCGTCCTTAACGTTTATCAATAAGCACGCTACTTGTTCGTCTGAATTTGGTAACAAAAAGTCTGACATTAGTACTTGTTGGTGGCTCATTCCAATATCTTCGACGGTACAGCTCACGCACCTCCTCGAAAGTTTTAACAATAAGTGTCAAGGAAATAATGGCTATTCTTTCTTATACAGAGAGCAACTCTTCAAACACGTGTGAAACAAAACAGTACATTACTGTTTAAATGCAAATGAATCGTTATTTTTGGGACACTCGGTATATAAATTCAAATTCAAATTCAAATTTATTTACAATTTACATTTGAGTTGACATTAAAGTTCACACAAACAACAAAGTGGCCATGGATTATTGTGACCACAGCGAAGTAACGATAGAGGAATTAGCCTAATGTGAAGTGATGCTTAATATGGGGTTCACCTCATAATCTTAGCTGTTTCTCGCTCATTCATTTGGAAATTTAAACTGCAAGGGCACAAACAAAAACATGTATGTGAGTGGCTCACCATATTCCTGTGTAAGAAACCGCTTCAGTGAGGCGAATAAAGAAGTTACACTTCGAAAATTTTCGTGGTAGTGACGTCTATGTATACAAATATAGGAAAGAAACTTTTGTTTTTTAACAACTTTATGTTTAAGTCGTAGTATGGAAATCACGCTGTCTGACGCTGCTCTGTTCTTGACCTAACTACATTCTAAAGAGTAGCTACTAATTCAATATGACCAGTTCCCTGTTATAAGGTATGGTGGAGGGCCTAATATGGGATATCCCATATTAGGGACTATACTTTACTGTTTTACGCACAGGCCTATTCAGTGCAAATGGAGCTTCCTTATCTGTATGTTTTCAATTTAGATCTTCTTCCTCAACCGAAAATGATATTAAAAAAAGAGAGAGATAAAATGTAAACTGAAGTGTTGAGAATAAACCATTTTAATCGGTCGGGATTTGAACGTGTGACACATTCTTTAAAGACATTGTTTGATATAATAATTGAAATTTATGTAGTTATATGTATATTTATATTAGAAATCCCATTCCATTTTAGGAACTTCTATCACGCAATATTAGGAAACCAATTTTGATATTTTTCAAAGCCGAGTTTGTTTCTTAAAGTAGTCTCGTATTTATATAGATTAATTACATCCCACAACGTAAGAAAAGAGTTGGACATTGAATTTTCATTATCTGTGGATATAAATATTTGATATTTTCGGCGGTATTATAGAAACACAAAAGGTAGCCTGTATTAGGCTAATTTCCTCTAAAGTGACAATTTATAGATGTAAAGCTAAAGGACTAAATTTTCCACACAAAAGTAGCAGAAGCAGCAGCAGCAGCAGCAGCAGTGGTAGTAGTATTGAGTATCTAGGGTAGGGTTAGGGATGATCCTTCAACATGTCGGCTAGACATTGGCCTATTGTGCAACCCGAAGTATGGGATAAACGAGAATGAGGTGTACCAGCAAACCGGCCGCATGAGACTCCTCATCCGCTCACCCAATGGGCTTCCTACATCCCTCGCCTTAAGTTCATACTGCCAAGGTAACCAAGTAGCACAGGTTTCATTCAAACAGCCCTTCTAAGGTGTCGAAGCGTACTCGGAAGTGCTCTTAAGGAATGAATCCTGGCAGAGATATTGCGAAAGAATCAGAACGCAGAGATGGTTTCGAAGAGGACGCCTCTCCTGCAAGCGGACGAAGAAATGCGTCATGACCTGAATATGTTTATGGAATCAGATGATGACGATGAATGATATATCTAAATTCTCTGTCTACAAGGAAGAGAAAGGGAAATGGACCATGGCAATGAAATTTCCAATCCGGCATTTACCTAAATAACTGTGGAAAACAACGAAAAATCCGGAGTCAGATTGGTCGGTTCGGGGATTTGAACCGCCGACCTCACGAATTCGAGAAATACTAATTTAAAATAATTTCGGTTCAGACACTATTTGCCTCTGGATATGTAAAATAACAAACTCAGAATCAAATAAGAAGAATTTCTCTCATGTGATGACATGCGAATATTTTCAGAGTGATGATAAATTCAAATAGGAGATGTAACATTTTATATCTTTATATGGGTAGTTACGAAGCAATGAGGCAAAATTCCGTTTAGAACATTTCAAAAGTACTGCAATAAATCTAATGTAAATGGACAAAAACGCTTATGACATACATTTTCAACTGCTGCCTGTCTTGTAGACTATAGAGCGGTTCGAAAGTTCTTACACATTTTTATGAATACATGAAATTATTTAGCAAATCATTGATATCTGTGTGTCTATCTTCAACCATAATTCATTCTTTTTAATGTGCCACAGTCGCTCTGGAAATATAATCGTTTCGTTTGGAGCAAAGGTGTCAGCTGCGTCGTATATGATCAATATCATCATTTTCAATGTTGTACATCCAAGGCAGTGTGTAATGGCGTCCAAGAAGAAAAAACAAGTGTAATAAATAGAGTACGCATCACAACTGTCATTGTTTTAATATTAACATTTAAAGCATTGTGTAATAGTGTAAAGAGGAGCTTCAATTTGTCAGCAATGTGCTTTTCACTGATGAAACCATCTTTGTCAATGAAGGGTGTTCAATAGTCGAAAGAATGATCTGTGGAATAATGAAAATCCTAACGCAGTGGTCATCAGCAAAGGTTTTCAGTAAACGTCGGTGAAGGTATCCTCCACGATTATTTTTTATCAGAGTTGCTGGAAAATGTTCTTCTACGATAGCGACCAAGAATTTGGTACAAGCTTGATGAGGGCCTGAGTCCACTTCGATGGTGATGTAATCAGAAATCTAATATGTAGATTTTAAAGAGCGATGGAGAGAAGAAATTGTCACCTGTCCACCTCGTTCACATTGTATTATTCGATTGAACCTTTAAGCTCTGGTTTATGAAATCTCAGTTCAAATAATAGAAAGTGTAATAACTCGAATTGTAACAGTCTGCGGAGAGATTTAGGATACACCATAAATCTGAGACTGTGTATCACAACATGCTGCGTAACTATCAGATATGCATTAACATTGGTCTACTTCACTGTGAACAATCTGTTGTTGTGAATGCAAATAATGGAAAGAAAAATAATGAAGTGAAACAAAGCATAACTTTTGTTTAAGTACGCCTTTCAAAGAGACGTTTCCGTTTATATGTTTTTGATTATTAGGCCTACTAGAAGTTTTTATATTTGGCTTCCCTACAATCCCCAAGAGTTTGTTAAACGTAATCAGTTACACTCCGTATCAGGATGTAGTTTTGTATTGTAGGTATTGTAGAAAAGTGCGAGAGATCTGCAAAAAAAAATTTGTTGAAACAATAATCGCAAATCAAGCTAATAGGACGCAATATATGAGGGTTATTCATTAATGAATATCCGATTATGGACTGCTAGATCGTTGGAGGAAGATGGTGCTTGCACAGTAGCCACGAGTAAAGACATAATAATGCTCCCATGCATGGCGCACTCATTTCCGTTCAGTAGTCTGTGAGAAACAGCTGTTGATAATGGACGCGATTATTACTCGTCCCACGAGTTGTGAGGTCCGTTCGGTTATTCGATTTCTTTACGCAGAAGGAGTTAACGCTCCTGAGATTCACCGTCGATTGGGTCGTGTTTATGGCAACATTATGAGTGATAGTGCTGCACGGGACTGGTGCAGAAAATTTAAGAATTGGCGTGAAGATGTGCACAATGAGGAAGGTCAAGGACGACATTCAATAGTGACTGATGAACTCGTTCAACTGTATGTGAAAGACGTCGTTTCACAATTTTTTAACTTTCTGAAAACGAGGAGCTCATGAACGGAGTGAAAACCTGGCTGAGTACAGAATATACCCAAGAACCATACGTTCTAATAAGGTAAAAAAGGAACCCCAACTTAACAAAAATAACTAATAAAATAAAAATAATAAACAAACCAAAAACCTTTTATGAAGAAGGAATACACAAGCTAGTCCCACGCTATGACAAGTGCTTGAATTTATATAGCGACTATGTTGAAAAATAGTGTCACTATCCATGAACGTTTTCTAGGCAAAAAATTGTTTGTAACATTGCTTGTGTTTTTTTTTGTAGTCAATCGGAAATTGATTTCTGAATTTCCCTTGTATTAATTATGTAGTAAAAATGGGCAATGATAAAATAAGAATAACTGGGGACAATGACGCAAACAAATCTCCATAGTCACTTTACTGTAACGAAAATCTCAGAATATCTATTAGAAACCCAACCTTTGCACTTTTTAAAGAACACAAAGAGTCTTTACAAAAGAAGTCCGGCTTATTTGCAAGTGATGAGTTGTTCATAATATGAATTACTTCTACAAACGCCATTCCATTTAGGAATACACTAATCTTACTATCCCGAACACTTCATATAATCTTCCTTAATTCATGATACTTGAATTACAACCTTTTCCTCTACCTCTCAACGAAATACGTAATCCATAATATAACTGGGTCACAATAATGAAGACTTTAGTTGCTATATCAAACGATATCACACAAAAAAACTGAACACGCAAATAAAAGCATATCGGGTGTTGGTTTGATAGTTCCGCGTGATAAGCATGCAACAGCCCTACGTATTGTTGAAACTTGTTAAAAGTCAAGAGGTCATTGTCTTCAATTTTGTGTATTTTACTGCTTCTATAAAAACTATAAACAATTTATAGACGCATTTAGTTACATGATTAAGATTTTATTACTCCAGTTCTCACTAAAATCACCGATGTTCAAATTCTTGTTGATGAATACAAGTATAAACTAACTACGAGTAATGAGTAATGCAGTGTTGATGCATTACTCTTTATGGCGTGAGACTTTTATAATTTAAAGATATGAAAAGAGAAAAATGAAGTAATTTCACAATATTACATGCAAAGCGACTTTTAAATATATAAGTGAAATCTTATTCAGCAAAGGATTTCGACACGTGAAAGAAGTCCAAATGCCACAAATAAGATCGTTTTTAGGACACACATATCGATATCAAGGAAATAAAAATTAAGGCTAAATCACCACTATAATTATTATAAACATCATGGCTATCAACAACACAACCATCATCACAATCAGCAATAAAACAATTACCACTATCCCCATCAAACTATTAGTACTACAACAATAACAAAACACAACAATCAGCACTGATAATACGAAAATAATTAACGCTAACACCAAAACAATGAAGACTATCAGCACCAAGTCATCACAACTATCAGCATCATTCCTTTTATAATTATCAGCACCACTCACATCAGAATTATCAGCACCATAAGTCACTAGGCAATACGATCATAACTACTACAGCATTATAACCATCACCGCTATCGGCACCACAACCACCACCACTATCAGCATCAAAATTATCATCACTATCAACATCATAATTATAATCACTAAAGGCCACAACCATCGCAACTACAAGCACAACAATCATCGAAACTATCAGCACTACAAACATTACAATTAACAGCACCACAACCATCGTAACTGTCAGCATCATAACCATTTTTACTATCAGCACCACAACCATTACCACTCTCAGCATCACAACCATTTCACTATAAGCATCAGTATCATCACTGCAACCATTTCCAATATCAGCACAACCATCACCATTATCAGCACCATAACCATTTCCACTATCATTATCATAACCATTATCATAACCACTGTAAGCACAACAAACACCAAAAGTATCATCACCACAACCAACACAGCCAGCACCACACCATCGCAATTATCAGCACCATAACCATCACAACTATTAGCACCAAACCGATCACAACTATTAGCACCACACTAAAACTAAGGTCTACCAGCTCCACACCATCGCAACTACGAGCATCACAATCATCGCAACTATCAGCACCACAAACATCACAATAACACCACAACCATCGTAACTGTCAGCATCATAACCACTTTCACTATCAGCACCGCAAGCATTACCATTATCAGTACCACAATCATTTCCACTACCAGCACCACAACCATTACCACTCTCAGCACCACAACCATTTCACTATAAGCATCAGTATCATCACTGCAACCATTTCCAATATCAGCACAACAATCACCATTATCAGCACCACAACTATTTCCACTATCATTATCAGCACCATGGTCATAACCACTATAAGCAAAACAAACATCAAAACTATCAACACCACAACCAACACAGTCAGCACCACAACCATAGCAATTATCAGCACCACAACCATCACAACTATTAGCACCAAACCGATCACAACTATCAGCACCACGCCAACACTAAGATCTACCAGCTCCACACCCATTATTACTATCAGTACCGCAACCATTAGTATTAATATCAGTAACATAATCATCTCACTAACAACATCAGAACCATTACCACTATCAGAACCAAAGCCATTGGTCACTATTACACCACAACCATCGCAAATTTCAGCACCACAACCACCACCACTATCAACACCATAACAATCATCACTATAAACACCTCAAATATCAACATCAGAACTACAACCATCACCATTATCAGCAACATAAGCATCATCACTATCAATAGAACAACCATTATCGCTATCAATATTGAAACCATAATCAATACCTGCACATCAAGCATTACTAATACCACAACAAAAATCCTACTTTTTAAAACTGCATCACATTCACAACCACGGCCGAAATTACCTTCGAAACTACAATACCCTTCACAACTTTACTATTTATACGGATAGACGACGCATTTTTAAGTCTATTTGCTTAGATTTAATGTCTAATCTTGCCGACTCACTCACAACTCATTAAACTAATCTAACTCAACTTCATAATAAAATAAAACTGAGGTTTAGATTTGAAAATAAAATGAAGTAGCAGCAGTGTCTGTTTTAATGAAAGTTTAACAACTTGATGATCACAATTAATCTCACTGAATTCCTCAAAGAAATACTCTTACTTTCTCGTAAAACATTTTTATTAGAAATTATTTGTGAAAGGCTTAATTTTGAGAAGATCGGTTTCCTATGGTTTATATGGACACAGTCTTTAAATGAGATATAACATCGTGACTTAAAACTCGTTTCTGGACTGTTAAAAGAGAAGAAATGAAGACGAAATCATTGTTTATAACTGCACTAAGAAACCTTATCAGTTAAAAGTGAGTTGTTTATGAGGTTACATGCTTTAACCTAGCTTCAAAGCATAAAAACACATATCTACCATGTTAGGTCATTCTCATATTACAGCCCTATGTCAAGATAAGCTTTCCGGAGGGAAGTAGCCTCAATTTAGAAAGATTCTCGAAAAGTTACAATCGTAAATTCTTGAGTCTAACATTCCTTCAAACCCATTGACTCTACGTATACTTTCTTGCTCTCATGATTCCTCTATATATGTGCCCTGTGATGTAGAATGGACTATTCTCGAGAGAAAGAAAGAAAGAATATATAAAATAGAGGAGATTATAAGAGAGATGGGGAGATAAAAAAAAGAGATTGAAGACTTTTCTACACTAGTCCAAGTTAACCTACGTAAAATTGGTTATTTCAGATGAATGAGTTTTTTCTTCTTCTGGCAGAGAGGACGAGGTATGGGGGGAGGGAGCGAGAGGACTTTATGATCGAATCACTCTCAGTGGTCTCTCTAGCTGCAGGGGACGGAGTGGTCCAGTAGGTATGGAGGGGTTGTCGTATTACAACACGAGAAGCAGGGCAGTAGCAGCATGCCTTGATCTGATCTGCTGCGCTCCATTAGCCGCATCTGGGGGACTGCCTCTCTCCCATCAACAATTTACAGTCAATCTATCCCCTTTCGAAACACGCCAATCCTATTTCCCTTCCCTTTTCCGTCTGCTTTATTGACTATATGCATATTGTCAAAATGTTATTTAACCCCATTGAAAACATCTTGAGATATATGTAGGTGAACTTTTATATATAAGAAACTATTGACTGGAACGCAGCTGTTCTACGGGACTGATAAGAGAACAAGAATTATATTTAATTTAAAAACTAATGTTATAGCTTAAAAATAAAGAATAGTTATGCACATGAATAAACAATAAACAAAGTAACAATAGATAATATCCCATCCCTAGATGACACACTGAGTAACCAGACACAAACTCCAGTGAATGGACTAAATGTTTTGTTCTGTGCAAAGGCGGTGTATGAGGCAAGTGTTCATTATATCTGTGGCCGGGAGGAAAGAGGTCTTAAGTCAATTATTTTTTGTGAAAATGAGACTTTTATACAGGGACATAATTTTATTTTTACTTCAATTTTTATTGTACCTGAGTTTTTTAATGTACTTCACACCCACCCCTTCTACTAATGAAGCTCAACCGTCCTCCATACAGATCCAGGACCGCATATACAGTCATAGTAGCCTTACGGTCATAGTAAACAATACGTTCCAAAAATATGTCCGCGTTTTCCAGTGACGAAAGAGCTTTCTATATTGAATCATTTTCGCACAGGTACTGTCGTCCATTTTCCTACGTCGTATCCCGGCTTCCCCCACCGGCTTTTATTCGCCGGCTAGTGGCTGGGCTGTCTTAGCTCTTTTCTGAGATCATTAATTTATGTTAGGAATTGGACGTCTACGTAATATTATACAACTGTTTAAAATTACTTAAATAAAAGGGCCTCGTTATGTAATTAACTGTCACGTGATTTCCCCCCTTTCTACGACCCTACAACATAACCACATGGACGGACAGTAGTTAGTATGTCTGAGTAATTTTATCTTTTCGGATCGGGCGGAAGTGAAGATTGAATTTTCAGTGCGTAAGGTGCTCTTTTATAGAGTAGGTACAAAATTATTTCAACATGAGTTACTGTTACGAAGGACGAAACTGGTAATTGGGATTAGGTACAATAGTCTATAGTGCGATAATATGCACATTAGAACTGAAGCCTGTATCGAAATGAACGGCCATCATTTAAAAAAAGTGTTTAAATATCCATATTATGATTATTTTTCAATTTAACTTCTTTCTCTATATTGTACGCTAATGTGTTGTAGGCAGTATAATATACACTGCATAATGAATACGTACACATGGACAGCTCAGTTCGTGAGAAAAAAAATCATTGTAAATATTCTACTGTATTTTGATTAAACAAAAACCTAATGAAAATTATCGAACTCAAAATCACGATATTTCCTAGTTTATGTAAATGGATGAACTACTTTTCTTCCCTCCTATACCTAATAAGTGATTTGTTTGTACATTACGCCAGTATCATCGAACTCCAGTCGTGAAAGGAGGTAGCAAACGGCGTTGATCCAAAGGTATAGCCAGGTTAATATTAAAAATGTTAGTAAAAATAAAATGATGTACCTGTATATTCTGAAAGCGGAAACAATTCCCTACAATCTGGTAAAACGTTCAAAGTCAAATAAGACTCCTGACTGGATTTATAGAGCGTTATCAAATTTCCTAAGCGCTTTTTGAAACGAGCACACACAGAATAAAGGACTTAAGAATATTTAATATTTTATTCCTTACAAACCATCATGTTCACTTTCCATGCTTCTCTATTAAAAATGTCTAACTTGTATTTTATCACATACTGATGCCCTTTCCTTATAAAACTTTAAGCACCAGGGTAAACAGTACTATAAGACCCATTTTGCATTTCTAATAATTTACATTTCTCATTTATTTTGACACGAAAAAGGTCTTATGTTTAAATAGTCCTTTCTATTAAGTTTGGGTTCTAGTCTTAAAAGGGTTTAAGTGCGATTATTTTTGGAAATAATCAAGAAAATTGTTAAATGAGCAACATTACCTATTTTAGAAGAAATGTAAACAAATAATAGGCCTATCCAGGAAAAACCTCTTAATTAAAAGGACTCTATAATTGAAACCAATTTTAATTTTTCTACTGCTCTCCTGAAAAGTATAAAATTTTTACTTAAAACCTTTTTCCTCCCGGCCACAGATATATTTCTTCCAGCATAATAATTCCACAATTGAATCGTTTATTTCAGAAACCAGTCAAATGCCAAAACAGGAAAAAATGAGTTAAAGACGGCACAATGTTCTATGAGGGTATACGTACATTTTAGTGTTGAAAACAGTCGCATGCCGTCCTCCTGTAATGGCCAGGCATTACGTTGAATTTCGTGTTTACGTCAGAAACTAGTCAAGCGACAATGCTTGGCTGGTTTCTGTAGTAAACTGCGGGTACATTTTGTGTTCATAGTTTTGAGACCAACTGATTTAAAATGTGTTTTGTGGTTAGCGTAGTGGTTTTTAATAATAAAAATAGACCTATATCGTAGTGAAAGGAAACGAGGAATGGTAAACGAAAAGGCTTATAAACGTAATACTATTCGCAACGCAAGGGTAAAAGGAGAAGGCTATGTTTCTTATTCTGGCAGGGAAGTGCGGAGAAAACCAACCCGACAATCTCACTTGCAATTGGAATGAGAAATGTGATTTAAACATTAATGAGGAAGTGATAAATGAAACATGAAGGTATTTTCATTTCCTTGAAAATAAAAACTCTCAAGATACCCATATTCAGACTTTGGTTGAGGTTACTGAAGTTAAGCGTATACGTAAAAAAACAAGGTCCAGAGCAAGAGTTGGCAATCAAAATGTTAATGAAGTCACTTTTAAAAGATCTCATTCTTGCAATTATCATTTAAGGACTGGTGGTGTACTGAAACATATTTGCAAGAATGTGTTTATGAAAATCCATGGTATTTCACATAACATATTAGGGAGAATTTGTCAGTTATTGCTTGAAAATACTATCCCTAAAGACATTACGCATTTCCTTTAAAAAATATGAGTTTCATAACAAAATCCTAAACAGTTCGAGAATTATGCCATAAAAATATGTTTGCACCACTCGTTTATTGCTGAAACCAGTTAAGTGAAAAACTTTTTCGTATTTTTTACAGCTAAGTTAAAACGCACAAAATAGTTTTCCTTAGAAAAAGAGTATTGAAATATGTACCACTTTCAGCAAAAAATATTTAAAATACTACCAAACTATTCAGTCTGGTGCTGGACAGTTTTTTTTCCCCCCCACAATTGGCTAACTTGGCGCTTGACTGGTTTATGAAATAAGCGATTTAATTTATTCGTCAATAACAAAACTTATAACAGTTTTTAACATTAAACTTTTTGATGACTTGAATTAACATAATTTAATAGAGAAAAAGGTAGGTACAGACGTAAAATTAAACAGATACCAATCATTCTATGGAACATTGAAGGAAATCTAAGAGGTTAAACCAGGTTAAACTAATAAGAACACCCAACTTAATTTTTTTATTGTGATGGATTAACCAATAATTATTACAGTCGTAAATGAACGAGAAATAAGGGGAACAGAAGGGCCGAAATGTGTTTCCTAATAACTGCAATAGGCTGTAGGTTGCTGGATCAAATTCATAATATTGGAACAAGAAATTACCTCAGTGTAGATTTATTTATTACATATGAACTGACCCGATATAGAGACGATTGGAGACATACGACGATATAGAAAATGTGAAGTCAGAACATACCTTACAGTCTTCTAAACTCTTAAGGGATGATGATCAAAATGACTAATAATCATAATCATCCTAACGCAAATTATAAATTAAACACCGTACATGGAATCTGTGAAGTATGACATCACTCGGGTCGACCTGGTTGGCGAGTTGGCATAGCGCTGGCCTTCTATGTCCAAGTTTGCGGGTTCGATCCCGGGCCAGGTCGATGGCATTTAAGTGTGCTTAAATGCGACGGGCTCATGTCGGTAGATTTACTGGCATGTAAAAGAACTCCTGCGGGACAAAATTCCGGCACATCCGGCGACGCTGATATAACCTCTGCAGTTGCGAGCGTCGTTAAATAAAACATAACATTAACATTAACATCACTCGGAAGAGGGCGGAACCATGGTGCCTACTCCTTTTACTTTCTTCAACTCCTGGAGACACATTTTATCCCAGTGTGACGAAACGGAACATTTCCGGAGAATATATCTATCATCCTCGATGCTAAGTCAGAATAGGGGTTCGCTTGCGTATATTGACCTCATGGGGAATAGAGAATAGCTACTAACAAAAGACTGGAGTGTTCCTCTTGAAGGCGAGACAGCTTAGAACTTCAGCTGTTGAAGTTTGTGATGCGAATTGACAAAGGGATAATTGTAACTATTCAATTATACACTTTTATGCCTGTTTGTATATTAGATTCGTATATATTAAATACTGGGTTTTGTTTGTGTCATTTTCATATTAATCTGTAAGTTCTTTTGGAGAATGGTTATATCTAATCATAGGCGAGGGGGGTGAAACCTATAAAGTAGGACTTGTTTTTATACAGCACGTACGGTCAAAAGACCCGTGCACTGGATTTATATGATAGTGCATCTGTATGTATAATATTAATGAATAAATCTACCTCCCTGTCTGTCTGTCTGTCTGTCCGTCCGTCCGTCCGTCCATCCATCCATCCATCCATCCACCTACCTACCTATCCACTTTCGCCAGTCCGTGATTTAGCCTATTACCTCTCACGCAATTCCTTTCGCGCCCTGACTACTCATTGAATCAGCATCTATTACGCAACCTGCGCAGAAGACTTCCTCTCTGTCACTTCACAGATTCCGTGTACAAGGTTTAGCTACATATGGTTTGCAGCGAACAACGTTATGTCGGCGAAGTAATGTGTAACTCTGCTGGAGGTAGACACACAGAAATCTATCCGTTGCTATATAATTTCATGTCTTCATAAAAATGTATTAGAACTTTTGAACGGTCTACAAGACAGACAGTAGCAGTTGAAACTGTGTGTCATAAGCGTTTTTGTCCATTTGCATTAGATTTATCGTAGTATTTTTGAGATGTTCTAAACGGAATTTTGCCTCATTGCTTAAATAGCTTCTCATATAAAGATGTAAGATGTTACATCTCCTATTTGAATTTTTCATCACTCTGAAAATATTCGTATGTTTTCACCTGAGAGAAATGCTTCTATTTCGATTGTGATTTTGTTACTTTGCAAATCCAGAGGAAAATAGTGTTTGAACCGAAGTCATTTTAAATTAGTATTTCTCGCATTAGGGAACACCGCGATTCAAATTCCCGGAGAGAAGTGTTGTTACTACTACTACCACCACCACCACCACAACCACCAACACCATCACCACTACCACTATTATTATCATGAAAACATTAAATAGTCTACCATTTTGGAAGGAAAGTAAAAATTTATCTCTATCTCCTTCTCATTTTTTAAATTACCGCACCTCTTTTTTTTTAGTTATCCTCTGTTGCTTCAATACTTAGTCTTATACCAATCTAATCATAAAGTAAACATTGTCGGCAGAGGAAGGGAGAAAGATAATTGCTACTCAACCAATGGGAGGCCACATTTTAGACTTATCTTAAAGTTGGGCGGAGGTAGAACGCTTCACACCGCCCAACTTGAAGATAAGCGTGTGATGTGACCTCCGCCATTAGTTGAGTAGCAATTATTTTTCTCCAGTCCTCTGCTGAAAATGTTTACTTTGCCTGTCAGATATTATGGAACATAGTGTAGTGTTGATACAGTATAATACTATCTCGAAATGAGGGAATGGGATACCTTTATGGGTGAGACCGATTATTTAGTCCTGACAGCTCAGCGACGCGAAAGAGGGCAAGTAATAGGAGGAGTGGGGAGAGCTACGGAGTAGAGACAAAGGCGAGCGATCAGTTTAGCTGTACTGGAAAAACAAGCTATACCGCATGCGTGACATCCGATCGCTCTGACTGCAGGCAACAGACTAACCTGAACAACCCTTGGTGTAACTTAATAGACTCGCCTGACTCAGGCGCATATTGCTGGCGACTGTCACGACTAAATAATCGTACTGTACGAATAAATAAAAATACTCATAGAATGTAGGTATTCACACCACTACATCGAAAAAACAGACCTACTCATAATAACTCAAGACAGAATATCAAGTGTCTTTGAGCAAATTTAATACTCGAAACCAATAGTATACGTTTCTCATTCTCGACGAGTTTTGTCTCCCGTACCTGTTATGTCAAACATTTATTTTGTACGTTTACATCGTGAGTTTATAAAACAACAGAATTTGAAACTATAATGGAAAATAGACTAAGCACATAATCAGTTCAACAAATTTCTATTCGACGGCCATGCATTGTTATCAGCCGGAAAATGGAGGAACATAATTTTCGAGACACTTTTAAAAAAAGGTACAATTCATCCGATCTATACAGCTCTAAGTAATGGAATATGGTATATTTCAGAGTGTTTCTTAAACCATTTCCCAGAACAATCACACAAAGTGCAGTAATTATCTTACGACAATCAATTTTTTATGATTTTGCGTCATTTAATGAAGATGAAACAGAACTGATATCCAAGTAGCATAGACATGTTTTCCTCGTCTTATAAACAGATACAAGCATTGCTTGATTGTGCTTGTGGAATGGAGATTAGTTTGTGCCGAGTTCAGGAAAGATCAAAGAGGATGAATAATAATTATTACCAAGTCTCGTAGCTGCCTCGAGGTTCGCAAACTCAACATTCAAATCATCTAGAACTCCTCTTCAAATTCAGGAGACGACATAGTTTTCAAGTTTATGAATTATTTTATAAAGCTTTGAATTATACTTGTATTATTGGATACAAAAGCGTCCTAGAGTTGTGAAATCAGATTTTGCACTTATAATAATGACTAAAGTTGGTGGGAACAGTGTTGCAGTGAACTTGTAATAGACTACGTGTCTGTAACACTACTGTCAGGAAGACGGAGTATCATACAGGAGGTCAGGGCCCGGAGGAACGCTGCTGGTCACGTCTTATCACCTCGGACGCACGCCTTTACTGAGAGGTAGGCAACAAGTTACAACTGCTGTTCTATTGACTGCA
This sequence comes from Periplaneta americana, assembly GCF_040183065.1. Lineage (NCBI taxonomy): Eukaryota > Metazoa > Arthropoda > Insecta > Blattodea > Blattidae > Periplaneta > Periplaneta americana. The sequence continues at coordinate 118,310,553 of NC_091128.1, forward strand.
TAAGTAACTTTTTGTACTGAAAGCTTTGAACTAAACTTACTGAACGCTACTGCTCAAGGGACAAAAGAATTAAATGAAACATATCAATGGCTAAGAAGTGATATCTCGTATATACAAAAATGGTCATTCAGTTTAACCACATCATTATAGATTAATCATATTATCATTATTATTATTATTATTATTATTATTATTATTATTATTATTATTATTATTATTATTATTGCTGGGAGCAACAGTAACAAATATAAATGAGACTCGGGAGGAAATTAAAGGTAGAATAAACATGGGAAATGCGTGTTATTATTCGGTTGAGAAGGTTTTACCATGCAGTCTGCTGTCAAAAACTCTGAAAGTTAGAATTTATAAAACAGTTATATTACCGGTTGTTTTGTAGGATTGTGAAACTTGGACTCTCACTTTGAGAGAGGAACAGAGATTAAGGGTATTTGAGAACAAGTTTTTTAGGAAAATGTTTGGGGCTAAGAGGGATGAAGTTACAGGAGAATGGCGAAAGTAGCACAACGCAGAACTGCACGCATTGTATTCTTCACCTGATATAATTAGGAACATTAATCCAGACGTTTGAGATGGGCAGGGCGTGTGGCACGTATGGGCGAATCCATAAATGCATACAGAGTGTTAACTGGAAGGCAAGAGGGAATAATACCTTTAGGGAGGCCGAGACGTAGATGGGAGGATAATATTAAAATGGATATGAGGGAGGTGTGATATGATGGTAGGGACTGGATTAATCTTGCTCAGAATAGGGACCTATGGCGGGCTTATGTGAGGGCGCCAATGAACCTCCGGTTTCTTTAAAAGCCATAAGTAAGTAAGTAAGTAAATAAGGAAGTAAGTACAATCATCATCATCATTATCCAATTCAAGCACTAGACCTAGTGGTCTGTTGCAGTCTCAATGGTTCCATGCCTTATTTTTAATGGTCTTCCAACAGATCGTTGTCCAGAAGGACGGTAATGTAGCATTTTCTTTGGCCATCCTTCTGTTGGCATTCTCTCGACATGCTGTTCCCAATTAACTCTATGGATTTGAAGAAAATTTAATATAGGTTGGACTTTCAATTCTTCCAATATTTCTGTATTTCATTTTCTATCCCAAAGTGTGTATCGCGTCGTTTTTCTCATGAATTTAATTTCGTTGGTAGTTACACGTTGAACATCTTTTTTTGTCAGAGTCCAGGCTTCTGATTCATAGACTAAAGTAGGTCGTGCTAAAATGTTGTACATCTTTAATCTTGTATGTTTCTGTACTAAATTAGGTTTGAAAAGTGAATTGATAATGCCTATAACTTTCACAAAATTAGTTATTTTAGAATCGACATCCTTTTCTTTTTCACATGACAGACGGTACCCTAAATAGTTAAATGTATTCACTTGTTCTAGAATTCTGTTTTCAATACATCTTTACGTCTTATTGGATATTTACCTTTAAACGTTAATAGTTTAATAGTTAATACTTTTAAAATCTCTTAGTTGATTTTTTTTTCCAGAAAATTTGAAAGTTAACTTAACTAATATTTTGTACTCGAGTAGAAGATCTTGCAAAGATAGTTAATAGTTACAATCTCTGCTTTGCAGGCTATTGTGCGTTTCATCAGGAATGTAAACCAATCCAACTAAATGGTGTGATACATTAAGATAATTTGTTATCATTAATATCTCTAGTTGAGAATCAACTGACAAACGTTCCATATAACGTTTAGTTATGCACACAATTAGTCTTAATTCAAGTAGTGAAAACGTTACATTCACCTTAAACTGAAAACATTAGGCCTATGTTTCCAACCAAGAAAATACTAGGTTTCGTAACATTATATTTATATTGATTTCTGCAGTAAAAATTGTTTATATCTTCTGTAGCGTACTCACAGATCTGCCTAACATAGTTATTATAATACATATAACAGTATTCCCCAGGAAAGAGGTTTCGCTCAGGCAAATATCGTCGCTCATTTATTGTTATACGTAGATAGTATGTGACAGCCGAGGAACCTGTGTGTACAGTAATGGCAAAAAAAAAAAAAAAAAAAAAAAACCCGGACCGACCCTTGTAGTTGATTTCAGAGCCTTGTCCGCTCCAGAGCACGATAGAATGGTAACTAAGTCTTTCGTAGTTCGAATCCTGCCTGGGAAGGAAACTTTTTTTTTTTGTTCCTTATTCAAATTTATTCCCAATACTTTTCGATTGCTGGTAAAATTCATGTTCTGGGAATAATAAGTTAATTAAGTAGTAAAATATCGCTGCAGTCGAAAAGTATTGGGAATAAATTTGAATAAGGAACAAAAAAAGTTTCCTTCCCAGGCAGGATTCGAACCACGAAAGTCTTAGTCACCAGTCTATCGTGGTCTGGAGTGAACAAGGCTCTGAAATCAGCGAGAAGGGTCGGTCCGGTTTTTTTTGCAACTACTGTACAATTGCCCTGATTCGAGCATGGGAAAGTTTTGTATTTGGAAGTATGGACAGATAACACAGGCTGTAAAGACTTCAACCCTAAAGCATTAGTATACAGCTGACTTTTATTCAGTGTAGATCAATTTATTTCGTAGAAACGCAATACACATTATAACACCGGGTCGTCATTTATGATTCAAAGACTATTGGCACAGTATATTGTGAAGAAATGGTACAAAAATATCAACCTATTTTTCAATGTAAATATCCTGGCGTTCAACGACCAACTGATTCAACAAATTATAATTTAGTGAAAAAGTGAGAGAAACCTGTTACCTTAAAATAAAAAGGCACATAAATCGCATTGTAACTGAAAAACTATTACAAAGGCTAAAATATTTATTTTATTTTATTAATTTTATTGGGTTATTTTACGACGCTGTATCAACATCTCAGGTTATTTAGTATATGAATGAAATGAAGGTGATAATGCCGGTGAAATGAGTCCGGGGTCCAGCACCGAAAGTTACTCAGCATTTGCTCGTATTGGGTTGAGGGAAAACCCCGGAAAAATCCTCAACCAGGTAACTTGCCCCAACCGGGATTCGAACCCGGGCCACCTGGTTTCGCGGCCAGACGCGCTGACCGTTACTCCACAGTGTGGACTAAAATATTTATTAAATCATAGTTTACCGCCTAAGGGCAGTCCTACACTACAAACACAGCATTCTCCGATCTTTCCGAAATTCAGTCTCCGCATATGATCCATATATCGCCTTAATATTGTCTATCATATATCTTCTTCTGCCTCGAACTTTTCTCCCGTTCACCATTCAATAGGCAGTTTCTTCTTAGCCAATGACCCAGCCAATTCATTTTTCTCCTCTCGATCAGTTTCAGCATTAGGCCTATTTCTTCTTCACCTACTCTTTCTAGCACAGCTTCATTTCTTAATCTTCTTTCCATTTCACAAGATCTATTCTTCTCCATATCCACGTTTCAAATGTTGCCAGTCGTTTCTTTTCACTTCGTTGTAATGCCCATATTCTGCCGCATACAATAGTGTCCTAATGGAATTTTAAGAATGTTAGTTCACCAGACGTCAGTTTTGAAAACAACGAAATTGTTCGTGTCTCCGACAATCTCCATTTATTTTTAAATTACAAATTTCCCATCATATATCTCGCAAAAATTACTTATGTAACGAAGTTTTAATTACAATATATTCCTGAACCTAGTAAATAAATCTCATAATCTTACAAGCAATACTCCTGTTTAAATAAAACGGTCTGTCCCGTCATTACTCTTGAAGATGGGAACAGACAACTCCGTCAATAAATCATTGATCTGGTTTGCGTAGGTTATTCTGTATGCCTGCAAAAGTGCAGAAGATATCACGAACGATTACGTAAATTTTTAACCTGTTACTTCATTTTAATATAGGTTACATAATTTTGTACTTAGCACTTCAATTAGTATGCAAGTTCATCATCCATATCGTCACAATTTCAAATGTTATCTGAAATCGTTTCAATGTGAAGCCAATGGGAACTAGGATTGACAACAGCAGACGGGTGTGGAATGTTTACGCCTAGTCTACAGGCATTTCAAATTGATCGGACATGTATCACTGCACCAACGGGCGGAGGAATTGCAAATTACGTGCCTTGAATATTTGATTTTATACAACTATCTGCCTTGAAATGTTGATAATAAATTAAATGAATGACTTCGAAATACATTTACAGGATCTATGTGTAAGATCTAATAATAGACTACGTAATTTTGAGTTTATTATAGGCCCCTGAAAATAATAATAATAATAATAATAATAATAATAATAATAATAATAATAATAATAATAATAATAATAATAATAATAATTTCATTTCCACTCTTTCTCGTCTAGTTTGAGATTAACAACCACTTGCCTAGCATCGCCGACAATTTCCGAAATAAGTTATCCTAGTAGGCCTATTTATATCCTAGTATTAACTTCATATTGCTTTAGTAACTTATTCTCTGCACAACATATTTTCGACAACAAAATTATTTTAAACTATTCATTTATGTACCTAATATTGCTAAAAACTTTTGACTGCTTTTTAAAACGTTTTTGGGCGATATATTGTCATACAGCCACTCCGTGCAAACTGAAAATTCCAATGAAAAAGTCTTCTTCAAATATATTTGTTTATTATCAATGTACAACATAGATAAGGCTCTAAATTTTATAATATTCTAATGTTTTATTTTCAAAAGGAAAACATTTCCTAAAGTTTGCAATATTTAGCCTACTCATAGAGAGATCGATTGTTAACGAGTGTTTTTCAAGGTGCTATTATTGAAAAAATATTTTCAGCCTTCACTGTTAATTTCAGAGCTCCGGGATGAAGAAACGTCTTACTCCATACTATATTCGTTCAACAGTTAAACTTAGCGTTAAAGTGAATATTTTGACTTATAAATGTCACAGTTGTTTTGAAACTGGAAAAACGGAGGACCTTAACTCATCTGTAACATCCGTGACAAAATATGTGTAACATCCGCGACATGAAAGAAACAGCTATAAAATATTTACCGATTATGTCTTTATGAAGCAATTGGATTCCATGAGATTTGCAAAGATTTCACATCAACACAATAATAATGAATCTATTTTTGCTTCAGGCAGAGACCCGAGTTTTACACTTTTTATTAATAAGGTGTGAGTCGAGTACACAAATCTTCTAACATCAGTGAAGAGACTTTCTTTTAATTTTCTGCAATACTAACAATACATTTTATTAATTTTTTTTTTTTTGTAAAACGATATTGATTTTCTGAATTGATTCTGTTAATAGAAGATGACAAAAGTAATTTCATTTTCAATATATAAAATTTAAAAATAGTAAAAATGTAAGAGCATAACGTTTCCGAAATAGCAATTTCATATACTACAATAAATCACATATGCTAATACTTTGAACGCTTTTTTTTATTGTAACGTTTGTGTTTTTTTTAATTTATTGAGTATGCCCCAACGAGTATAACTCATATGTAGGGGCTATATAAGAACACATACATATGTTATACAATGTAATTGAAAAAAAATTATGTAACTACAGTCTGTGAAAAACAAACAATAACGCAAGAATTTATTAAAGAAATAAAACAAAATAAGAACAAATAGTAAGATAACAAAGTTTTGGGCAGAAAGAAGAAAAAGTTTGAAACCATGAAATAAATAAATCACCTGAGAATTAAAATAAATAATCTTCCCAAAAACGTATTTTTAAACAATTCTTAAAACACCGGCAATTTGGTAAATTTCTACATTCTAAAGAAAGTTGGTTAGAAGTTGTTGTTAAAAAATGGTTAAGTCCTTTCGTTCCATAAGTTACTGAGGTATGCTAAAAAAATTATTTTTGTCTTGTTAAATAAGTATGTATATCTTTATTAAACTGAAATATAATATTACTATGTATTAAATTGTTAATAACTTTGTACATGAAAATAGCAGTACCTAATTTGATAATTGATTCAACTGGCAGAACGAAAGAAAATTGATACAGATATTTAACCGGAGTTAAATAATGAAAATCCAATAAATTTCTTAAAGCTCTATTTTGAATAATTTGTGAAGGTCTCAAAGCAGTTTTCTTATTATGTCCCCAAATAAATGACATATACATTAAATGAGAATGGATAAAAGCATAATAAACATTCAAGAGACAAGATATAGGCAAAGATCTTTTAAGCCTTTTCAAAATACCAGACAATGGAGCAATTTTCTCACAGACAGCCAAAATATGCTTATCCCATGTTAAATGTTCATCAACAATCAAATCTAAAAATTTATTCATGATAATGATAACTTCAATGTCTTATTGACACTGATTTATTTTACATTGCAATACATTTTTTGTTCCCTCATAGGTAGTGTGGTGAAGCAGGTGGAACTTTTCGTAATACTGAAATAATGATCAAACTCCACTTCCGTCAAGACACACGTGATCATGGTGAGAAGATGACTTTTGCTAAGTAATAATTCAAACTCGTAAAAAAAAAAAAAATTGTATGACAGGAGTTCATGTTAAATAAATTTATTTAGGCTATTTCGTTTATATGACGTCATTCCATTTTCGACCAATGAAGTGTAATGAAATTTTGAATTCCAACCAATCACAGTCACACTTTGCGATAATTCTTGCAGCTAGATTTATCACTATCAATTTATCGCATGGTCGTTCTTTTGTTTAGTCGTTATCGCCAACTGTTTCCCAGTAAATTGATGATCCTGAATACATTAAGATGCAACTACACGGTTAAACTTTTCTTTCAACTTTAAAGCAATGAATGCAAGATTGATATTTAATACTAATTAATATATTTACGCAGTGAAGACGACGTTCAAAACGGCGCACCATGTAGACACAAAATCTTCATGCATCTTAATTGAACGTAGGCTACCTTTTAAACTTGATTCTTTCAATATTCTTCCCATATTGCACGCATACGCGATTGGAATATTGAACTGTGTAGATGCAGCTTTAGTTCCGTTACACACTACAGCGAGAATGCGTTTGTCGAGCTATAAAAAATGCTTTCGTGTAGAACTGATTGCAACGGTCGAAATAAGGCACAGCTGACATTGGTCCTGCTCCCACAGGTAAATTAACCTATAATTGTAGCCTATAAAATTTGTACTTTGTGAATGAAATTAAACAATTAATACAAAGTCAGATGTTCAAATTTATGTAACATCATCGCATATCAAACCCAAAGACCTTGCATAGTAATAATAAGGTCTTTGATCAAACTGCCTTCCGTATGGTGTAATAAAATTCATGTTTTAATTACGCCTATCTATACAGAGATGGTTTCACTGTGTAGCAAAATGTCTCGCTGTGAATACATAAGCATTTGTATATAGCTGTCCCCACTGTTACTGTTAAATTAAATTATGATTTAAGCTGATAATGAAAATGTATTTACGTTATAATAATAAGAGAAAAGTGCAGTACATATAGTTAACATTGTTAAACCTGTATTTCGCTTTTGCAGTTGGCACTACTGAATAATAACATCGAATTTCTTTATTGCAGTAATCAATATTCATCTACGAGTATTTCAACTTCGCAATGTCTGAATAGGTTAAATATTCGTTAATATACAATTATTAACATTTTGTGATCGAATTTTAGGGATATATTATTTATATTTTTATTTTATTCACAAAATAGTCATAATATACGTCACTCGAGGTCTGAGATTTCCCAGACAAATCTCAGACCTTTCGTGACATTACTACTGATAAATCCGGCATTTTATTCATACTCATTATTTGCAAAATGCATAAAATTACAATTTTCATTTCTTATAATTTTATTACGCGATTTGAAACTCGTGTGGTAAGCCTTAATTTGTATCCCGCAATCGTCGATAACGCTTTCTATGATACTAATTGTACATGAAACACGTTCTAAACGCGATTCCCAATTTCAGGCCCCAGTAACATTTTACCTTCCATTTCTCGCTTCAACGATCCTCGGCAGCTGCCCCAGTGTCAGGTGGACAGCAATTATTTCTAGAGTAGCTGTGATTAATGTATGGGGAGATCGCGCAATGAACTTCGCTACGCAGACACATTAGTTAGGACCTCGCAGAGAGCTCGTGCGTCCCATAGTCACGTCCTGATCCCACCCCAACTCGAACCACCTCATTTCTTGTGCAGAATGCGTTCAGATGACACCTATGTAAACACATAGCAATATAAATATTCATATTATGTCCTCGCTTATTAGTTATCCCATCAGTACACGGAACAACCTAAAGATTGAGAATCTAGAACGAAAGGTTTCTACTTCCATCAAGTTCAATAAGTATAGCACTAGGAAGACTGGATATGGTGACATATCTATAAAGACTGAAGTGGTATCTTTACCCCTTGTTTTATATTGCTTTAATATGTACGGAAAAATGATTCGGTTGTATAATATGTAATGTAATTGGTTTGCAATATATTTTTAAGCATCATATTGATGGCTATTCACAACATAAGTACAATCATTATAAAAATGCAATAGGTAGCACAAAACAGTAAGGGCCGTATTCATAGACATTTTTAGCGCCGGTTTTCGGTGGATTATCAGCGTTTTTCGTATTCATAAACCAGTGTTAGCGATAGGATATGATTTGAATTCTGTACTAGTAACCAGTGGATAGCCGGGGCTAGCTTAGTACGCTCGTAGCGCGTGCTGCGAAATGTCTATGAATACCACCCCAAGATTCTAAATGAATCGTTTATTTCTGAATCCTCACAAGTGACAAAAACAAAACTTTTGGGAAGTCAATAAAAACTGTTTATTTTCATTACTTTTATTTTAATTATCAAAATATATTTAACAAGTGATATTAGTTGCTAAATATGAAGTTTATTCACCATTAATTGTTTTTATAATATATATTAAGTCCCTCAAAAAATCAATTAATTAGGATGTTATGGGTTTTTTTCAACAAACAAACTGAAAGTAAGAAAAGCATTGCCTTTTTCCAAGTATCAGAGTGAATGAAAGTGAGTATGAACAAACTTTATAATCTATGTGAAAGTATAAAATGACAAAGAATTAAGGTTTTTTCTGTTGTAACAGATATTTTTCTTATCAGGACTTATTATTTTTCTAGTCTTCGCTTCCACTGTCATTACTATCTTTGTTGGTGGTAGGCCATGTATACAGTTCTGTGTAGAATCCTTTCTCTTCATCCGGTATGTACTGCAAAATCTTCTTAAGGTCCTCCTATTTGTAACATTGATTGGTAGCGTCGAGCTGTTATAAGCTAGGTCTGTTGGCAGTTCAAACGGCAAATTTTCAGCACAAACATTCTTCTCAGGAATTCGAATGGTGAATACTTCTGTCGGCACAATGCTGTCAATGAACTCTTTACAAAGAACTTTACCTTTTTGTTCATTGCGGTATAAAAACTCATTCACCTTCAAAATTTTTAAATGTACTTTTTTATCCTTTGGTACACCAAGCCATAAGATGAATCAGACATGCTAGATAGCTTATAAAATTTTCGCCACCAAGCTTTGAAGTTAACCACATCATTAGCTGTGACTCGTTTTACCTTGAACTTAGACGAGTTCTCAATAATCCTCATTAGCAACATTTTAATCACTTGAACTAACCATCTTGTAACAAAATTCTCAAAACAGATAATAAGAGTAAGGGCAACACTTAATCAGCAATAGACAGAACACAACACTGATCCGGCTGTGACTGAAATCAGCTGTTGGGTGCGACAGTGCTGCTGTCAGCTAGTGTGGCAGACTAGTTTATTTGAAAAACACCATGTGATGTTAAATATTATGTTTTATTTAACGACGCTCGCAACTGCAGAGGTTATATCAGCGTCGCCGGATGTGCCGGAATTTTGTCCCGCAGGAGTTCTTTTACATGCCAGTAAATCTACTGACATGAGCCTGTCGCATTTAAGCACACTTAAATACCATCGACCTGGCCCGGGATCGAACCCGCAACCTTGGGCATAGAAGGCCAGCGCTATACCAACTTGCCAACCAGGGCGACCCATGTGATGTTAGTTGTGAGGTTTTTACAATAAATGCATATTTCTTGTCCAATTTTTTACATGTTACAGTCATGCTAGATATAAAGTTGTTATATCAAAGGATGCGAATTCATGCTGTTAGTCAAAATCCACAAAAAAAAACACATTTTGTAAAATATGTCGGTTGTGGTGTTTTTACAATAAACGATTCAAATAGTATAGTGTTATGGATTAGAGTTATTGTCTTTTTTAGTAAGTAATATTTTCGTTAATAATATTTTTTTCCAGCAGTTGTAAGAAATATTCTCAACGTCTGAAGTATAGTCACTAAAAATATAAAGTATTTAGGAATTTTATTTCGCTTTGGAACATTTTCTTATCAACTTATACTTATATCAACTTGTCACACCACACAAGTCGCTTTTCTTCACGCTTTCCACAGACGGGATGTGTATTTTGCACATACCATTACAGTTTTATTTCCTTTACACACAACACGAATAGCACATTTATGTCTACGGCGTTCTTCACTAGCGCCAGTTTTGTTATCCTCCCTGGGGTCGTGAACTTTATTACTTGTCTTATGAGGAGCAAGGAGTTCCTCACACAGAAGCAGTATGAAATTCCTGCGATTAATATTGTCCTGGCTTAGTTGCCTCATGAGTTGTGGCTTATTGGTGTCACTTGTGAGATTCAACCCACATCTTCGGGCTGCTGACTTTACATACATACTGATAATATCTACGGGTATCAATTTGACCCCTCAGTCTTTCTAGGTATTCCTTTTATTATCTCCACTTCTATAAAACTTTCAACGTCCAGATTTCAGGTGAAAAATATCTTGATAAAATTAAGAAATATCATAGAGCCATAATTGGATATGATTTGTAACGTAGGAATAATGTGCTCATAAATATGGAAAAGGGGTCAAAATGACCCTCCGTCTTTTTAGTGTTAGACTGTACTGAAAGGAGTCGTATTTTACCACCCACTAGTGTATTACTTTTCTAAAGTTTCTTTGTTTCACTACTTAATTCAATCTTTCTTCACTTACACCATTTCATTCTTTCTTTATTTTCGTCTATGAGTGCCTTTTTGTTCTTCTCATTTTCCATTTTACACATAGATCTTCATGCCCTTTAATTCTCTGTCATTTAGTTTGTATATCTTTCTTATATTAATCTTCTTTTCTTCTTCATAACACTGGAGATTTTTTCTATCTTTTTCTTCTTCACTAGATTTAGATTTATTTAATAATAACATATACATAGAAAAACGCTACATGAAAGTACCCCGAAAGAGCAAAGCTCGTGTTCGGGATCGGTTTCGTTTTGATAGAAATACTTGAAAATGACATACAATTTTACATTGCTCACCAAACATACCTATTTTTTTCTGAATTAAAATTTAAGATTCTGATTACACAGATTATATATACTGGTAATTACCAAAAATAGAAATCTCTAGGCCTACTGTTTCTAAAATAAAATTTAAAATTCTTGCACTAAGACCACATTCTTAAGAAAGAGTAGATAGAAACATACATACATACAAGAATATACATACTTTGTAGACAAAATATTTAAGAAGAAAAGTTACATAAAGATGATAATAATAAAGTTAGTAATAATACTAGTAGGCCTAATAACTGAATGAAAAGAAAGACGATGTTGAAATTTGTGATAGATTAATATTAACTTATTATTTGTAGTATAATATTCTATTAGTACAGGTTATATTTATATAGTAACAAAAATAAGATAGAAAAAATATGCTTAGAATAAAAATAAACTTGTTTTACAATACATGGTACATATAAAACAGTTGAAGTCTGTCATATAAATTTTTTAATTCTGCATCTGAAAATTTCATTGCTTAAAGTTGTCAATTCCGGATGAAATTTTATTATCGAATTATATAGACGTGGACCATAATTTGTACTGTGTAGTAAAGCAGCAGATGTGAAATATTTAGGTTCAACTAAGTTAAGAATTTTATTTCGTCTTGTATTATGATCATGTGGCTGAGCCACAAATTTCAAGAGGAATAAACATTGCTCTCCCATGGGTTGGCATAACGCTTAATCCCACTTAGTTTAACACAGAACATCACATTAAAAATGGTAAAATATTTTTATTCTAGCTAAGATTTAAATTCATGTTTGGGACTTCCAAACAATATTGAAACTTATTAGATGTTACAGTCCCGTCGCTCTAATTTCCGGCAGCCAATCACGTTGCAGGTCGGCTACATTTAAACGTGTGCGTCTTGTGATTCGCTGATGAAGACGTTATGCATTTCCTAAGGCTTGATAAATTCTTAATATAATCGCTCGCCATTTTGGTTCTTTCGTTGGCTTTCGCAGAAAGCACACGAGTACGTTATTTGCCGCTCAATTATTTGCTGAATTACAGTGCGTTTGATTTATTATCATAGGAGCTACGACATGATAATATTTAACGGTGTGGCAAATAAATTTCTCGTCTGGTAGCTCGGCAACGAAAGAACAAATTTGGCGAACGATAGTACCTACCTAGACTTTATAGAGCCTTGACTTTCTAAGACGTAAGCAAAGAGGAGGAGTCACGCCGGGAATAACAGCGTCGCGACTATAGGTGAAACGTAGGATTCTGTAAAGGATTGCGGATAATAATAAATATTTACGCTATATGCAAGAATTTATTACAATCAAACAAATTCTATTTAAGGAAATCATTTTACCTCATTGTTTAATTATTTTAACCCATTCAATGGCTAATGTAGTGAAATGTTCAGTCACTGTGCCACGTTACCAGTATAAATTTGAACGAGAGATAAACCACACATCATTTTATAACTTCGTTATTATAGTAGTTCATTGTGCATGACCCGTCTGCAAAAAATTGTTTAATTAGCTTTGTTATAGTTGGAGGTATGACAGCAAAGCACAATTAAATCTCGCTTTATTATGCCTAATGAACAAATATTCGACGCAATAATACTATTTAAGTAATAATAGACATTGTTTAGTGAGCATTTGTTTTCATTTCACGTTCCATTATCGCAAATCAGCAAAATAATTTGAAATGGCTCTATGGTTTCGGAAGGGATTGAGCTCCTATCAACACGCCACAATTTCCAATAAGTTCTACAACCACGTAGTAATTCCATATAATCACATATCAATTTTCATAATTAATATTTTTCTGCCCATCAAGTTTTCATTCGTCCAACGGTGTTTCATAATGAAAACATCAATCATGTATCGCACGTGAAAGTCGATTGTCGATACCACATTGGTAATCGATTTGCTATGATTAACGATACAGACCACACTCCACTACACTGCGTGTAGGTTTCGATTGCTCGAATGACGTTAGATTCATTCTTGGAGAGTTATTACCAGGGAACCAACTGGTTTGTGGTTCAGATTGCATCCAATGGAGCGGAATTTAGTTCATCTTAAAATTATTTCACACAGTAAACTTTAAGTAATGCTTTCTACAACATATTTTATTGTGCGTTAATATTTAATAATTGGACTTGAACTCCTAGATACACTTCTTACTTCTAATGTGATATTATTTCAGTGCTGTAGACGTGCCATAGCACATAATATATACTATATCATTAATGAAAACAAATTTAATAGTAATATACATTACAAGAGCGGTATGTTGATGTTTTCATGTTCGAGGAAAAGATTGAAAAAGCGAAACGTAGTTCAGCTTTTTTAATTTCCGAGAACATGAAAACAAATATACCACTCGTGTATCGTACATTATTTTGTGCGAAGATAGTTTATTACATACCTGAAAGACGAATTTCTAATTAGTTGCAATGAAATCTCCATCTTGGTTTCTGTTCAATGACGGCAACTTTTAAAAACTAAAATATCTATCTTCAACATTGTTGCTATAAAATGTGTTCTGTGTTTACTATATTCCAGCAGGCCGTGATATACGTCTGTCTTTTTTTTTTCCCCAGTCTATTAAATGCGAACTTAAAACAAACGGTAAGGTTATGTAATGATTTATTTTTCATTTTAATATTTTAACAATATTATTTATATAACATATTGCAGTAATAACATCGGCATCTGGAATCTTGTTGATTTTTTCACTGCTTCCTTAATGTTACTTGCATTACAAATGCAGTAACTTTTGTGGTGTTGTAGAGTTTACTTAATTTTTGCAAATATTTAAAAACAATAATTAACAGAGCAATTTAGGTGAAATTGCAGCGGTAAGTTTCCAATTTATAATTATTACTATGTTAAACGTCTCTAAAAATAATATGTTAAAGCCTAAAGCAGTAAAATGAATATGGTGCTTAAGCGGTAAGAAGAGGGAAATTGTTATGTGTGTTAGGTTGGGAATACTGAATGTGGAATTTTAGACTTACCGCGGGTTGGTTTTGTGCGGAAAGCAAGCAAATACGCACGATCTCGCACAAATATTATTACAATAAATTACGTCTACTTTCAACCTCGTTGTGTGGATGAGAATGACAGATGGCCCTATATCTTCCAGCGAAAATAAAATTATTATTATTATTATTATTATTATTATTACTTTATTATTAGTTAAAAAGAGAGATTATTTGAAGGAATGAGGTAGAAACAAATAGTAACAATAAAAACATTAGAGATTTATATAACGTTACTTACTTACTTACTTACAAATGGCTTTTAAGGAACCCGAAGGTTCATTGCCGCCCTCACATAAGCCCGCCAGCGGTCCCTATCCTGTGCAAGATTAATCCAGTCTATCATCATACCCCACCTCCCTCAAATCCATTTTAATATTATCCTCCCATCTACGTCTCGGCCTCCCTAAAGGTCTTTTTCCCTCCGGTCTCCCAACTAACACTCTATATGCATTTCTGGATTCGCCCATACGTGCTACATGCCCTGCCCATCTCAAACGTCTGGATTTAATGTTCCTAATTATGTCAGGTGAAGAATACAATGCGTGCAGTTCTGTGTTGTGTAACTTTCTCCATTCTCCTGTAACTTCATCCCGCTTAGCCCCTAATATTTTCCTTAGCACCTTATTCTCAAACACCCTGAACCTATGTTCCTCTCTCAGAGTGAGAGTCCAAGTTTCACAACCATACAGAAGAACCGGTAATATAACTGTTTTATAAATTCCAACTTTCAGATTTTTGGACAGCAGACTGGATGATAAGAGCTTCTCAACCGAATAATAATTTATATAACGTTATAAAGGAAATTTAGAATGGACATCAGGCAAGAGTAAACGTGATCAAGGATGAGAATGGTGACTTACTTGCAGTCTCTCATTCAATCCTGAACAGACGGAAAAACTATTTTCAGCAACTACTAAATGTACATAGGTCAAACATAAGTGATCGGGACGAAATTCAAATACAAACTGCTGAGCCATTTATACTCGAATCCTCACTCTCTGAAGTCGAAATTGCGATAGAAAATCTGAAAAAGTAAAAATCTCCAGGTATCGATCAAATTCCATCAGAATTAATACAAGAGGATGGAAGCGCATTATCTAGCGAAATTTATAAACTTGTACTTACTATTTGGGAAAAGAAAATTGTACCAGAACAATGCAAGGAGTCCATAATTCTATCTATCTTTAAATTGGAGGACAAGAACTAACTGTAGTAACTTTCGAGGAATATCACTTTTGTTGACGTTGTTGTCAATAATGTTATTGAGACCTGGACGATAGAGAATAAAATGAAAATCAATGTGAATAAAAGTAAATCAATATCGTTCTTTAGATCGCATAAAGAAATTTTTCTCGCATACCAACTGAATGATTCATTGGTGCCACAAATAAACATTCGTAAATACCTAGGTAAATATTTAAATAACAAATTGGGTTGAGAAGAACAAGTCACTAAATTACAGGGAAAGCTTGGAAAGCACTACATTTCCCTATGCGCATTCTTACGAAAGCTCACCGAAGATCAAAAGAATTAGCGTACAGTAGTGGAACAAAAAACCGAACCGACCCTTGTAGCTGATTTCAGAGCCTTGTTCATTCCAGAGCAAAGATAGACTGGTAACTAAGACTTTCGTGGTTCGAATCCTGCCAGGGAAGGAAACTTTTTTTTGTTCCTTATTCATATTTATTCCCAATACTTTTCGATTGCTGGTAAAATTCATGTTCTGGGAATAATAAGTTAGTTAAGTACTAAAATATCGCTGCAATCGAAAAGTATTGGGAATAAATTTGAATAAGGAACAAAAAAAGTTTCCTTCCCAGGCAAGATTCGAACCACGAAAGTCTTAGTTACCAGTCTATCATGCTGTGAGTGAACAAGGCTCTGAAATCAGCTACAAGGGTCGGTCCGGTTTTTTTCTTTGCCACATATGTACAAAACTCTTGTTCACATTAATGGAATAAGGAGCTGTAGGTTGGGATCCTTAGAGACAAACCCAAATTGATTCAAAAGAAATGGTCCAAAGCAGGGCAGCAAAATATGTCAAAATGGGGAAGGGTCATGGCGAAGAGATAATAAAAGACTTAGGATGGGAATTGCTGGAATCAAGGCGACGAAAATCCAGACTTAGCGCATTTTTAAAACTGAAATGGGACACAAAGTATGGACTGACATCAATACTAGATAATTGACATAATCATACTCAGGCAGCGTTGATCATATTATGACGTTTAAAAGCAAGAAAACAAAGATTAGATGTGGCAAAATTTTCATTTGTTAACCACACAATAGTTGATTGGAACATCTTACCTGCGGAAATCTTTCAGGGTGTTCCTCTGAAAATCAATACATTTAAGGAAAGGTTGAAAAAATTAGGCTGAGATTTAATAGTAATGTAGGTGCAGTGTAAATATCTAATTTGTGTCATGTAATTAAGTTTATATGTAATTAAATTAGTTCAGGTGACTTGTAATTACTTAAGTTTACAGTACATTAGTTTGATTTAACAGAAATAGGTTTACTTCTGGATAGTACGCTTTATAGTGGGCGTTACATGTAGCATAGTCTTTATTTATAATTCTAAGTTTATTGCATTTATTTGCAGTTAGAATTAATTTTCCTTTTATTTTATCTATGTAATTTTATTGCTTTAATTATTGTAATTTGGTTGTATATATATAAAACAGCCACTCGGAGTGTTAATAAATATATACATACATAATTTTATAAAATAATCTGATGTACATAATTTAATAACGAATATCGAAATATTTTTAAGTAATGAAATTTCCTACTTTGACACGAATACTGTTACATCGTGAAAGTGCAAGTGACGGAAGAAGTTTGTTAATGACAAAAAAAAAAACAAATTTCTTAATTTAGTAATTAAGAGCTATTTCGCTTGTTACTATGTGTAACGTATGGAAAAGATGTATGTTGATTAACATTACTTTGTTCTTTGTGCTGATGAAACTCGAAGAACTTTAAAGTCATACATGAAAATATTGTAATAGCAGTGTACTGTAGACCATGAAGCCATGTACGTGAGAATGCTTGGCAAAAAAATTAATAGGATACTGGAAAACTTGAGTTTATATACAGCTTGCTGGGAACGGATATTAGAAGTAAGCCCTGTTACGACTTCGTTATCCTAGTCTTCCGAGTATTGTATTTCATAGACCCAACTATAACCTAGATAAAAAGGAGAAAAAAACCTTCCTACACAGTACGAGGAAAAGTAGTAACATTCTGTTCTCACTTTCTTCATAGTCGTAACATTGAAACAAACCATTGCCAACTGAACATATAGAGCTACGTTGTTTTAAATTTCTTTCGTTTATTAACAAGAATGATATATGCTATAGAAAATTGATTAAAATAAAGACAGTATTTCTACAGGCTAAGAAAACTGTACTTCTAATGTTAATGTAGCATATACAGGGTGTTAAAAATGTCCAATATTTTAGGAGGTGATAGTATGCATCAAAACAAGAAAAAAATGTCTAATAAATGTGGATCCTACGACACATACTTTCTGAGATCTGAACACTTGTTCATAGGAGGTGCTCAATGTGACGTCCATTCATGACAATGCATTTTCTGCTCTACAATACAACAGACTACCAGATAATCACACCGTAGTTGACACCCCTGGCATAGAATACTGATACGCCGCAAGGAATACTGAAAACAAAAGTTTGGTTGCGGATATGAGCGGGGTTAAGCAGAGATGGTGTTGTGAATTTTCGTAATCAGCATGTGTGGGCTGATGAAAATCCCCATGCAGTAGAAGAAATAAGGCATGAATACCGATTCTCAATCAACGTATGGCCAGGCGTTCTTGACGATAGATTAAGGGCCATACGTGCTACCACAGAGATTAACTGGGGCTCGTTATCAGGACTTTATTATTAACGTATTGCCTACATTTTGAAGCAGTAATTAGGAGAGGGAGAGACCGATTTATTAGCGAAGTGATATCTCCATATTTTTATTACATGTATTCGCGGGGATGTTCTGGCGACTTCGTTAGAATTAGCTTCCTCACACAGGTGTTTCGTCACTTGTCAGCATCGGACAGATTTAGGGCCACCTTGAGCGGGGTTTCGTATAGACTCGATGAAGCATAAAAGCCGGAGTCGGACTAGACCCGTGGGAAAGATACTGCCAAGCTTGGGTTTTCCAAAGAACGGGTATTCTTGTGAGATATACAAACTAATTTGAGGTTATGGGAAATCCAAAGTCTAAATTTAGAGATGACATATTTCGCGCCCAATAAGGAGAGATCTTGGTCCAGCTTATGAGGTCACTTTGGACCAATAGGGAATAGATTTTAGGCCAGTTAGTGACGTAGTTTTTAACCAATAGGATAGTTAGTTTTAGCGTAGGATAGGTTTTTATAAATAAGGGTGACGGGGAGCGGAGATAACGACTACTATTCCGCTTCGGAGCGGAGATCATCAAAAAACTACTTTACATCGTGTCGGCAGCCCTACATACAGGGCAGAATAACTACTTCGTTTGGTGTCGACAGGACTACTATTTCGCTTCGTGTCATAGTGTACTGGACAGAGTATTGAATTTGTAGTATCGGATAGAGCTTATTCAGAGCCGCCATAGAGTCGATACAAAAGGCGACCAACGATTGAATTATATGTCAGCCGGAAATACATATTCTAGGGTTTACCAAGTGGATACTACAATAAACTTATAGTTTTGAAGTTTACGCTGCCTTTTATTTAAGTAGCCGGCTTGGTATTATTCCCGACATCACCCTATACCACAACAGTACCTCGGCTACCCTGAGTGAATCTCACGCAACATCGAGACGCACCCACCCTCAAATGGCGCCCAACGTGTGGTCCCAATAACCACTCACCCTCAAATGGCGTCCAACGTGGGAACTCAACAACGATACCACCCCCAAATGGCGCTTTCCAACGTGGGGCTCGAAGGAAGACAGCTGTTCCAGTGACCGGCCCCGGGTGCGAACACAGCACCAAACAACGAGGAGGACCGGACGGAGCAGTTCAGCCCTGCATAGCCGAGGAACGACGCTGGAAGGCGGGAACAGAACCAAGCCATCGCGACATCACGACAACACTAGAGAAGACAACACGGGGACCACCAGAGAAGGCGACTCGGAGAGGCTGTGGCAAGTATGAATAGAAGACGTATAAATGTGTATATATGTATATGATATTTTGGGGGAATAATTATAAAGTGTATATGTTTCAATTTCTGGTGTGATATTTTGGGTGTATATATATATATATGTATTTTTTTTTGTGTGTGATATTTTGGGGGAAAGAGTGAAATAAGTGTATTGCGTAATTTGTTGGAAGTGAGTCGAGTGCAAATACAGGCCTAGTTAGATTATTATTGGGAAAGCGAGCGTCGGATAGATGACAGAGTAGCATATAGATGATACTACGTAGCCATAGGAGTAAGGTAGTTAGGAAAATACGAGAAAGACGAGGAAATAGAAACAAGGGAACCATGGAGCAAAGGAAGGACGAGGAAATTATGGAAATTAGGGAGGAGGTCGAGAATAACGCAGGACAAGAAATAGAGGGAGAGCGAACGGTGGAAAAGCAACAGAGTAGAGACAGTGGCAAAGGGGAAATGACGCTAGAACAGTTATGGGAGCAGATGAGACAATTCATGGAAAATAAATTAGACAACAATTCAAGGGAAAGTAGAGAACAGATGAAACAAATGGAAACTAAACTAGAGAATAACTCAAGGGAAAGTAGAGAGCAGATTCTGAGGGAAAGTAAAGAACAAATAAAACAAATGGAAACTAAATTAGAGAATAACTCAAGGGAAAGTAGAGAGCAGATTCTGAGGGAAAGTAAAGAACAAATAAAACAAATGGAAACTAAATTAGAGAATAACTCAAGGGAAAGTAGAGAGCAGATTCTGAGGGAAAGTAAAGAACAAATAAAACAAATGGAAACTAAATTAGAGAATAACTCAAGGGAAAGTAGAGAACAAATAAAACAAATGGAAAATAGATTGGGGGAAAGTTCGAGAGAGATTAGAGATCATATTGCAAAATTAGCGGAGAGAGGAAACAAGATGGAGGACAAAATAGAGAAGCTAGAGGGGAAATTAGCCGAGAATGGGATCGGAATGGAGAACCAATTGAAGATAGCTATGGATAGGATGTCAGAAAGTATGAAGGATTTAGAAGTTAGAGTTAGAGATAGCGCTACTAGAGAGAATAGCGACCTAAAATCAGCTGTTGAGGAAACGATAGTGGAGAAGGTTCGAGAAATTCAGAATTCGGTGGAAGAGAAAATAGGTGAGATGGATCAGGAAGTGGACGGTCTCAAGCGAGCCATAAAGAATAAAGAAAGGGCGGATAACGAATGTTTGGAAGAATTAAGAAGTAAACTAAACTCAATAAACGACGTACTAAATGGGGGTAGTCCCGCAAATTTAAGCGGACATAGCAGCTCGGACCGTGCAGTTTCTAGACAAGAGGGCACAAGTGAGAGCCCGGCATCAGGTAGTAACATAAATGTAAGACATGTTAACAATAGTGTTGGTGAGGAATGTCAGACCTCACGGGATGATGTGCGTAGTGAGTTGATAAATGTAAACGACAAGGCATATTTAGGCCGTCCTCAGTACCCCACCCACATTATGAATGAGATTGGTTACCCTATTTTTGATGAGGTTGAATTTTCAAACCCACATAATTACATAAGTGAGCTGGAAACGTACTTCAGAATAAGAGGGGTGCCGGATGACTTAAAAATGACTGTCGTACGAAAGAGCCTAAAGAGCCGACCACTCAACTGGGCGTTAGTGGCCCTAGGGAATAATGTCACTTATGAGGAATTCAGAGAAAAATTTTCGGAGAGATACTGGGGACAAAGACAACAACAAAGAATTAGGAAGGAAATTAATCAGAGCAGGTTTGACGCGGGAAGAGGCGTCTCTATGATAGATTATTTTCTTGAACTGGTTAAGAAAGGGAAAAGCCTCAATCCGCCAATACCGGATTCAGAGCTGATCCAAACTGTGATTTCGCAGTATCCCGAGAACATAAGATATAATCTGATTGTAGCAGGGCCCCGAGACTTCGGGGAAACAATAGATTTATTGACTGCGCTGGATGGTTCGGACGCCACGCACTATGAATGTAGTGGACAGGCAGATTATGAACATGGCAAAGGAAAGGGTTCAAGCCCCACCGACCAGAAAGCGGGGAAGGGGGCAAGTACGGCCTTTTCATCCCCAAGGACAGGAGCCCAAAATCAGAGTAACTGGGGTGGTGACAGGAGCCCCAACAATGCACATAGTCGGTATCATAATGGCCATAACGGAGGGAAAAGTCCCAACAGGGAGAGAAGGATTGACCCGTCCTTTGGGGGTCCTTACAATAATAGTAGGAATAACCAGAGTAGTCATAACAGGATGAGAAACGATAGAGGAGGTGTTGGTCCCGTGCGTAGGGTTAACCACATACGATGGTACACGGGAAGACAAGAAAATGGAAATAATAGGCTTAGAACCCAACCACACTGGCTTAGGAACAGTAATTACAGACAGGGATTCTGGCAGCCTAATTTTAGCAGGGGACCGCAAAATCGAGGTGATTGGAGGAGACAGGAGCAGGAGAGAGATAGGCGAGACGTCCTACAAGAAATGGCCTCACAAGGGTGCAATAGGCCCCCTACACAGTGTAATGTGGGACAAAGTAGGAATAGAGACATGAACGGACGTCAGCAAAGTCCGGTCAGAATGAATATGGACCGGGAGCCTATAAATTGTAGAAATAGAGACGAGGTAGCAGTGGAACCGACTGCATCACACTCGGGAAACTGCTAGACAGAAGTCTCAAGGGTTCGGAGATTTCTGTAGCTAAGTGCAATAAGTCACTATCAAAAGAATCCACCAACGCGGTAAGCGTAAAGAGACAGAGCGAGATTACTAACCCAGAGTTAGAAAGTAATGGGACTTATGTATTGCCTTATATAGATGCCAAAATATTTGGGATAAAGTGTTGTGTGTTGTTGGACTCGGGCTCCACAAATAATGTATGCAGCTTGGAATTTTTTCAAAAGGTTAGGGATTCAGGAATAAAACTGCAAACGTTACCGATATGTTCACTGTACTGTGCGGGCGCCCTAAGCAAGAAGAAGGAAAAGGTAAAATATCAAGTATGGTTCGAGTTAGAGTGCGGAGACGTGAAATTAAATGCTATTTTTCTTGTGATACAAAGGTTGACTACCGACATCATTATTGGAGTAGAAAGCTTCTATGAATGGCACGCGCTATTAGATTTCAGGGAAAACAGACTAGGGGTTACGGCAGGTAACGACAGTGTAGGCCATGTCCCATTCAGTAGGCATAGCTCTAGACCGGAACTAGACGAAAGGACCGCGGGAGAGATTGAATTACAGGAAGAGTTATTTTTTGTAGAGCACCTCAAAATTTGTAAGAATGTAATTATAGAGGTCAATCCGTGGGAAGGTAACGAGGTAACTAGGGGAGTGTGTCAAGTAGGCTGCGGAGAATGCGAGTTATGTATTGGCGAATTAGTCCAGGCGAGACAAATAGGACGTAATCTCATTAGCGGTAGGGCCAGATATTGTAATGAGATTTCGCTTGGCGATCTTAGGCAGGTAGTCGCGTCTAACAATAGGAAGACAGATATTTTCGAAATAGTGAGAGATAAAGTTAACCAGGCACACGGCCTGAGTGAGAGTGAAAGAAAACGCTTAATGGATGTTGTAGGTAGCCATTTAAATGTCTTTTCAGACGCGACGGGTCTGTGTAGAGTGTATACACACAAAATTAAGGTGGTAGGAATGGAGGAATTTCGGCATAAATGTAGACCCATCCCCCTTTCCTTAAGGGATCAGGCAGACGAAGTCATAAATGATATGTTAAGAGATGGCGTTATAGAAGTATCGGACTCGCCTTACGTAAATGCATTGTGCTGGGTTAGGAAGCCCAATGGAAGCTTAAGAGTAACGATCGATGCCCGACACGTTAACTCGTTTTCAGTTAAAGATAATTTCAGGACGGAGTCAGTGGACACTTTGTTAGGCCGTATCAGTGACTGTTCTATATTCACTAGTTTGGACTTGACCAGTTCGTATTGGCAGATTCCGCTTAACGAGGACTCGAGAAAATTCACAGCGTTCCTACATAACGGGAAAGTCTATCAGTATACCCGATGCCCATTCGGCATCGCGAGTTCTGGATCTGCGCTACTAAGGGCACTTGACATAATTTTTGGTGATTCGACGAAAGGTTTTCTGGCACAATACATTGACGATTTTCTTATATATGGCAATAATGTTGGTAGGCATATTAGAGATATTGATTTTGTACTTACTAAATTGAGAGAGGCTGGTATGACAGTCAAGCTGGGGAAAACAGCATTTTTTAAAGTTGAGACAGTTTTCCTGGGTTACGTAATTTCGTCTGACGGAATTAGACCGGACCAAGAGAGAATTCAGAGCATTGCGAGGATCCCGCCGCCGCGGAACCGGAAACAGGTTCGTAGATATCTAGGTATCCTACAATACCAGAATCGGTTTCTCGTCAATTATGCTAAGCATGTAGCCCCACTCAGAGCATTGTTGAAGAAGGATACACCCTTCAGGTGGGGGTCGGCAGAGCAGGAAGCATTCGATCGAACGAAACTGCTTTTTGCCGACTCAATTCTGTTGGAAAGGCCTAACGACAGCCTACCTTTTCAGATTTATACGGATGCGTCTTCATATGGATATGGAGCAATTCTATGTCAGACGGATGAAGATAATAAGCGACATGTGATTGCCACAGCTTCTAGGGGACTGTACATGTATTCGCGGGGATGTTCTGGCGACTTCGTTAGAATTAGCTTCCTCACACAGGTGTTTCGTCACTTGTCAGCATCGGACAGATTTAGGGCCACCTTGAGCGGGGTTTCGTATAGACTCGATGAAGCATAAAAGCCGGAGTCGGACTAGACCCGTGGGAAAGATACTGCCAAGCTTGGGTTTTCCAAAGAACGGGTATTCTTGTGAGATATACAAACTAATTTGAGGTTATGGGAAATCCAAAGTCTAAATTTAGAGATGACATATTTCGCGCCCAATAAGGAGAGATCTTGGTCCAGCTTATGAGGTCACTTTGGACCAATAGGGAATAGATTTTAGGCCAGTTAGTGACGTAGTTTTTAACCAATAGGATAGTTAGTTTTAGCGTAGGATAGGTTTTTATAAATAAGGGTGACGGGGAGCGGAGATAACGACTACTATTCCGCTTCGGAGCGGAGATCATCAAAAAACTACTTTACATCGTGTCGGCAGCCCTACATACAGGGCAGAATAACTACTTCGTTTGGTGTCGACAGGACTACTATTTCGCTTCGTGTCATAGTGTACTGGACAGAGTATTGAATTTGTAGTATCGGATAGAGCTTATTCAGAGCCGCCATAGAGTCGATACAAAAGGCGACCAACGATTGAATTATATGTCAGCCGGAAATACATATTCTAGGGTTTACCAAGTGGATACTACAATAAACTTATAGTTTTGAAGTTTACGCTGCCTTTTATTTAAGTAGCCGGCTTGGTATTATTCCCGACATCACCCTATACCACAACAGTACCTCGGCTACCCTGAGTGAATCTCACGCAACATCGAGACGCACCCACCCTCAAATGGCGCCCAACGTGTGGTCCCAATAACCACTCACCCTCAAATGGCGTCCAACGTGGGAACTCAACAACGATACCACCCTCAATTTCTGGAGTATGTGCCATGTCAGCAAAGACTACACATGTGGTTCATGCATGATGGCACACCAGCACATTTTTTCCCCATTGAGTGTGAACACCTGACGCTGACATTTCAGGACCGCAGGATTGATTGAAGAGGCCCACACCTTGGCCTTGCTCGTTCCCCAAACCTAAATTCCCAAGACGTTTGGTTATCAAGAACAACCAGGTCAATTTCAAAGAGTGCGTGATTCCTTACGCAGAAGGGCAGAGGAATGCATTGCCATAAATGGACGTCACATTGAGCACCTCCTATGAACAAGTGTTCAGATCTCAGAAAATTTGTGTTGTAGGACCCATGTTTATTAGACATTCTTTCTTGTTTTGATGCATACTATCAACTCCTAACATATTGAATACTTTTTTCAACACCCTGTGTTATGTGCCACTATATAAAAATACAAGAGAAAATATATTATACGAACTCTTCCCAGATTTCTTTACAATAATTTGTATTAGTATTTACAACTTAAAATTGAGAATATAATTTTAGGATCATTAACTTTGTGAATACTGTTTGAAACACAAATACTTAGCACGAAGCGACAACTACACTATTCCGTTCATATGCTCCTATGCACCAGTTAGGGAGTAAATGCGACAATATTGCTATCAGCGATTGTGTTTGCGTTTTAACTTAGGTCTTAGTGCAGAATATCAAGCGCGGAAATTTCTAGCCTCTGAAAGAGGTGCAACTATGACGTATAATCTCTTTTAAGGGTATTTCTGCATGCCATTCTGTAAGCGGAAGATCTCTAGACTCCTTGTCTCAGGGCACAATATATCCGCTTTTGGCATCCCCATCTTAATGGAAGGCAAGATAAGACCGGGTGTGTGTAAGCCTGTACTTGCGTCCAAAATTTATACTTTAAAATGTTAAAATGGCACATTGATATAGCATTGAACAGCTAGTGATTATGTAAGCCTACAATAATTTTCAATTAACAAATTCGGTTCGCGAAGTTCGGAGAGGATATGAGTATTAAAGATTTCCTGGTGTTAATGTTCTAAATCATCCAACGATCTATGATTTTGTGAATTAATTCCGAACTACAAGAAGTATTGGAAATAATAAACGCAGAAGAAGATGTACTGCTCTTACTCTGGAAAAATTTGGTTGGCAATTGATATCGCCTGGAAAATCACCCTTATTGTCACTTCTGTGCAGAAGCTGAAAAGCTGTTTTAAGTAAAAGCCTTATCAATTTGTATAGTGTATGAACTACGACCCGTTGATCCTATTACCTGGTATAGTTTTCGTGAATGGATTGAACTGCGAAATTGACCCTAATCTTCTGAACTGCACCTCCATGGATTTGTAAATTCTCAAAATGACAAGTATTGAGAGCTCCAGAAAACCCTATCACATATTTAATCTATTTAAACATTCGAATATCTCTGAGATTCTGGCTGATATGTACAGACCCACACTGATAATTATTGTAGCGGGGCTACGTTACTAGTCAGCAATGTATGGAAGTTTCCACCATATCCCATTATCTCCTGACTTAATTGCTTCCTGAATGATGCCTTATTGGTGTCACTTATAAGGTTCAAAATTTGTTTTCGAATAGTTCACTCAACAACAACTAACATTCGAGAGAGGCTTATATGTCCATAAATAAGTTATCGATAATTGAACCGGGACCGTTACTAGTCATAATGCTAAGCACTGAACTATGACTGTAAACCAAGGAAAACAAGAGAAAGTTAAGTACATGAAGAAGGCAGTGGAAAGTCACTATGTTACTGCCTGCACCTTGGAAATGTCCACTAAGCGTTGTAAGTAGATGGATTTATTATATAACATTAATTTCCCCCCGAATCAATATTCTCGCATGAACGATCCCAAAATAGTAAAGATATACATATTACAGACCGTGGAGGCACACACGTTAGCGGAAGTTAATACTCCGAGATTTGTAGGTAATTGATATTGGTAACAGCAGTGATGTCGATCTTACTGTTAGATGCTTGCTTCCATTACCACTAAGAAAACTGCCTGCTAATCATTTCTGTTAGAGTTTAAGTCGACCCCAAGACCATAGTGCAATCAAAAGGATTAAGTCAGGTAAAATTGCTTCCTTAACTAGTTATTCAAGTTTCATTTTTATCTACCATTCTTACACTGCAAATCTAGTCTTTCAGGTGAAGCTCCCTGTAAAGCAGATTTGAATAATTTCAAGGGAAAAATTGTTCCGGGGCCGGGTATCGATCCCGGGACCTCTGGTTGAACGTACCAGCGCTCTACCACTGAGCTACTCGGGAACTCCACCCAACACCGTCTCAACTTTTCCCTTTATATCCACACAACTCGAGTGGGCTGACGAAACGCCAGAGACCCACAACGAGTGCACACAGTCTCTGTGTCACTTGGAATTGTGGTTTTCTGTTAACGAATACAGTAACGTATATATTATGCAAATCTAGTAGAGCGCTGGTACGTTGAACCAGAGGTCCCGGGATCGATACCCGGCCCCGGAACAATTTTTCCCTTGAAATTATTCAAATCTGCTTTACAGGGAGCTTCACCTGAAAGACTAGATTTGCATAATATATACGTTACTGTGTTCGTTAACAGAAAACCACAATTCCAAGTCACACAGAGACTGTGTGCACTCGTTGTGGGTCTCTGGCGTTTCGTCAGCCCACGCGAGTTGTGTGGATATAAAGGAAAAAGTTGAGACGGTGTCCGGTGGAGTTCCCGGGTAGCTCAGTGGTAGAGCGCTGGTACGTTCAACCAGAGGTCCCGGGATCGATACCCGGCCCCGGAACAATTTTTCCCTTGAAATTATTCATTCTTACACTGTTTACAACTCAAGTAGCGGATCACATAATATGGAAGTCCTGTAATTCTTTGCAAAGTTATAGTACAATTACGTCCAGCCAAACACGTTCTTAAGTAGTGATGAAAAAGTGATGATGATAATACTAGATAGGTACTGGAGTATAAACCGAAGAAATCTGTGTAACACCTTATTTATTAGCGCCAAATTATACTTTAATTTATCGTGATCGAGATCTGACTGTTAGGTGGCGTGGTAAATCGACGCTCTTTACGGTCGCAAGTATTATTATTATTATTATTATTATTATTATTATCATCCATAGAATTTCAACGGACATAACTTTGATTTTGTAAAAGAATGTACAGACTTTTCATCTTCATCATCTTTTCTTCATCATGTGTATATTTATGCATATCATATCTACAATATGATGCGAGATCACTTCTGTACCTTTGATAAATTATCTGATAAAAAATAAATTCATTAAAAAATTTTCAAATATCAGTATTTTTTTCTAACACAAAATAAAAAAATATATTATTTATTAAGGAATATAAAGCGTAGTCGCAATGCGAAAGGACAGGGAACCTTTCAATTTGCAGATTCAGATTTCACGCCGTCTCTCCTGGCGGTCTTCACCTGCCTTGCCATCGAACAACAGACGACAGAGTCTTCTCGACTCCTCCTGCACTGCGAAATGACACAGTTCATTTCAATGTGCAGATTACACCAGCCATCTCCTCCTCGTCCCGTTCCGTGATCATTTTGATCACATTTCTGTCCCCCTCGCGTATGTGGTACCTAAGAGGTTACGTCCATTTTTGGTTTTCCCCTTCAAAATTTTCTAGAGTCCTTCAGTGGAGCAGCGTAACCCGGAGTGAGACTAGTGGCCAACAGGCTTGGAGCTCACACATTTAATTTCTTGCAGCCCCGAACCCCTTGCAAGGACGCGTTTTGCGTACCTTTTAAATTTGTCCTCCCAATTCATCTCTTTCAATTCAATTCAATTCAAAAAAGGAATATAGTTGAAAGAGAATGATATTGTAAAAATGAGTTTCAGCAATAAAATAAAAGAGAAAAAACACGTAAAGTTAACTACACGTATTATGAACACCAACAGCAAGTTAAATATAGTTATAGTTTGCGGTAAATGCCAGTATAGATTATTATTATAGTGCCGACTTTTTAAAAAGCGAACTTCTCGTGACATAATGGCACAAAAGCTTCAAGGAATCTCTTAATTTTTATCCACATTCAGTAAAATCACTATCATTTTCATACTGCCCGGTAAATTTAATCGTATAAATAATATGCTACGGACCAAATTCTTTCAGTAGTTTCGGTGATTGGATTTCACATACACAAAACAATATTGAAGCCCTTTTCTTCTTTGTTATGAGTAGTGATAAGCAAAATATGAAATATTTCAAATTTTACGTCATTCCTGCTAGCGGTATGAGAAAAAGGATTTTCAACATTTACGATGGGCAGAATGCAATTATGCCAAAACATTTTCATATTTTATAATGATTTGGTAAAATTTTCAACTTCATAAAAATCATTTTTTCATTTTAACAATTATTTCTCTTTTCTGTAACTACCACTGAACCAAAAATTCCAAATATTATAAGGAGACAATAGAGATGTTTCAAGGAAACACTTAAAAAGCAGTCACACATTCCACAAATATTCCGGGATTCCCAAGGCAAAGTGAAATCTCCAAATTTCCCTGTAGAATGATTGAACTCGTAGGCGTAGGGTCAAAGAATTCGAATAGCCAAAACAAAATAAGTGGTTTCTGTGCCATCTTCGCTCGTCCTTTCGAATCCAGTGATAATCCTAAGTGTTGCAATATCTAGTTATAAGTATAGGGCAAACCAACGTGTAAACTAATATTTTAAACGGTTTTTAACCACCAATTTTTTTTGTTTACTTAACATCTCCTCTTTTCGCAACTTAAAGGGTTTTTAATTGTACAAAACAATATTAACTGACAAAAGGAGCAACATTTTTCTAGAAAATTCAGAACACTTATTTGTGATTAATTGCAACCAGTGTTTAGTGTTGAGTCCAGCCAATGTAAGACCTAATCTCTCTTCGTTCTCATAAGCATAAATTGAATTACCTAGTTCTTGCATTAAGGTAATGATTTGATGGCGCTGAAAAACTGTTCAATTACACAGATTTATTGTATTTTATTTGGTAGAATGTTAAATACGGACATAACTGTTACTCTCTAATCGCTTATTTCGTAAACAACGGTCTGTACAAGCCCCAATTTGTTTAGGAACGAAGATATTTTAGTAATTGGAAATTTTATTTCGTATTTTTACATTTCGCAAAACTAAATTTCAAATTTTGGCAAAATTGTTTTCATTTTGAGCAGATCTCTAGTTATGAGGAATGACAAAAATTTCTTATTTTTGTAAAAATTTCACAATATTTGTTAGAGGCATCAAGGTATTTTCATATTTTATACAATATTTACTTACTTATGGTTTTTAGAGAACCCAGAGGTTCATTGCCGCCCTCACATAAGTCCGCCATGAGCCCCTATTCTGAGCAAGATCAATCCAGTCCCTACTATGAAGAGATAAACACGTCCACATATGCAGAACACATCACAAATGCTAACCACACCCACAGAGACATCAACACAGACATGGAAATACTACACATCCAACCAAAAAGCCAGAAACTAAACACTCCTGAACAATATGAAATATACAGACACACGAAAACACACCCCAACGAAATTCTCAACACACAACTCAATTTCAAAACACACACACTCTTTGACTGTATACTATACCACACGAACGCACCCTCACAGAAAATAGAACAAGAGGCACCAAGACCAACAACGACCAGTTCTGAGGATGACCCATAAATAGGCCGAAACCTGTAAACAATTTTTCCCTCGAAATTATTCAAATTAACTTTACAGGGAGTTATTCCTGAAAGTTTGATTTGCATAATACACGTCACTGTACGTAACAGAAAACCACAATTTAAGTCACACAGAGTTAGTGTGCACTCAATGTTGGTTGCTTGACGGTTGTCAGCCCACTTTGAGGTCTGTGGATATAGAGGGAAAAATTGGATCGATGTCGGGTAGAGTTCCCGGGTAGCTCAGTTGGGAGAGTGTTGGTACGTTTAACCAAAGGTCCCGGGTTCGATACCCGGCCCCGGAACAATTTTTCCCTCGAAATTATTCAAGGTACGTTAGAATTTAACACAAGAAAGTCTTACCATACATATTCCGAAGTGATACAGTGTTAAAAGTTGTGTAATCAAGCTGTATAGATAAAATATATCAAATTCTTATGAAATAAACGTACACAAAAATGTTGTTTTAATAGCCTAACTCCAATATATTTGAAAATGATCTAGTGAAAGTGAAACAAAAAGAATATCAGTAATCAATGTACGTTGCTGCAAAGACAAAAGCATACGAAGTTTAATATTTAACATTTCCTATTTCTGAACTTATTTTTATTTTAGTAGGTTATTTTACGACGCTTTATCAACACCTTATTAGCGTCTGAATGAGATGAAGGTGATAATGCCGGTGAAGTGAGTCCGAGATCCAGCACCGATAGTTACCCAACATTTGCTAGTAATGGGTTGAGGGAAAACCCCGGAGAAACCTCAACCAGGTAACATTCCCCGACCGGGAATCGAACCCGGGCCACCTGGTTTCGCGGCCAGACGCGCTAACCGTTACTCCACAGGTGTGGACTTTCTGAAATATACCGTAGAAGTGGATAAAGTCAATCAGTGGGTGTAAAATCGATCATTTGCGATTTTTATTGAAAATTATATATTTTCTGAGTTACTTGTTAAAATTTTGTTATGCTGACTTCATTGCCTGTCATTGTAAATGTAAGCGAGAGGGACAACAAAAAGCCTGCGAATACCAACAATGGGAACACTGTGTAATTACGATTTAAGTTAAAATTGTTATTTTCAACTTTTTCTCTTAAATGAAAACAAAGTCTTACAAACTCTAAATTATAGTCAGCAGTGAAAGGAGACAGGAAGTATACGTAAGTACTTTTCGCTGAGATTGTATCCTGAAATAATAGTTTTGCAGTTCGTAAATGTTAGTATTGAAACTTATTACTTTAAGAAAACTTGTACCTTTGTAGGGTTAAGTCGACCATGCCATCGACCTACTCGAAACAGATAGGACCAGCAGGAAGAATAAATTGTTCACCGAAATACTTCCAACTAACACTTATAAACAAAAAAGTATCATAGTATAGCTTATATTGATGGGATAGTGGGGAACGAGGAAGACTAAATTATGGTGAATTTCTTGCTTAAGAGAAGCACTGCCAAAGGAACATATTTTTGTATACCCCTCTGTACCTCACTATGGGAACAACGTAGTTTCTAAAGTGACATGAGAAGGGGAAGATTTCAAATAACCATCTGATATAAACCTAAGCAATGTTGAATTGCATTTTAGATTATAATTGAAGGGTGGTATTTCAATGTAAATTTTGAATTCTTAAATCTTTGTTTGTTGGTATGTGAAGTATTAAAATGTGTTTTTATGTTTTATAGGTTGGCAATCATAGTCACGATTGTACAGTGGAGATCTATAGGCCTAATTGTATCGAATAGTATGATCACAGTAACAAAAGATAAACTATATAATGCTATAGGCATATATTGGCGATTATTATTGTTTTTACACCTCTTATAACAAATAAAAAATATGTAATACACTTAATTTGTTTTTTAAAAAACATAAACAGTGATCGGCTTTACTCCGCAATATTTTAAAATCGATCTGAAACTAAAAATTCAATGGTGATCGACTTTACCCTATTTAAACAGGTAACTTCGATCACAAGTCAAATAATAAAAACAGTTTTTATAGACTGTAATTCAATTCTTGCAACGTGTCTTCATAAGTGAAGGATATGACGACAAAATGCTATTTTCTGAGGAACTTCGCTCCATTGCATAACCTCAATATCATTAAAAAATTGCAAAATTTTTATCGACTTTACCCTCTTCTTCGGTATTAAGCGAACTCAGTTACAAAAAGCATATAATACTCTATAGTGTCATTCATATGTTGAAGCAAGGATACTCAATGATTCATAGGGTGGATTTATTGTAGTGCTATGAAAAGCGTCATACAGAGTTCCCTGTTGTGAGCTTCTATATGAAGAGAACGGCTTCTGGGAAATATCACACGAGTCTGAACGTAGACTGCAGTTTCATAACATCGCACCAAAGCGTTATGACCGTTTGGGAATATAACTTTACTTTTATAATATTATCTTCCTCCAGTCCAACTGTGTGATTCTTAATCGAGTGCACCATGGCAATGTGCGACAGAAATCAATGTTGGTATTCGTAACTTTATATAATAAATTATTATTTTAGTACTAATTCCACTACTGCCCTTGCTGCTCCTGCTATTGCTATTACTACCATTACCATTAAAAAGAGTTATTTGAACTGAAAACAATCCTAATACATTCTGAATGATGATTTACTGACAAAGTATAGCCTATGGGTTAGCTTCACAAAGGCGATTCGATGTTTCGATATATTCATTTCAACTCCAACTTTGGTATGATCAATATCTTGTTTTTACTTAGACCTTGACTTCTTAAAACCTTCAGCGTTGACGTGAACAACAAGAGTGTAGTGTAACTATTATAACCAATTTCCCGTTTCTCCTGGCAATTCCCTCATTTTTAATTCGTTCATCCACAGGGAATGTATGAAATGCATTAAATGTATTATATTTGTACGAGTGATGTTACATAGATTAAAATTTCCCATTATTGGAGTTCGCTGCTGTAATACAGTAATTATATTACTAAGTAGTTATCATTTATATTCGAGGATATAACCGTTACATTAATAAAATTTGGCCGACATGTTTCCAAAGCAATCCATCGCTCAGAAATGGCCCCGTATGTATGTGATTGTAGTAATTTTTCAGGTGTCGTCAAAATATTTTTAATAATGATGATGATAATAATAATAGTAATAATAATAATAATAATAATAATAATAATAATAATCCGAGGCACGACAGCCCATGAAGAACTATGACCGACAAGTCGGCTGCTGGCCTCACGTCCACATGCCAAAGCAGAAGTGGACGATCATCCAACCAGAATGGAGTAGTGGTGTGGTTAGGACGATGATCCGCCCCAGCCGTTTTAGCTGGCTTTCGTAACAGGATTTCGCTACTTATCGTAGTTTCCAAGTGCATCACGATTCTGAGTGGGCACCGGTCCGATACATTGGCCGAAATTTCATGAAAAAATTTCTTCCCCCATGAGGACTCGAACCAGGGCGCATTCCGTAACGCGAGTCCTAGGCAGGATGGCTTAGACCACGACGCCACGGAGCGCGATTATTATTATTATTATTATTATTATTATTATTATTATTATTATTATTATTATATCATCATCGATATATTCATAAAGTGTCTCTACTCAGTGACTCTGAGAACTACTGTGAGAAAAATTGTGATTTCAAACGGCACAAAGATAAGCACATTTAAGAAAACAAGAAGCGAAACACATTGGGTAAGATAAGAAACCAACCTTTCAGATTATTATATTTATTATTATTATTATTATTATTATTATTATTATTATTATTATTATTATTATTATTATTATTAGTATTATTACTATTATAAAGCCTTATAAGCTGTGAAAGCTCTTGCCTGCTGAGTTTGTAATGGACCTCTTAATAATATCATTGCACGCTGTGCTGACAAACAATTTTCCACTTACACAATTCTAGAATTTGTAGGTCCTCCTTCAGATTGTCCAAATATCTAAGCGTAGGTCTTCACAGTGGTCTTTTCCCTAAAGGAGTTTCTCTGAACACTATTTTTACTCTCCTTTCTTCTGGAGCTCTTAGCACATGTCAAATCTGTCGCAGTCTTCTTGCTTTAATGCTGGCCACAATATTTGGTTAAATATAAAAATCATACATTTCTTTGTTGTCTAGTTTCTTCCAATCAAAACTATCTGCATTTCGAACTGTTCCTAATGTTTTTCTTAAACATTTTAAATTTATTCTCAACCTATTAAAGTTTTGTATATAACGTAATTTGTTTTTTTTTTATCAATTCACTCTTTAATATATCGGAGAAAGCGTAATAATATTTATTTGCTTCCTGTATACGGTTTTACATTATTGTCATTAAGTATAATGTCTCTGTATTAATTGTGATATTGTTCTTTACTCGTGTTTCTTTCTATAATATAAATTATTTTTCGACTAACTGTCTTGAAATAACTATCATGACAAGAAGTCTTCTTGAGGTTAAATTAAATTACCAGAAAACTACAATCACTTTTGATAATACTATTAAAACATGTTCATACTTTCAACTTAGTCTATTTCCTTATATCTTGTGATTTAGTATGTCGCTCTTAACGGTGTACTAAATTCCATGCCAATAGTTTAAGTGGAAAGACTCTTTACTCACGAATGTGTGGCTTTTCTTGGGTTAAATAAAAGTTTCTACATAAGAATAGTAAGGAATCGAACTAAGGAGTCCAATTCATGAAAGTGAACGACAACGATGATGTTTATGATGATGGTCATCGAATTTTTATTATGATAAAAAGCCAGACAATGAACTTAGGCCTATGCTAATTTAGAATGGCTTTCGCTGTATATTCAATTATTATAGTTCGTATGACCGGCTTCTACAACGTTCGATAACTTTTTATCCCCTGGATAAATGTAATATGAAAATTACTGTAAAAGTGTTTCTACAAACTCAAGATAATTTTATTCTCTGGAAAAATCATTGGTTAAATTATCCAATCATAGATAGTTGGATATATATTTATCCAAGGACAAATATTCAACATGGCGGACATAAAACAGCTGTTAGCCAGAGTCCCATGTTGGTTTTGTGTTTGTTCTTTATTTTACTGGATTTTCTTATGAAGTTACGCAAATAGTTGAAATAATAATTGTGAAGCCAAGAATATTCTGAGAAAGCCAAGAAATGAAATTATTTCATTTTATAATTTCATTATAAGTTTTCGTTTTGTTACATAAGTCTAATAAACTTTTCATATATTTTTACATACGCAACTCCTTCGAATCATATTAAAAAAAGGAGTTTTTTAAGATACCGTTTCTGAAAAGCCAGAGTCCTTAACATTTTAGAAAGAAATGAATCTAATTTTGCCTCGAAGTGTCGAAGATGCATGTCGATTTCTCCTATGCTGACAACTTTAAGATTTTATACCACAGCGAGCTTTCAATTATTAATTGGGGATGATTTACAAATTCACAAAACAAAGGAATGCAAAATCATGAAAAGGATTTAATTTTTAATTGCTGATATGACCAACGAACATGTTACAATGCCCACGGGAGATGAAGCTAAGACCATCGTTAATGAATTTATGACATTTCATGCTCCAGATGTCATGGGTTGTATTGATGGTGCTCAGAACATTAAGATGCAGCCAAATAACTCTGAAAACAGATATAATCAGGCCCATATAAAAACAAGTAACTGAACTGATTTTCATAAAATAATTTATGTATGTGATTTTTAATTTGAATATTAACGTAATAGCAAATTATTACCTATTAATTTAACAACATTAAATGCAAACAATAAGAGTTATATTAATCACGGCCTTCTGAATTCAATAAACTGTTCAATTTCGAGAACAGCCTTCATGATTATAGTACTACTGCTCTACTGGCAGATTTTTTAACTATCTTAATCCCTGGCTAACTTATACAACGTTAAATTTAATTTGTGAGTTTGTAGAAACATAACAAGTTATTATTAGATAAATTTTATCCGTGAGATAGTTTATCCACGGTTTATTTCATGAGATTGTAGAAACCTAACATAAACGAATCATATCAAACATATTTACAAATTGTTTTTATTTTCTGTAGAAAGATACACTCCTCGCATTACGTGACACCACTTCCACGTCGCCAGAGAAGTTGAACCAGGGAGAGAACCCAAGGGAACACTACCGCGCCAGACCGTTCACACAGTTCTTTTTTATCAGAGTCTTAATAAAGGGAGACTCCTGAGAGGTTACGTTCTGGAACTGAGACGTAGATATAAAGCGACAGTGTCCCACGTGACACAATTAGCCCTCGACGTTTTCAGCAATCTCGTATCTAGTCTCCCAGTTAAGAACCTGCCGTATGCAAAGACTTGCGTAGTTGAGTCTGAAGGAGTCGGTAATATCCTCGAACAATGAAGACTCGCCGTTAGCATAATCTGATTTCTGAAATTCACACTGTCGACGTTGTTAATCGCAATGAACGTAAAACGACATCTACCGACACTTTTCTTTCATTCATATTTTATCTTGCCAGTGTTTGTTTTAACCAAAGATGAGTTTTCTAACTTCTGTAAATCAATATACAGCAACGCACCACCGAATTAGTCCTATATTTTAAAAATGTAAAAAAAAATAGCCTCACGAAGTTTATTGTAATAATAAAACAGACATTTTAAGAGGAGAAACTTTATAAAAATATGAAATAAATTGTAAAATAAGGTGATCACTCATTTATTTACAGTACGCGTTAGCATTTATAGCAATCTGTGTCCTATTTTTTAAGTTAATTTAAGAAACAGAAATTAAAAGTAACTCTACATAAAAAGAAATCACACATTTTGTTATATAAAAATAAAATAATTAAATTGTGTCTGAAACTTTTAGGGCTGAATTCATAGATATTCTTAGCCCGGGCTTCTGGTGGATGATCAGTGAACTAATGTTTTTTGTATTCATAAACCAGTATTAACGATATGAATCCTGTACAAGTAATCAATCGATAGCCAGGACTAGTTTAGCACGCTCGTAGCGCTGGCTAGCGAAATGTCTATGCATAGCACCCTTAAAGTCTAATCAAAGTTTATCAGAAATAATAGCAGCAAAAACTCCGCCGCTGTGGAGTAACAGTTAGCATGCCTGATCGTTAAACGAGCGGACACGGGTTCACATCTTGGTTGGGACAAGTTACCTGGATGAAGTTTTTCAGGGGTTTTCCCTCAACATATTAAGAGTAAATACTGGTAACTTTCGGCCCTGGATCCTAGACTCAATTCGCTGGCATTATCATCTTCATTTCACTCATACGCTAGATAATCACAGCAGTCGATAAAGCGTCGTAAAATAATCAATTAAAAATGGAAATAGTAGTAGTAGTTTATTTAACGTCAATTTCAAATGCAGAATTTATTCAACAGTGAAATTCAACATGAGCGAGAAATGATTGACATTTATATTTTCCTGGAATCCTCCATCATGTACGAGAATTCTATTGCGCACTGTAAATTTACAAAAAGTGACCCAGAGCTTTAATTCCTTCCCGGACAAAGACATTCTAAAGATCTTATCGCATCTTAAAATTCATCACCAGGTATGAACCAGCGGCCTTATTTTCGAATGTTTAGCTTCGTGACAGTTAGAGACCCCCAAAAAATAATAATATTTTTAAATGAGCCAACACATCATTAGTAAATGGTTGAATTAATACTCATGCATAAGGTCCGAACAATGAATGTTAATCTAAATAAACAATATAAACTAAATCAAACCTAAGCAAATCGGACCTAACCTAAAAAAATAACCTAATTGAATTAAAACTAACTTACTTACAAATGGCTTAAAGAGAACCCGGAGGTTCATTGCCGCCCTCACATAAGCCCGCTATAGGTCCCTGTCCTGAGCAAGATTAATCTAGTCTCTACCATCATATCCCACCTCCCTCAAATCTATTTTTATATTATTCTCCTTATTTTACGGAAATTTTATCTATTTCAATATAATTTTATCGTAACAACCTATTACCACAGTCTAGTATATACAGTCACGAAGCTCAATACGTAGTAAATATGCATCCATAGATAGTTGCTAAACACTAGGATCGCTAATATCACCTCATTACAGACAATGAGAAATAGTACCGGCACAGTCCATTGTTCCTAGCAACCTCACAACTCAAGCTTCGTTACTGTATATACTAGATTGTGCTATTACACTAAGTTGAAAAGTAAATGTCATTAAAGACTTTGAAGATGGTAGCGCTTATCTTTTCAGATGTTGGCAGTATTGTCTCCATATATCGACTTCAACCACGAATACATATCGATTAGAATCTCATTCGATGAAGTTCCGATAAGCTTTTATGGTAATGATGCAAGGAATTATTCCGCAGAAAAATAATTTCATATTTTAGTACTACACTATTTCACTCCATGAAATCGTACGTAAATATTCCTTACCTAAGTGCGATAATAAATGCGTAAGAAAGAAAATAACGCGTAATAGGTCTACTTTCACACGGTACTTTCAGTTGTGCAGGACACAATACTAAAAAAACCACTAAGATTCTGAAAATAACCTCAAAATTGTAGTACACCACACTAACGACAAGATGTACTCACTGCTGAAGTTTCAAACCCAACCAAACTTCTCCATAAATCTTCGTTTCTTTTACATATAGGCCTACCCCACAAATGATTTTCTCAGATATTTTCAAAGACCTCGTCACGTATTCCTGTGGTACTAACATACGTTGCACTTGCGGGAAAGCTCTCGTTTTCCCTGACCTGAGTAAGTTTATAATGTACTTATATAACCTATCTACCAAATAGTATATAACAAAGTATACCAAAATCCTAAACAAACCAAACCTAACTTATTTTTTTACGGATCCTCGACTTATAAAAACTCGCTTACATATTTTTTCATATACATATATTTGTAAATTTATACTTTAAAATCTTATTTTCATTCCATAATGAGATTACGCAACACAAATTAGACGTCAATCCAATATGTGATGCGAGGCGAGATCGAAGATTCAATGAATAATCTTTATAGGGGCAATGTAGAATAAAATAATGGTCTAAATGTGTAATGCACACACGAAGGCTGCAATAGTCACAAAAGGCATGTATATAAATAAAATGTTTACTCTGATATATTTATGGATTTTAGCACGGAAATAACAGATGAAAGTGACCCCCGGATATAGCAGTTTAACGAAAACAATACTCATAACATAAAATTGTATGGAGTCACAATACATATTGTACATCTGGAAGAAAAAGCGAACATTAGGAAGAACGAATAGAATTACTGTATATGCAAATTGCTTACCATCAGGTTTATATCCGTATCAGCTGGCACATAGCCGACGTTTTGCAGTATCCTCGATGCACGATTAATGACATAACGGAAATATCCTTCCTCTGGTTGTATGTAGTGTCTTTACAACTTCGAGGAACTTCTGTCCAATGTATTTTAGTCCAATTATATTGACAGATTATTAGAAAACCGAAATACGAGTATACCGAATATAATGAAAGTACTTTCCGCGTCCACACTTGCTAATGTACTGTATAATTTGTCGATATTGTTAACTACGTAGAAGCAAAGTTTTTAAATTTTAAGTAATAAAGGAATATTTATCAAAAAACCAACATATTGTTTTTAGACTGTTGCGCAGCTTTTACAGCTTCATCTATGTTGATCACAATTTTAAATGTTTTCACTTCACTGATTGCACCACGTTAATATGACTTAAAATAACGAATTTAATTTCACTTATTCATGTAAACGCATTTGTCTTTTGCAATACTAAATGCCAAGAAATGCATAAAAATAAGGAAAATAGTAAATTATACACACACTATGTACTTGCTAGTTATATACATATACGATTAAATCACAGGTAAATACGAAGAAAACTAGACTTAAACTTCAAAACCCTCGTAATGTATAATTGAAGGAAGCAACCGTACCTGTTTACTGGAAAGCACTTGCAATAACAACCAATCACGTTAGAAACTTAGCAGTCAATCGGGTTCAAGGAGAGGGGATGGATGTCATAAGGAAGAGACCAAAGTTAACAGGGTGTTTTAAATATTACTAGACTCGTGAATGAATATGAATATTATAAGAGCATCGAATATAACAGGGACGGGAAACAGCCTCTTTCAGAGAGCTTAGCTTCTCTCGCTAAAGTTGCTGTTGTACGTAGGTACTCATGCTGACTGCTCTGTTTATAATATGAGTTTCGCGTCGTTGGAGTGTAAGAATTGAGAAGATTCCAGATGCATTGGTCAGTTACAAGAATAAAATTTATACAAATATTATCCAAAATAATTATGTTCAATTTCTGGAGTTGGGAAAAATGTTTTAATTGAGCCCAGATCATAGGTGCTTAAAATAGTTTGCCCATTATTCCTTTAACTAATATTCTTTAAAAAACAGACAATCGATACCATCATATCGTCAATAAAATGTTATAATTGATGTGAGCATGATATGTGTGATTTCTAAGAAAATGCTTATTTTCACTAGAAAAGTCAAAGGTATAACCAAATGTTTTGTTTTCATGATACAAACTAAGATACGGTAGCAAATAAATAAATGTTTGCACGGGAGCAGTCAAAATGAGATTTTAAATATCAGTCAGAACCTTAATCAGAGGTGATATGCTATATATACTAGTTAATTACAACACATATTTGGGAGACAAAGTTAAGCGACAAGGAAGAAGTAGTTTTGTTTTTATTTTAATTCGGTTGGTCTTTGTACTGATTTGAAACTTCCGTTGAATTACTTGTTATCTGATTAATTAATATTATTGTTCATGTATAGTATGTAACACCATTTTGTATATGAGGTGCTACAAGTCACACAACTTGAACTAAAGGTTCACTACATCGTATCGCACGCATCGGACGAATCACACGGATTGGAAAAAGACTATATTTGCTGTAATTGTTATGTAACCGCGTTCACTACATCGTATCGGACGCATCGCCTCTCGGCAAATCCGTCCAAGTTTCTCGGATGGGCAACTTTTCCGATGCGTGCGATCATGGTGTTCTTTAATAAATCAATTTTAATTGGTCAACTATTACTATTATGTTGTGCCATGTTCAGTGTCGCGCCAAAATGGCAGACGGAAAACTTATTTCGCGTGTAGAAAACTGCGAAGAATTATATAATTTGAGGCGTTCCCATTACAGTAATCAAGTCGTTTCTTGCAAATATATTATGTAACCAATATTTCTTTCGTTTCTTCCTCTTCAATTAAGATGCATGAAGCAATTACAAATTCTTATTCGCTAACAGAGGTAATTAATAGATCTAACCTCAACTTCTCTGCTTTCAGTAATGTCAATAGCGTACGACGTCATGTTTTAAACAGCTGATAGGGGAATCCGATGAGGTGAAGCCGTTACAGTGAACGCACTGCACTTAAAATATCCGTTGCGTGCGATTCGTACGAGGAGTGCGATACGATGTAGTGAACGCTCAATTTAATGCTCCATTATTATTATTTTCTGAAAGATCGTGCGTATTTGCTTGGTTTCCGCACAAAACCAATCCGCGGAAAGTCTAAAATTCCACATTCAGTATTCCCAACCTAACACACATAACAATTTCCCTCTTCTTACCGCTTAAGTGACATATTGATTTTACTGCTTTAGGCTTTTAACATGTTATTTTTTAGAGACGTTCAATATAGTAATAATTATAAATTGGAAACTTGCCACTGCAATTTCACCTAAATTGCACTGTTAATTATTGTTTTTAAATATTTGCAAAAATTAAGTAAACTCTACAACTTCACTAAAGTTACTGCATTAATAATGCAAGTAACATTAAGGAAGCCGTGAAAGAATTAACAAGATTTCAGACTCATCATAGACTGGGGAAAAAAAAAGACAGACGTATATCACGGCCAGCTGAAGTATAGTAAACACAGAAAACATTTTAAAGCAACAATGTTGAAGATAGATATTTTTGTTTTGCAAATTTGCCGTCATTGAACAGAAACCAAGATGGAGATTTCATTGCAACTAATTAGAAATTCCTCTTTCAGGTATGTAATAAACGATCTTCGCACAAAATAATGTACGATACACGAGCGGTATGTTTTCTTTCAATTCTCGGAAATTAAAAAAGCTCAACTACGTTTCGCTTTTCCAAACTTTTCCTAGAACATGAAAACTTCAACATACCGCTCTTGTAACGAATATTACCATTACAGTAACGTCTGAAATATGATGTTCCTTTAAATAACCAATTTAACATTTATCTGGAAACAAAGCCTTTATATGGTGATATTTTAAGGGTATAGAATTTAGGTTTTCTTTTCGGATTTTACGCTTACTTCACGCCTTCCTCAGAAAAGAAGTTTCTACACAAAATCTTCGTTGGAGATCTTGTTCCAATTTCCTGAGGTCCGGGACTTTAGAGCCCCAACTCAAGACGAGGGTGGGAGTTGAAGCCGGTGGAGTGTTGTCTGATATCCGCTGCAGGAAGGTATGCTACATGCCGCCTCCAGTTTGGATATTGGCGACCGGTAGTAGAGTTCTCGCCCGGTCACCGCCGAGTTAAGTTCTGCGAGCAACAGTGTCGTATAGCACAGTAGAAACCAATCGATACTGCTCTATTGTCACAACTTTTGAAATAACTGTTTTGCTTAATGTACCAACTAAAATAACTATAACAGTTTTTTATCGTGTGAAACTTACAAACTCTAATTTCCTGACATAACACTGTTTTTTTAAGCAATACATACTGAAACTGTGATATACAGGGGGTTTCCAATAGCTGTAAATAATTTAATATCGTAAAATGGGGTAACTTTGCACCTGCAGGGGTAACTTTGCACTATCTATGACAAACTTTTTAAATAGGTTTAGGGGTGTTTACGTGAACCAAATTTACCTGTTCATCACTTTCACCAATAGATGGTATATGTGTACAGTATTTTTCCACTGTTCGTGGGCATAGAATTTGTTTATGGTATTTCTATACCTTAACAAAAGAACGTGTGCACAATTTGATTGAAATATAGATCAAATTAATTACCTTTCATCACAGATGATGTGCACAATCTCAACATGAGTTATACGTGTATATTTATCTTATTCATCCATTTAAACTTTCTAGTTTTGCTTGTGCAGCTGTTTTTCGGCAAATGGTATTACAGAATAATTTTCTAATCAAGGTGAATTTGAGGATAAATTGGTGTTGCTTTAGACTATAACACAAACGAAGATTTTTTAAATTTTAATTACATTATTTTCATTTGAGGACCTTCCATGAAGTTTAAAAACGCTTACTATAATTTAGGCTTTGTATTACAGCTAAATTACTTGAATTTGTTTTTCTTTTTATTACATATTTAAGTCGTTTAAGCCCATCTTAAAATTAGTCATTAAGGGTGCTATTCATAGACAATTCACAGCACGCGCTACGAGCGTACTAAGCTAGCCCCGGCTATCCACTGGTTACTTGTACAGAATTCAAATCATATCCTATCGCTAATGCTGGTTTATGAATACGAAAAACGCTGATCATCCACCGGAAACCCGCGCTAAAAATGTCTATGAATACGGCCCTTAAAGACTACATACAGACCGAAAACAAATTTTTAACTAGAAAATGGTGCAAAGTTATCCCCTTTTACGGTACTGTTATATTTGCGTTCTTTATTATGCTATTTTAAAATAATATAATTTTGCATACAACAAATGATATTTGTTACAGACATGTTCAAACTATATTAAATTTGTTAACATTTCCTTAGCGTTGTCAGAGAAGTAATGGTCCTAAGAAGGATGGCTCTGCTACAGGAAATAA
Organism: Periplaneta americana; assembly: GCF_040183065.1. Classification (NCBI taxonomy): domain Eukaryota; kingdom Metazoa; phylum Arthropoda; class Insecta; order Blattodea; family Blattidae; genus Periplaneta; species Periplaneta americana. The sequence goes on from NC_091128.1 coordinate 118,355,183, forward strand.
CTTGTATCTTTACAGTTCATTCCTGTTTGCACCTCCATAAAATTAACATAATTAATCCTTATTTAAATAATCATATAGCAATTCATCTGGCAATATGCATAAAGAATACACCGGAATAATACAAATATAACGCCACAAAGATCAGTAATGCAGTTTTGCACTAGCCTGAGCACAAATGGACGTTTATGCAAGTAAAAAGAGATAGGATACTGTTAGTTCAGTCTTAGCAAATCTCAGTAGTGGCTGCGTAGTCTAGATCAGCCATGTCAATCAGAACTCACTGTAGGAATTTGCTCGTTCTAGTCAGTACTTGCTCTTAGGTACAGCTCATGCATTTTGTCAAGACACTCGCGATGTGCAGTAAGGAAACATTTCTGTGGAGGGGGTAGGAGTAGAAGGGAAGGTGAGACGTGTGTCTACCTTGTTCAAGGAAAAAACTAACCCATTCCCCTATAATTCGTAAGTAAACTCATCGGATCTCGTGCGCAGCTCTGTAGGAAGAGTGGCAGAGTGTCTTGACAAAATGCATGGGCTGTACACACGTCGCTTTCCCTCCCACGGCTGTAAGAGGGGTAGCTAGGGTTTTGTATAGCAGGGGTGAGTACACAGGCGTTTCAGTGTTTAAACCATGTTCCGCTAAACTTGCAATTAAAACTCATTCGTTTCGTGTGTGACAGAAAACTGGAACAATACAAGGAGAAGAGTATGTTACTTTTTACCAATCACTTATCGCTCTCGCTTCCCTCAGTTACGTCACTTTGCTCAAGAGGTCATTTCAATATTTGGAAGCATATACATATATGAAAAGTATTTTTCAAAATGGATGTCAATAAAATTAAACAGACATCCCATTCAACAGACAATCATCTCAGGTCCATAATGAGACTTGCTGAAAGTAAAGTACGATTATTTAGTCCTGACAGTCGTCGGCAACCTGCGCCTGGGTCAGGCGAGTCCATTAAGTTACGCCAAGGGGTGTTCAGGTTAGTCTGTCGCCTGCAGTCAGAGCGATCAGATGTTACGCATGCGGTATAGCGTTGTGTTCCCAGTACAGTACAGTTAAGCTGTACTACATTCCTTTACCGACCACTCGTCCTTATCTCTACTCCGGAATTCTCCCCACTACTCCTATTACTTCCCCTCTTTCGCGTCGCTGAGCTATCAGGACTAAATAATCGGTCTGTATTTCTTATCTAACACCACTCATATTGACGTATAGCTATTTGCGCCTCTGCCTACCTTATAAATCCAACAATTACATCATTTTTGCGAAATAAACACCGTCCTACTGAAGCAACATCAAATTAATGTCCTTCATTTATAGCTAAAAACTTAATTTATAGCTGGAAACCACATAAGATCAAAAATAGCACTGCCAACTCAATTTTAAGTTATTTTTTTATTTGTGCCCTAAATAAATTTTCTGTTTTAAGTTAATAGTAATTCATAATAGTCTTAATTTAAAATAAGTTATGTGATGACTATAGAAAGATCAGTTTATGTTATAAACAATTTTATTATAACATATTATTATTCGGAAGGAAAGTTAAAATGATTTACTCTCCCACCTCGGCCTACCCCAAGGTCTTTTTCTCTCCTGCCTCCCAACTAATACTCTATACGCATTTCTGAATTCGTCCATACGTGCTATATGCACTACCCATCTGAAACGTCTGAATTTAATGTTCCTGATTATGTCTGGTGAAGAAACAATGCGTGCAGTTCTGCGTTGTGTAACTTTCTCCAGTCTTCTGTAATTTCATCCCTTTTAGACAAATATTTCCTAAGCATCTTATTCTCAAGCACCCTTAACCTCTGTTCCTCTCTCAAAGTGACAGTCCAAGTTTCACAACCATACACACAACAGCCGGTAATATAACTGTTTTATAAATTCTAACTTTCAACTTTTTTGAAAGCTGACTGGACGAGAAAAGCTTCTAAACCAAACAATAACAGACATTTCCCATATTTATTCTGCGTTTAATTTTCTCCCGAGTGTCATTTATATTTTTTACTGTTGCTTATGATTGTAGATATTATTATTATTATTATTATTATTATTATTATTATTATTATTATTATTATTATTGTTGTATAAATCGTTCATATCAAACCAATTGTGCTCTGCTTTTCCTTTAATCTATTTCTCTCACAACTGGAGAAATTTAATTAAATAGATTTGATTTATTTTGAAATGCTAAAAGAAGAACATGCACACACATTATCCATCCTATTGCACGTATTTAGTTGAAGCACATAGTATGAATAGGGAAGCTGTGTATGCGGCAAAATATGATTAAATTTCTGATTGCCTATATATTCCATTTGAATATACAGTCGGAAAAAAATTTTAAGAAATATTTAATATTGTGGACTAATGAATCCATTCATGAGTGGGACAGAATTAATACTACTGTATATCCAAAGTTCAAGCGCTCAAACCTGGAAGGTTGAATTGAATTTTTGATGATATAATCAATAACCATAACAGGTTTGATTATGAAGGGATGTTGGTGTCGCAGATATGCTGCAAGGGTCATGAAACAACTTTAGTTGTGAACGAGATCTTCCTAGGAATAACTGAGTTGCTCGGGTGAAGATAATATTCAGTGGAAAAAACCACATTTTGAATATTACATTAACTTTAATGTTTTAAGAACTCATACTCAAGTAACAGTGAAATGTATCGACAACATTTTAACTTCAAAATGACCCGATTCACATACAAAAGACAAATAACACTGAAAATAACTCGTGTCATAACACTCCGGCGGCAATGTTGTTGTTGACTGGTATGAATAAATAACAGTTCAACTATCTAGGTTTAATAATTTTAAATTATTGGGGATTTTGTGGGTTTTATGTTTTAATAATTCCTCATGGTTTATGTTCTTCTGGTTTATTTTGTTTGCCTAATATTTCTTATGATCGTTTGGGTAGACGAAGTTTATTAATTAATAAAAGTTTCTATATTTTATAGCCTATATTGAATATCCGAGTTCACTGAACTCTACTTTAGGGTTATAAATAAATCATGCATATCAGAAAAGAGTATAAATGTAGTGCATTTTATCTTTCCACGCTCGTTTAGGTAGAGCGGAAGTGGCAGTGCACAGCACAGCTGCAGACATGCGAGCGTAAAAAAATAAAATATATGCACTGTAAATAAACCTTACCTAGAAATGCATTCTGTACATATTACTTAATAAAACAAACGTAGGCTACTACACAAAATACATAAATGGCATAAAAACGGATATATCACATAAAATATACAGTCCACAACTGTAGAGTAACGGATAGCGCGTCTGGCCGCGAAATCAGGTGGCCCGGGCTCGATTTCAGGTCGGGGAAGTTACCTGGTTGAGGTTTTTCCTGGGTTTTCCCTCAACCCAATATGAGAAAATGCTGGGAAACTTTCGGTGCTGGATCTCGGACTCACTTCACCGGCATTATCACCTTCATCTCATTCAGACGCTACCGGTAAGTAACCTAAGATGTTGCTAAAGCGTCGTAAAATAATGTACTAAAAAAAAAGTATATACATGCTACAAAAATGTACATATTATGTTCAATACTTATATATGACATAAAAACACAGACATACTAATAATAATAATAATAATAATAATAATAATAATAATAATAATAATAATAATAATAATAATAATAATAATAAACATATAACATCATCTCAATCTATTGAACCCAATTTTGTCGCGTTGCATATTAAGTTAGTACCGGGTCATCATTTTGTTTTTACTAACATTTTTAATATTAACCTGGCTGTACCTTTGGATTAACGGTTGAGAATCGCAAACACTATGTTACCCCCTTCCACGGCCAGAGTTTGATGATACTAGTATAAAATATAAACAAATCACTTTTCTTGGTATAGGAGGAAAGAAAAATAGTGCATCCATTTACATAAACTAGGAACTATTACGATTTTCAGTTTGATAATTTTCGTTAGGTTTTTATTTACTCAAAATACAGTACAGTAATATTACAAAAAAGTGTTTTTACTCACTGACTGAACTATCCAGGCGGACGTATTCATTATGCAATGTATAATACCTACAGTACAGCACATTGCCATAGAATGTGGAGAATGCATTTAAATTTAAAAATAATCAAAATCTGGATATTTAAACAAATTTTTGAAAATGATGGCCGTTCATTTCTATACGTGCTTCAGTTCTTTTGTGTGCATATTATCGAAAACGTTTTAAGCATATGTTCTGAAATTGAATGTATTGTTTCTGGAATGTAATTCTTTAATTCTTCTATTGTTGTAGGAAGTTTAACAAACACAACTATTTTACAGTAACCCCAAAAGAAATAATGAAAAGTATCAGCCGACATGGGAGATATAATTCTGTGCTTCTTAAAATAATAATTCTGTAGCTACTCTGTAACAGAGTATCTTACTTACGTATTGCAATCACTTTACTTCTGCCCGATTCGCATAGATTAATTTACTCAGATGCTGTCTATTGTCCGTCCAAGTAGTTATGTCGCAGGGTCGTAGAAAGGGGGGAAATCAAATGACAATTACTTAACGAGGCACTTTTATTTAAATTCTTTTAAACAGTTGCATAATATTACGTAGAGGTCCAATTCCTGACAGCAAATGTTTTCACAAAATAGCTAATAGTCTTTACAGAGGGGCCAATAGAAACGGATGCTGGAAACAGGGAAGCGATGTAACCAAACGAATAAAGTACCTGTGCGAAAATATGAGTCTACATTGAATGCACTTTATTCACTGGAAAATACGATCATATTTCTGGAACAAACTATACTCACTCAGTACTGTATACTGTGACCGTAAGACGACTTTGACTGCATATGCGGCCTTGGGTGGAAGTTCACTAGTAGAAGGGGTGGGAGTGAAGTACATTCAAAAACCTTTCTTTTATTGCGTGTGTATATTTTTATGTATTACCTTTATATTTATTATTTGGATTATTTGTTGCAGTTTCATCACCGTAAAAAACAGCTTGTTACGAAACCTAATGGGCAGGGCATGTAGCATGTATGGGCGAATCCAGAAATGCATATAGAGTTTTAGTTGGGAGGCCTGAGGGAGAAAGACCTTTGGGGAGGCCGAGACGTAGATGGGAAGATAATATTAAAATGGATTTGAAGAAGGTGGGATATGATGGTAGAGACTGGATTAATCTTGCTAAGGGTAGGGATCAATGGCAGGCTTTTGTGAGGGCGACATTGAACATCAGGGTTCCTTAAAAGCCAGCAAGTAAGTAAGTTTCAATAAGGAATTGAATTGAATTGTATATGTGTATATATATATATATAATTATTTATTTATTTATTTATGTTTCATTGTGTGTTTTTTTTCTCTTTCATATCTTACATTTATTTTATTTCTATTATTTTTGTGAAATTTGGTATGAAGTTAGATTAGTTGTAATTGTGATAATTATTGATGACGGTAGTAATAATAATAACTGTTGTTTTACTATTTTATTATTAGTAGTATTATTTTTGTTTTGAAGTTTCAAACTGTGCATAGTTATAGCACGAATGATCGTACGGGCTCATGCGAAGGATCTTGTGTACATGAGTTTGTATAATTTATTATGTATCAATAAAAACACTTTATCTATCTGTATTCAAAAACTCAGGTACATTAAAAATTGAAGTAAAAATAAAATGATGTCCCTGTACTTATGCTTACACAAAACAAGGAAATTATTAGATTAAGAACTTTACACATACACATAGGCCTACCCTAATAATTACAATAATTGTAATTTATGTTACTAGTCTGCGGCAAAAATTACAGTTAACCAGCAGTTATTTATAGTGAATTATAAATGAGTATTCTTGGAAATGCTACGTTTTCAAGTACTTTAGTCGAAATCTTTTCTATTCCACTGTCGTACATAAATGGCTGAGAGAATAGTTAAGCCCCAGGAGGGTGAATAACCTGACTGCTCAAATTGAACACAAAGCTAAAATCGAGCGATGCGAGACGACTAAGTTGACAATGAACTTCTGAAATAACGTTCGAACGTTTGTTTGTGCTTCTGGACGAACTCGACGCTCGGAAGAGCGATAATGTGCGGATTGGAGAGTAACGGTCGACGTTCTGATATACGGAAATGTCTGTCAACGATCCAGAGAAAGACTAACGACAGAGAAAGGAAAGGGTTCACTAAAAGAATAACAGCAAATATCCCTCAAGAGACTGCAACGACAGAAATAGGGCAAGGAACATTAACAGAGCCAGCGGCGTAGCTCGATCGGTTAAGGCGCTTCCCTACTGATCCGAAGTTGCTCTCGGGCGCAGGTTCGACCCCGCTTGGGCTGATTACCTGGTTGAGTTTTCTCCGAGGTTTCCCCCAACCGTAAGGCGAATATCTGGTAATCTATGGCGAATCATCGGGCCTCATTTCCTCATCCCGCTATCACCAACCCCATAGTAGTTGATACAGCGTCGATAAATAATCAAGTAAATAAAGCAATAATAGAAATAAACGAGAATAAAACGTTTCTATATGCTTGATTCTGATTCAAAATCCCTTGAAGATCAGGAATAAAACAAATAAATTCTGGTATTATGTGAACTGAGAATAAGAAAAGTGAAGCAGAATGGAAGTAGATAAATTAGAAGGATGGCTAAGTGAAATTGAAGGGACATGAAAGACATAGTAAGAATAGGCTTCAGGGTCACATTACGTCTGTGTTAAAGTTGTAAATAGTGTAAGTAAGAGAATGGTGATCCGAATACGGAAATCTGAAGGGTCAGCAGGACCAAATATATTGAGAAATATATATATATATATAGCATATATTATATATTAGTATTATTAATATTCATCACAAACAGTATAATCTCTACGTCGAACATGAATAATTTCTTCGACGTTTTCGAATAAAAAAAAAAGAAGAAAAAGGAGAATAGATTTTGATCTTTAAGTAATGCCAGGTATTTTGTGGATATGGTGACTCTGTGGCAATATTTTTAATATACGGAGTAAGGGGACCCATGTACCAAAAATTTAAGAGGTGGTTCTACATGTTAAATGTAACAAAACTTATATTATTCTTTCCTTTCAATGAAGCATCGTTAAGCAGAAAAAATTAATAGTGTTTTCCCAATGTTTGCAGCGCTCAATTGCGGTAATGGCCCGAGAGAAATGGCTGATTGCCATACAAGCAGATACGTAAAAATAATCTTAACAATTAATGTCGTGCCGTTTAGCCACGAATTTAAGTTGAATGAGTGCGAAAATCTTGCAACACTGTCTCGCGTCACCGACTGATTACTGTAAAGGAGGAGTGAAAATAAGGAGTTCAGGCCGCTCTTGATAGAATTATTGCAGTAGCTATGATGTTGCCAAATGTTTCATAGAAACACAATTTCCTCTAACACGGTGAATGTTAGAGAAAAAAAAATTTTAAGTGTTTCAAGCCTCTCCTCATGATCAATTACCAGTTTCATTTTAATGCAGAAGTTACCATCATCCTATATACGTAGTATGTAGTGTTCTTTGTTTTCTGATAATATTTTTATTTCACAAATACTCCGTTAGTGAGATATAACTATCTTATGAGTCTAAATAACATTTGTATGTTCTCCGAGTTTCGGTATTTGTATCTTGAAAGAGGACGTATTCTGCAAAATATGTATACCGGTGCATATAATATATATTTAAACTTGAGAGAAAATTCTGACTATAGGAATTAAAAAAAGTTGTAGTCATCATCATATTACCATCATCATCATTATCATCATCTTCATCGTCATCACAATTATTTTTATTTTTATCACTAAGCTATCGTGTATACAGACCTGGTAAAGACTTAAAATCTCATGAAATATTTCGTTGTATCCCATTAAATTTTTCCAAGTCAACATTAAAAATAATTGCAATTTTCCCTTTATGTATGGGATGTAGGCCTACTCGATAATATAAACATCATTAAACTGCTTTTGTAGAAATGCACTATAATCATTTGGCATTCAATTTAAAATTCAAAACACACCTATTCAGATGTGTGTTAATTATGTGCATATTTAATTAACAATAATGATATTAACAAGAGTAATCTCATTAGCAGGATATACAGACATCAGAGTTTTTCCAAATAACTGATTCATGGAAACATAATAATAGTTTTGCAAGGAATGGTAATTAAAACATATTTTAAATTAAATATTCGTTAAGGGAGAATGAAATAATAACAATAATAATACAAATAAAAGTAATAAAAATAATAATAATAAAAATAATAATAATATTAGAGCTCCGAACATGTGAGGAGTCATAGTAGGAGGAAAAATAATAAAATGCATAAAATTTGCTGGTGATATGGCGCTGTTGCAGAAGAAGAGATGATACTAAGGGTCATGCTACTGTAGCTAAATAACAGCTGTGAGTAATGTGGGATGAATTTAAATGTAAACAAAATGAAGACCATGGTTATTCAAAGAATTCTAAATGAGACATTACAACAAGTGGATAGTTTCAAATACTTAGGGTGTACTAGCTACTGCCAGGAATTCCAAAGGAGGAAAACAATTGCAAAGGAAGCTTTTAGTAGAAAAAGGAGCATCTTCTGCAAACTTTTGGAAAAAGAACTGAGGAAGAGACTAGTGAAGTGCTTTGTGTGGAGTGTGACATTAGTTTTGAGCAGAAACATGGAAATCACCACGAAGTGAAGAGAAACGACTAGAAGCGTTTGAAATATGTACATGAAGAATAATGGAGCGTGTGAAACGGACAGAAAAAACAAGTGAAACTGTACTAGAAAGAGTGTATGTGATGACAGAATAATGCTGAAACTGAGCAGGAAGAGAAAAGGAAATTGGTTTGGTCAATAGCTAAGAAGAAACTGTTTACTGAAGGATATACGGAAGAGGGATTCAAACCAAGCCCGAGCGCAGATCCGAATCAGCAGGCTACCTGCTAAACGTAGCGATAGTTCAAATTTTGAGGTTATGAAGATTCGAAAATATTAAAAATTGAATTTCCTTGGGGTCACGTAGGTTTAAAACCAAATTTCTTACAACTGTTTTCTTTACAAATAACTACAAAAATACATGGCATCTTAGGCTTTCATTCATGCCACACCAGGGAGGCGTGGAGGACGGTTGAAAACCACTGTATTACGCAACGATCTTGTGTTATTCTCCGTTGAGTATAGGCTATTCCTATTCCTTAAGCGTAAGGACATAATTGACCATCAAGAACTGGTAAATAATAAATTACGAGATAGACTAATGGCATTTCAGAATGGAAGTTTAACAATTAGAGGCATCGTAATACCTGTGAGTTGCAGAATTCTCCGGCCACGCAATGTTGATTTCCTCTTGACGTCGAGTATAATCAATTCCTGTTGATTGAGAATGAATCTAATTTCATTTGTTCGCAAGCAGGGGTTAATTGACACAGGTGGACGAACAATCGCGAGTCATTATGAACTGAGGACTACTCACGTTCGTGCAATTAGTCGGTTTCAAATTCGACATCACAGAAAATCTGGACGATGCAAGAAGTGCGTCGGACGTGCCTGAAATACTCGCCAGTGTTACCAGCCACTTACTACTCGCTGCTTCGAAACTCTGGAGCGCTAATTTACTTTAATTTTGTCGTTACACCAAGGACAGAGACAGTATTGTTAAGGGCATATACCCCCGACAACACTATGCTAGAGCAGGCTTACAGCTCGCGATTCATGCTTTACATACTGAGCAATGCTTGTGATGGACAATAGGAAGAAGAATTTTTGTGGAATTCTTCCGATTCACTCAATGTTAAAGAATTAATTTCACCATCAATATCTATATTACTTACTTCTTCCCTCAGTTAATGCATTTGGATCCTTCCCCAGGTAGTTGAGTATTTGAAAGCCCTCAGTATTCTCCTAGGCGTTCCAAACAAAATAAAACGAAATGAAAGTCACAATGAACACTCTAAAAAGCTTTGTTGCGAGGACACCTATTATTGCAGGTCAAATTTTATATACATACTTTAATACGAACGAAGACCTCAAATTATGTAATCTTACTGCCGGTTATCGCTTAGCTCATATGCAGAACGAAATCAGACTCTAATTCGTGGGAACAGGCCTACGTCAGACGAGGCATGGCTTTGGAATAGGGTAAAAGTGCCTAATTCCGTGATACCCCTAATCCCGTGATAAAATTTAAATTGACTGCCATGGAGTTGTGGTCTCTGACTTTTAAGTTTTTGAAATACCTAACAGATGCCAGGAGATGTCTTGTTTTCAATTCTATTGACTACTCGCCTTTTGAGTAGAAGCAGTCGACTGCAGAAGCTTTTGTTCAGTGAAAGGTGGTTGACAAGAAAGTTTTTCTTTCTCTTGTGACCGCTCCTGAAGAAAAATTTTATATATGAAGTAAGAATTAATATAGCATTATAAAAATGATATATTACTGTAGATTAAAGACAGCAGAATCGATGTGTACGATTATTTAAACATTGTGAGGCAATAACAGTGTTACAGGAGCTTTCCCATTTTCGGATTTATTTTCATATTTCTCCTTCCTGGCTCACTCGACCAGTGATGCCAACGATAAATTGTGAAAATTAAAGTCTATGAAAGAAAATAGTTCGTGGAAATAATAATAGAAATAAGTTATAGAAAACATCAATTATAATTATAATAACATAATAGGGCATATATTTAACTTAATTAGGTACTGCTGTTGTTAGGAATATAAATAATGAGAAATAATTGTGTTATAATTAAATTTATTCAAATTTAATTTTGTATTGTATTTAACTTTCAGTTTATTTTGTTTATAAATATTAGTATGTAATATGTATTCCAGTAGTTACACAAGACGTATTTTCTATTAAATTTGTCACTTGGGCCCTTTTTCTATGTTGTAATTTCTTGCTTAATCCATATTAAAACAATGAATATGACTTTAAAGTATTTTTCAAAATACACGTTTGTTTTCTGAGCAGTTAATGAGGATTATTTTAGTATCATGGAATTAGGTTATCACTCACGGAATTAGGAAACCACTATCACGGAATTTGGATCCCTGTCACGGATTTAGGAGCCATTGTATAACAATATTATATATTAAACTTGTGAAACTGTTGACAATGAATGTTGTAAAATCTGTAGCTAAAAGTCCAAATAATGTCATTTAGGTGTTATTTGAAAATTTTTAGTACAATTTTGGCATAAATATAATAGACTTTATTAAATGTGTCACGGAATTAGGCAACCTAACCCTACATCACGCCAGCGCCAGAGAAAGGGCATATTTCATAAAAATTATATCATAAAGAGTTGTAAGAGATTAAGTAATACTACAGTGTGATCAGTTATGTTTTCCCCCGCGGCGCGGGGTTTTTCCTATGAGCGAGTCCCCACTCGTTTGCCGCGCACTGGTCGAGCAGCAGACCTGGTTGCTTACTTGTTGACCTTACTGAATGTCGCAATGGTAGCGTACCCGTTTCCGGGTGTGTGTTTTGTTGTTCGTTTCTTAATTCGATAATATACATAAAGTGTATTACGCCTCGTGAGTATACAACGGCACAGCATGTCTTTATTTACGATTCGTGAAGTTCGAAGACGGTTTCAAGAAAGATTCCCGGGTGTAGACGCTCCAGATCTTAATTCTTGAATATCCTTATAAAATATTTGAAACGTAATTTTTTCACAGCCATAGAATTTTTAACAAATTTCAACTTTTGTTTAATTTTGTATAATAAAAAGGTTTGTGTCATTATTACACTGACAAAATAACTATTAGTTAATAGTTATTTGTATGATAGGTAAGACTTATATTTTATATAAGAGGAAAATCCATGAACACAATAAAATGTATTGAAATATATGTACTTGTTTAAGTTCAAGGGTCCGGGTTTAAACCCCGTAACTCCCGCTCCACTTGCATACGCCCCTGGTCTCACGCAACAATGGAAATTCCTTAAATCCCTTGCCAATTTCTTTAATAAGCAAGAGTCCCGCTCGTTACCATTAACTCATACCGGCGGCTACGTAAGCAGAACCGTTGTCGGTGATCTTCGCCTTACTAAACTTAAGAAACCTTGGCATTCAGGACCAGCAAAATTTATAAGAGTATTATGAGGAATTGTAGAGTCTTGCAGTGAAGCCATCAACTTCGAATATGCTAATTTAATAAGATAAGGTGTATATTATAATCGTTGAATGCTAAAAAAATTGTTTAACCGGCGCACTGTGTGCGATTCAGTCATACCTTCTATAAAAAAAATGTATTACTAAGCTCAAAATAATTTTAAATTATAAAACGTAAATGATTATTGGAATTTTATTCGTATCATTTCCGTTTATTTGGGAATTTAAAGATGGATAAAAAGCGGGTATTCTCACCGCACTTTGCCATGGCATTAAACAAAATTACAAAGCTATTCGCGTATTAGAACAGCGGTAAGCATTTTTTGTTTATTCACCATCCTCTGTTTTCATTTATAGTTATTTCATGTGGTTATCTGATTCAAATGAAGGAATTTTTAATTTTGTAGTGCGGACATGGAATGCGTTATGCAAGAAAAAAATTGACGATACCGACAAAATAAAAGAAACAAAATGTAATTTAAAAACTATAATTACATTTCGACAAAACTAAATAAACAGTAGCCGGCAAAACTGTAACCTGAAACATTTACGCCATTCATTGCTCTGCTTTGTAAATTACTAGGATTTTTCAAAGTGATTCAAACAAAGTCCTCTACCTCGTCCGAAAATTAAGAAAAGAACGGTGTTTGTCAAATTATTCAACACATACGATAAAAGAAACGTATTATATTCCCTTAATTTCTTTTGAAATATGATTTCTGGAAGTATGATGGAAAAATGTATAAATCATATTATTATGCTAAAGGATATGTTACTGGAGCTAAATGACAGCTGTGAGTAGTATGGGATGAAGATAAATGGAAATAAGGCAAAGAGCATGGTCATAGGAAGAAAAACATTGAGATATGATTTTCCATGGGAAAGTGCAAAAGAAAAACAATTATATAGGTAAGGAGACATTATACAAATTGTCTAAATATAAAGTAGCACAACGTGTATGTTTCCTAGAAAAAGAAGTATTTTGAAAAATATCATCATCATCATAAGTTATAAGTTAAAAGTGTTCTGTCTCTTAGTAATCTAGAACATTAGTGATTCAAGGCAACGCTCATCCCGTCGGATTCCGGCCACTTAGTCACTCGTAATGAGTGCACCTCTGTACATAGTGCGTTGGACATTGTGCCACTGTCATAATATTCTGTGACACAGTACATGAGGGTAGGCCACCAAAGGGAAAACTGAAAGACAGAACTTAAACTGAGGGGATTCGATCCGGCATCGGAACTGGAATCCGGTGTGTCTTAATGGATAAAGCATCAGCACGTAGAGCTGAAAACCCGGGTTCGAGTCTCAGTGCCGGAGAGAATTTTTCTCTGTTCTATCCATCCTTCATTATATTTTTAGATTAAATGCGTTACTTGAAACTTTATAGGCCATTGCAGTCTTGTAAAATCATTTTATTGTATTATTTTGTTTGTAGAAGATATTTCTGTTGAGTGGAAGAGAAGACCTGAAGGCCGTGAATCCATAGAACGAGTGAATGAACGAACGGACGAAGAAATAAACAAACAAATAACAATACAGTTGAAGTAAAATCATTTTTAAGACATGTTTATTAAACTCAGAATTTGAGGAATGTTTTTTTATGTAAATAAGTATAATTTTAAAAGAAAACAACGCATTTTCTCATTGAGCGTTCTTGTTCAGTTTTTAAAGCAACAGAAGCGAAAATTAATAGCGGGATTTCCGGTCATGCTGTTGATGTAGTGGAAATCAAACGCTAGAGACAAAGCAGGACAAACGTAATATAAACTTAAGCCCTAAGGAAAGGAGTCATACCTTCACCTTAATGCCTGAGGTGGAATCCTGCTGTCTAGATTTGTAGTAGGAAGCTTTCGCACTTGAGCAACAGCAAATTGCTATGCTGACCTAATTTCATAAAATTATAGGATTGTTTACTTTTAGTATTATCCGTTAATTCCGTCGCATACTACACGGCACACACTGTATATATTAGAGAGAACAGAAGAAAAAACATTTCATGTACTTTTACAGCTTCTGTCATTATACCGAAATAAATTCTGATTGTGATGTATAAACTGATGTATGTATTTTATGTCCCAAAGGGTAATTCTGGAATTGCCATCTGCCAATATGTCTGTCGTTCAATACATCGCGATAAAATAATGAGAATTGAGATCGCATACATCAATTCTGGCATGTTTCAATAAAGTAACGATACCTCCCTGAAACATTAATTAATATCAATGCTTGAAGCAACTGAAGCGCAAATCTCTATATTGGTGGTTATTCTGTAAAGCTTTCACAATGTTGACGTTATATTATATTAACAATTATCTAAATCTAGCAGTCTCAAAAGCCCTATCACAGCTCAATCAGATAGCTGAGCACGGCAGACTTTTGCAGGATAGAGCGACTATAATTTGTTTTTTATAAATATTTTAAATTTTCTGTAATATTTTTCATTCAATTATCGCTACTACAGTAGCTCGAGACCATGGCCTTTTGACAGTTTCTGTATTTATATGAGAAGCCAGAAGAAAATAAACAGGGAAACTTCAGTTCCCAAGTTAAATAATGTCATTTGTATAGATAATGCATATTTTGAATTCTGTTAAATATTAAAATAACAGTATATTTTACAACTAAGTTACTTACAAAAATGGAACTTTATTAACGAGTGGGTTCAGTTAGAAGACGATCGTAGAGAGTTTTCTAATACCCATGAGTTAATGAAACTCCTTTCGTAACATGTTATAATATATAATATTATATTATCTATTTTTATGTATTTTGCCAAAAATTATGAAAATTATCATAAAATATATTCTTGTACGATATACTCTTTAAGGCCATAAAAGGAACGCTGACATCCGAACAGAATTGAATATCACCGCCATTACGGAAAATATAGAATCTTACCGCAACAACTGGTATGAGCATGTATTAAGAATGCTCAACAATAGGTTATCCAAGAGACTACTGGACTATTCACCTCATTGAAAACGAGACATCGGAAGACCAAGGAAGAGATGGAAAGGTTAACTTTCTTCTGGCAGCGGAACAGGCCAGGAGGTCTAATCCAAGACTGTTATCGATGATGATGATGATGATGCTGATGCTGATGATGATGATGATGATGATGATGATGATGATGATGATGATGATGATGATGATGATGATGATGATATTGTTAAAATGTTCAGTTCCTTTTAGATGATCGAGTTAGGGTTTATTAGTTACACATTATGGAAGAAATTAATACATTGTTACTTTAGTCACCATTTTTATCCCGTATAATAGCATTAGATTTCATAATAGACGGAATATATCTGTAGTGCTCGGGAAAAGTGACACAAGTCAGTTTCCACAAATCTTTTTTGATAATTTATTGCCAACTTACGGAACATCTGTCAGGTTGGAAAAAAATACACAGGTATTCCTCCCATTACAATAGTTCATACAGAGAAAAATTAAATCGACATACCAGTGTAAGTTGTCAATAAATTATCAAAAAAGGTTTGTGAAAACTGACTTATGTCATTTTTTCAAAATCACTGCAGATATTAGAATATGAAGATGTGTAAGCTTACGCCACACCATCTGAAATATTAAGCTGTGAACATGTTACATAAGTGATTTTCTACCGGAAAAATTGAGGAAAGTTTATAACGAAAGTTACATCAAATTTTAAAGTTTGGTGTGTAAGTATAAAACTGAAGATTACATAAAATACAGTATTAGCTTATTTTTACGAAGTCTAAGCAGTTCAAGCCCTCTGCTCTTTGGTATGACTATTTAATGGTCAAATCCACCATTCCGATTAACGATAATGTGCATATTACTATACACGGAAAACTTAAAGCTTTCTATAAGAGACTGTCTTTTGGTTTCCGTCCAAAAAAAGGTTAAAGTATCAGAAAGAAGTCAGATTGTTAAATTAAAATGAAAGTGTCTAACCTTATATATCAGATGGCTGTAATTAAACTGACGGTTTTCAGCGTGGCACAGTACGGACTGTAATGATCGTAGGAGTGTGAAACTTCGTAGCTATGCTAATTAAGCAATGTACTCCCGAATTACGCAAAAAATTAATTCCAAGTTTTGCCACCAGGTGAAAATATGGCGCTGTGAGCAGTCAGAACGTGATATGGGCACAGGAAAAAAAGGCAGGAAAGACGGATAGTACACAGTTCTTCGACCCCGTATCACAGCGCTTGCATTAATGGTCTAGTCTATTTTTTCTTCCCTCACATTAATACAGTAGTAGTGCAATCCATGGCATCTTTGACTCATTCGTACGCAGTCAAAATCCATAAGCACGCAGCTGGAAATCTAGGAACACAATTGTACATATGTACTTTCAAGAACCAAAAGGGGACTTTGGACCAAAAGTAAAACAACGTGTAGACAAATATAAGCGATTTAATATCGGGTTCGTCGATACAAGTAGTTCCGGTAAACTGACAAAAAAATCACGCGAGAAGATGGTTAAGAGATGTATTTCTCCGGATGTTTAGAAAGACAGACTATTACTTTTGGATTCCTGGAGTGATCAGATAGATGACACTATAATTACTTATGAACAAAAAACAATACTTTCTTTGCAAGGTAAAACAATTAAATCACAAATTACCCCTCCAAAAACTACAAGAATTATGGAATACTTGGATGTGTATTCTTTAGGCAATATAAAATTGTAGTTCGAAGACTAGAAGAGTATACCATACATAAAATTATGTGTGAAAACATTCCAGACAAATTGCACGATAGGGGCTTCATAATGACATTACATTCTGTTGTGTATCACTAGGTTTATTCACCTGTACTCAAAGACATGCTAATATACGTGTAGCAAAAGTGTGAATGTGTGATAGAGAAACATGTGAGAAAATTTGATAACGTTGCATGTTGGAAACAGTGTGTGTGTGTGTGTGTGTGTGTGTGTGTGTGTGTGTGTGTGTGTGTGTGTGTTACAGAAGAGAGTGAAAAACCAACCTATATATATATAATGTTTGTGCTGTTCAATAGCCCTTTGTTCCTACCACTTCCTTTCGAATTCACACTATCATATATTTAATGTCAGTCACAAAGTTAATACATATAGTATTTTAAATTCAAATTGAATTTGTATTTCACAAGAGTACTCATTAATATGAGTTAAGAGTAAAAGAAAATAGACTAGAACATTAATGCGAGAGCTATGATACGGTGTCAAGGAACTATGAGGATCCGAGTAAGCGCAAAAAGCGGTATAAGCAGCATCGATTATTCAAGTTGTCATATTTAGTAAACGAGGAAAAAGTAAAACAAACGACTATCATTACGCTCCTTAATGAATGAAAATTAGTTTAAATACGCATTTTCATAAAATTCAAGCACATGACTTGGGATGGTTCCCTTGTCAGTCTCTAAACTAGAAAGAAAAGAAAGTCAATAAGCACTAGAACGTCAAAGTCTATAATTAAGACCATGTTACTTCATGAGATTGTAATGCCTTTAGAAAACTTAGCTTAATATAAACACAAAAGACGAGATATGCGCCTAGCCACACAGGAGAACATGTAATCTCCACTTTCCAGTCGAAAATCGAACCTGGATTTCGCTAAATTTGAATTCCATACACTAGTATTCGGGACACAGTAAAGAACACAAATGACTTGTTTGTGACTAATAAATACAAACTGAAAGCATGTCAATTAAACTTTTCACACCAGGTACGTTGCCCCGCTATGATTTATTGTACTGAGAAATGTATTAACATTTAAAAAGAAAAGGTGGGACAACGAGTAATGATGATAGAGTACAAAATCAATCATTCAAACAACTAGGAACAAATTAACTTGAATCCTCTTGTGGCTTCCGCAATGAAATAGGCGAGTTCAGTTCGGCCATGTTTTTGCAATACTCTGGCATTACGCCGAATGAGACACAATGGAGATAGGGTAAAGGAAATGAAAGAGGATTACTAGAGAAAGAGAGAGAAAAAGAGAAAGAACAAAAGATGGCTTCATTTTGGTTGGGATCGCTTGCCTTTTTCTTTTTGTGAGTGTGACATCAGTTCACATCTAGTTTGGCCATCGCTTCTGATGGTCGGGTACCATTTGTAGTAGAACGCCGAGCTCAGAACGAGTCAGTGGGTTTAACCGAACCTCTTCCGCTTCGTGTTCAATATCTCAGGGGTAGCCAGTTTACCCTAAACAATGTTAAAGGTTGAAAGTTGGACGCATTGAAGAATTACTCAAACACGATATGTTACGTTATTCCTAAGATCAGTAGACTAATTGAGGGATGAAGAAAATTTAATTTATTTCTTAACAATTTTATAGAATACCAAGTCAGCTGGATGAAGAATATTTAATCTATTTCTTAAACATTTTATAGGATATCAAATCAGTTGGATGAAGAATATTTAATCTATTTCTCAAGCATTTTATGGGATACCAAATCAGCTGGATGATAATGTATTTCCTAAGCATTTTATAGGGTACCATGTCAGCTGGATGAAAAATATTTAATCTATTTCCTAAGCATTTTATAGGATACCAAGTCAGCTGGATGAAGAATATTTAATCTATTTCCTAAACATTTTATAGGATATCAAGTCAGTTGGATGAAGAATATTTAATATATTTCTCAAGCATTTTATGAGATACCAAATCAGCTGGATGAAGAATATTTAATCTATTTCCCAAGTATTTTATAGGATACCAATTCAGCTGGATGATAATGTATTTCTTAAGCATTTTATAGGGTACCATGTCACCTGGATGAAAAATGTTTAATCTATTTCCTAAGCATTTTATAGGATATCAAGTCAGCTGGATGAAGAATAATTAATATATTTCCCAAGCATTTTATAGGGTACCATGTCAGCTGGATGAAGAATGTTTAATCTATTTCCTAAGCATTTTCTAGGGTACCATGTCAGCTGGATGAAGAATGTTCAATCTATTTCCTAAGCATTTTCTAGGATACCATTTTAGCTGGATGAAAAGTATTTAATCTATTTCCTAAGCATTTTATAGGATACCAATTTAGATGGATGAAGAATGTTTAATCTATTTCCTAAACATTTTATAGGATATCAATTCAGCTGGATGAAGAATATTTAATCTATTTCCCAAGCATTTTATAGGATACCAAATCAGCTGGATGATAATGTATTTCCTAAGCATTTTATAGGGTACCATGTCACCTGGATGAAAAATATTTAATCTATTTCCTAAGCATTTTATAGGATATCAAGTCAGCTGGATGAAGAATATTTAATCTATTTCCTAAGCATTTTATAGGATATCTAGTCAGCTGGATGAAGAATATTTAATCTATTTCCCAAGCGTTTTATAGGGTACCATGTCAGCTGGATGAAGAATATTTAATCTATTTCCTAACCATTTTGCAGGATATCAAGTCAGCTGGATAAAGAATATTTAATCTATTTCCTAAGCATTTTATAGGATACCAATTCAGCTGGATGAAGAATATTTAATCTATTTGCTAAACATTTTATAGAATATTAAGTCAGCTGAATGAGGAATATTTAATCCATTTCATAAGCATTTTATAGGATACCAAATCAGCTGGATGAAAAAAAATTATCTATTTCCTAAGCATTTTATAGGATATCAAGTCAACTTTAGGCAATTTACTGGACAGTAATTCCTGTACTATTACAGCATTTCTATACAAACATTTAGTTCAATATCTCTAGGCTTCTAGTACTCAGAACGGAATAAAATTTGTCATGGTTATACAATAAGTCATTCTGAATTCAATGGTATAAAAGACAGGTAATTGTTTTCTTAACAAAGTACAAAAAAGTATAAACTGATATCCTGTTTTCCCACTTTACTATATGTATCTACCTCAAAATTTAAGTGCACATTACGTGCTACAGTCTTGACTCATATTCATATTAATTCAAGCAGTTATTCTTTGGGATATTTCAAACAAAATGGTTTAATTCAATTTTGCTCGTTTTTGTTTCCTTCTCGAGAAAAAAAAAATGCTTTATGTGAAATATTTCATAGCGAGTTTTCGGAAAGACATTGATTTAATTCCCGATATGCTAAATCTATTTACGAGAGCAGTGTATTATGATAATATATTATTGAAACATTTTTGGTTTTGTCCTTTAAATGTGCAGAAATTTTATTCGAACAAATGTAACATTTTAAAATTCCTTTCCAGAATGACAAGTTACATTTGTTCCGTTCAAATTTTTGTACATTTGAAGGACATAACTAAAAATCTTTCAGTCATTTATTAACATAATACACTGCTCTCTTAAATTGACTCAGCATATTGGAATTAAATCAACACTAGTAAGAGTGGCAGGGGAATATAATGATCGTTTGGTACACTGGTTTCAAGTACTGGTAAAAACAACATACTTGAATATTTGCGGTACTGCACTTTGCAATTTCACTGAGAATAGTAATTTTTACAAGTAAATGAAGTTGCTTACCTGAGAGTAATACATAGACTTGTGCTGTACGGCGTTCATTTGTAGATTGTGATTAGCGAGAAATTTGTTCCAAAAAATTCTCTTTTCCTAATTGTGCAAGTGAATTTTGTAACACACGGTACAAGCATGATCTTTTTTTATTTTTTTCCCCCTCTGCTTCACAGTAATTCCACTAATTTTACCTAATGAAATAACGTTTTGACGTCATAGAAACTCTGTTCGTTGAATTGTTTAATGAGTCGATTTAATTTTTGTTCTCAAAACATTTTAATCGCGAATGCTTATTCTCAAATGATAGGACTTATTCCACGAATCCTTTTCGATTCGTCAGAGGCACGCCCGGTCATTTTGCTTTAATTCAAATCAACAACGGCAGGGACAGTACATCTTCAATATTACACAATAATAACGGAGTGAACCTACTAAATAATTACATCACAATAAACTAGAAGAAAATCTGCTAATGGAAAATAATGTGTAATGAAATTAGTTGTTTTGGTATTAAAAGTCTCTTCTCGGAAGAAGCTGTTTTCATCGAAGTATTATTACATAGATTACAAGGAAATTACTCGTAATGGCACAAGGATAATTTAATTCAATGTAGAACTTCTTTATTTCTCAACGATGCCAATATGATTCTATTTTCAAAGCATATGCAGTGATAGACATTTTTGTAACTTAGACGTTCTACAGTGATCGCAGCAAATCCATCTAGTTCAGGGATGTCGAACAGCGCTCTCAAACTATGAAACGATTAATACTGTTTCCTACTATAGCTGAGCTGAAACGACAGTCAGTTTGGACAACCTGAGCTCGCTGTAACAGTGTTCTATACGCAGTGTGTTTGCCAACTGTGGCGGCTGGTATGGATATGGAACGATGATTCCATAGTGAGTGGATAGATAAATATTTCCTTATCTTAAAGGATGGAAAGGCACATTGCTTAATATGTAGAAAGGAACTTGGATACCTAAACCTTCATAATATTAAAAGGCATTTTAATTCAACGCATGCTGAAACTTATGGACCAGAAAAGTTTTCCGGTTCCGCTTGTAAAAGGGCTGTAGAAAAATTAAAATCAAGATTGAATTCAGAAAACCTTCCATCATCATCGCGTATTAGCAGAACAAGCTTGGTTCGTACTGGCTACAAAATTTGTGAAATTATTGCAACGGTTTCAAAGCTATATTTAATGACGGAGAATTTGTGAACGACTGTCTCATAGCTGGTTCCAAAGAGATTGTCCGGAATACGTTAATGATTTTATATCTATAAGTTTGTCTCGTAATATTGTTGCAGAGCGCATATCAGAAATGGGAGATAACTTGGAGGGACAACTGATAGCAAGAACGAAAACTTTGACTTGTTACTCACTAGCTCTTGATGAAAGTACCGCAAAGATACGGCGCAGCTAGCTGTATTCATAAGGAATGTAGATTCAGATGTCAATGTTCATGGAGATCTTGTAGATTTCATTTCACGAAAGGATCGAACTCGAGGAGAAGATATTTTTAATCTGTAACAAAAATTATGAACAAATTTCAAGTCACGCTGAAAGTAATTAATTTTATACATCAAAAAAGTTTACGTTTCTGAACTTGAAGTTGCACTGCTACAACACATAGGCTACATACAAAGTTGTTATTTTAAACACACTGACAACATTATTGTGATGATTTATTTACGTCACTAACGAACAACGTTCATGGAATGACCCAATAGATAAAACGATATTATTATTATTACTATTATTATTATTATTATTATTATTATTATTATTATTATTATTATTATTATTATTATTTTCTTTATCATCATCGTCATCATCCATCCTCATGTAGGCCTACATTCTTTGTTCATCAGAGTTCATCAAGTGCAAATCTAAAATGAGCTCCTAATCAATTATTAGTCAGATGTATAAAAGTTATCAAAGTACTAGCCGCCGCATTAGTAGTTTCGTTTTTGTTTACGATCATTGCTTTTTTTTAACTTTAGCAATTTCCCAAGCAAATTCATAGCTTGTCCCAAGAATGTTTTTCCGAATAAATTCCAGCACGATTATTGTACTTAGTTTATTGTTGATTGTATTTGATTTATTTCTACCATAAAACTCTCTTCTTAGTTTTAGTAATTGTTTAGCTTAATCAGCACCCGCTAAGAGATAAACTTTGTAAATATAATAATATATTAGGCCTATCGTGATGAGTTTTTTGTCGACATTAGTATCAATAGAGCGTAAATAAATAAATAAATAAATAAATAAATAAATAAATAAATAAATAAATAAATAAATAAATAAATAAATATGTAGACAGTCAGGCAGACAGACAGAAAGATAGATATATTATATAAATAAATAAATAAATAAATAAATAAATAAATGAGCGAGGAAGCAAATAGGCCGAAATAAGTTAAATTAATACGTAAATAAATAAGTAAATGTTTAAATAAATAAATAAACAAATATACAGATATATATTCATTCATTCATAAAATAATAAAAATAAAAGAACGGTATATCTGACAAAAGATATTAAACTTTTAATTAGTTGTAACTTTAGAATTCAAACCCTTTACGTTGATATAGCTATGGCATATTTTCATAATGCCGCTGCAAATTTCTTATTTTACCAAACATGCAATTCCCCTTCCTCACAATAATAATATGCATTTCTCTTCTTCGATTCATTTACGAGTACTTCCTTCGAAAGAGACATCTTTAAATTTAAATTATGGTTTATTTAACGACGCTCGCAACTGCCGAGGTTATATCAGCGTCCCAGTGTCCCGCAGAAGTTCTTTTGCATGCCAGTAAATCTACTGACATGAACCTGTCACATTTAAGCACACTTAAATGCCATTGACCTGCGCCGTTATCGAATCCGCAATCTCGAGCACAGAAGGCCAGCGCTATACCAACTGCGCTACCGAAACCGACGACATCTTTCTTGTTAAGTCGTCGCTCCTGTTGCTCTGGTAAACAGCACGAGTGAGGCTCCGAGTCTTAGAGATTTTCAGGTACTCGTCTGGAGATGGGACTTGGCTCTGTCAGGGCTGAAGAAGGATGGCTTACATATCAGTATCGGAAATGAAGTCCAGAGGTTAGACCATATTGGAAGTGTTCAAAACGTTCTCTGTTCAATTCAAGACGCTTAGCAGTGTATCAAATTGAACTTTCTCGAACGCAGAGTAACATGTTGGCATCAGTCTTTGTCAAGGGGGTAAGAGGACATGCTATCAGATCTTCGACGGTCTTAGGAAATGTATTGTAGACGTGCTCTTCTGCATACCTCACAGGAAAAAATCATGGTAGTCCGATCAGGCGAACAAGTTTGCCATAGAATCAGCTGCTTTATGTCTAATCCACTTTCCTGGACATTTTGTACGAATTTTTTCAACACCTTCTACATACTGTGCTGGAGGTCCGTCGAGCTACATTAGCATACTCTATCTCAAAGGTATATCTTCCAGCAGCCTCCATAGAACACTATTAAATAGTAAGCATTTAGTCTCTGAGGAAAAGAGCAGACAACACTGCTTTCCACACGCTAATGCTAAATCGGACTTCATGTTCTCTTTCGTGAACAGCATGCCGATATTTGTGAAATCAGAAACGACTCTAGTGACTGTTAAATACACCCTCAGCCATAGAACTTGCTTCAATTGTCCAGAGAAGGTCCTAAAATGACTCCTTTAAAGTTTATTGTTATTGTAGCCATTCGCAAAAGTGCATCCTTTGGCGACGATCGACTGGAAGCAGATGTGATCATCATGAAAAACAAAGACTTTCGACTGGGACAGCCCTAATGCTGGAAGTTTCTCCATAACTCCTGTTTCATAGTCGCAATTACGGGTTTTCCGTTGACTGAAATCCGGACATTCTCCGAACGAGATACATTTAACGTACCTAACAGCAGTGTTAAACTTCTTGCTTCACGGACACTTCGTCCTAGTTTCCGAACATAATATATTAGCGTCTGTATGAACTTCTCATTTTCACATAATACTGAAATAAGAAATGTATTGCCCTATTTGACGGAGCTTGCAATCTATAAAACTCAGTCCAAAAGGATATGCGTTTTACACACATACATATTTTAAAGAGAAATCACGTTACTGATAGATTCTGCGCGAATTTCGGTTTTACCTGTAGTTAAAAGAACCTTTATAGTCTTCTACTTTCTCATTTACTTATTATTATCCCCCCAGCTTTTTGAATAGCCAGGCATAAGATCGCAAAGGAGTAGATTACCTTTCACACTTAATTATGGATCCTTTAAGCAGGTCCGATTGTTGAAAACAATAAATATAACTCACAATTGAAAATTCTAAATTATTCTACACAACACAGACACGATGAAAGTTAAGAATCTCAATGGCTAATATTTTCAGGAATAAGATTCTACTTCGATTGATATGGTTAAAATAGCTGATACATTGTTTCAGAACTTAAGTAAGTTTCATCTCTGTACATTCATTATTAATTTTCCTTTCTATTTTTGTGTCATCTCACACAAAATTGGCTATTCCATGTAGGGTAAAAGTTGGTAAAATTGTGATACTAATAATATTGTGATAGTTCTTTTTGAGAATTTTTTACAATTTTACTGAGCGAGAGAAGGACCGGTTTTGTGCAGAAACTTGTCCACGAACATTTCCTTAATATGTTGACGTAAAAAACCGATCTTACTCTCGCTCAGTAAAATTGTAAGAAATTCTCAAAAAGAACTCTCATAATACTATTAGTATCACAATATTACCAACCTTTACCCTGTAACCATGTTGCATAGCTTTACCTGCGTATTCTGTTAAATACGAGTTACATTATCATGTTAAGTCAAAGGGTTGCGGTATCTGCGGTATTTATAGGAAAGACAAAGATGTTCAACAGTCTCATTACTGAAAAATATATAATTATTATGTTTTTATACATCTTAAATCTTAAATGTTCTGATTAGAATATGCTAAAGGGTGTACTGTATGAGTCTAGAGATGAACAAAACTCACTGCCGCTCTTGCTCGCTGAGTTCGTTACACTTGTCGTTCGAGTCCCGTTTCATAACTCTTGTGCGCTTCGAGTCTCGCTCATCATTCTCAAAATACCATTTGGTCGGCGTGTAAAGATTTCGTAACTTTGAATAACATACATCATTCACATAAATATCATTTGAGATGTTTAACTGATACAAAAAGACAAAACAAAACAGTATCATAGTTATAAAAATGTTATGGTTCTATTATCAGATATTACCTATGGTTATATAAATATAAAAACAATTCTCAAATAAATTTGCATTTCTAAGGAACATAAAACATAACGTTAAATAAAGCGTTAATATTTTTTTTTATTTGAGACTGTACATTTGATCTCAAACATACAAAAATATTTCCTAGCCTCTTAATAAGGGCCTAGTAATTAAATAAAGATTGGGGAACGGATTATTATACACTGAAATTAGAGATGGTGTATCAAATAGGGTACTTGATAGTTTATACATATACAGGGTGTTTCAAAGATACGGGGCATAATTTCAGGTATGTATTTCTCACATGTAGACAATCAAAATAATTCATTACAACATGTGTCCGGAAATGCTTTATTTCCGAGTTATGGCCTTCACAACATTGAAATTCACCGGAACGTTTTTCTTTCCGCAAGTCGTTGCCGTCAAAGGAGACATTAAGAGAGCACTCTGACAATTCATTCCGAGGCGAAGCTTACATTCAGTGTTGTGTAGGCGTGAGACTGTGCGACATGTATTCAAATCAAGAGCTGGCAGAGATACACTTCATGTACGGTAAGGCGGACGACAATGCTGAGCTGGCTCGTCGTTTGTACCAAGAGAGGTACCCACAGCGACAATGTCCAGATCGGAAGACATTTGTACGTATCCATTACCGTCTGTGCGAGTATGGAAAATTTAACTCTCCTGGTTTGGGAAGGGGACGACCAAGATCTACAACTCCAGAAGTACAGGAGGAGATTCTGGAGGCTGTGAACATGACTCCTTCTATCAGCACACGAAGGGTAGCGTTGCAAGTCAATGTTCCTCATACGACTGTCTGGAGACTGTTGAAAGAGTATCAATTGTATCCTTATCATTTGCAACGTGTACACGCCCTGTCACCAGCAGATTACCCTGCACGAGTTAGGTTCTGTCAGTGGTTCTTGCAGCAGTGTGGTGTAAATCCGAACTTTCCTGCCTTAGTATTATTTACAGATGAAGCACAGTTCACACGAGATGGCATAACAAATTTCCACAATCAGCATATATGGGCGTATGAAAACCCACGTGCAACTGTTCCATCTCATCACCAGGTGCGGTTCTCCCTCAACATGTGGGCCGGTACCGTATCATTGGTGATCGATTAGTTGGACCCCGTGTACTTGTAAACAGACTTACGGGGCAGGCGTACACAAACTTCCTGGAAAACACAATACCTCATGTTTTAGAAGACACTCCACTGATCAATCGTCAACACATTCACTTCTTGCATGATGGCGCTCCTGCACACTTCAGTCGTACGGCTCGCCTGTACTTGGATCGAAGGTTTCCTGATCGATGGATAGGTAGAGGTGGCCCAATTGCTTGGCCTCCACGCTCACCTGATCTGAACCCTCTCGATTTCTACTTATGGGGCCATTTAAAATCATTGGTTTATTCATCTCCGGTGCCTGATTTGGAATCCCTTCGGAATCGAATTGTGGCATGTTCTGAGGATATACGCAATACTCCTGGAGTTTGGGATCGTGTTCGCAGGTCAATGAGACATCGATGTGAGGTCTGTATTCAAGCAGGAGGTGGACATTTTGAACATCTTCTGTAATGACAACGACCTGCAGAAAGAAAAACTTTCCGGTGAATTTCAATGTTGTGAAGGCCATAACTCGGAAATGAAGCATTTCCGGACACATGTTGTAATGAACTATTTTGATTATCTACATGTGGGAAAAACATACCTGAAATTATGCCCCGTATTTTTAAACACCCTGTATAACAGTTGCCAAAACAGATAAAAGTTCAGTCTGGTGTAAACAACTGTGACTTTCGAGAGCTGAACACTCACGAAGTCTTTGACCTCTTGATTCACTCATAAGCAGTCAATGATGTCGTAGGAAATATTGTCGTGTGGGTTTTCGTTTTTGCGGGCGCTGTTAGTCGTGATTTCTCGATCGTTGTTCAACTGTATATTGACATTTGTGATAATATTAAATATTTGGAATTAAATTACAAAGGAAGGAAACATCGTTTCTGAAATAATAAAAGCCACCGGCAGTAGCGAGTTTGCCTGCTTGTCCAGAGTTGCGCTTGGGCATGGGTTCGATTCTTGCTTGGGTTATTACCTGATAGGGTTTTTCCGAAGTTTCCTCCAACGATAAGGCGAATGTCAGGTAATCTACGGTGAATCTTCGGCCACACATCGCCAAATGTCATCTCTCTATTACAAATTTAATCAACGATAAATAACCTGTTAGTTGGTACAGCGTCGTTAAATAATCATGTAAAAAAGATAATAAAGATAATAATTAAAAATCTGTACAGGGGAGAAAAGGTCAAGTTCATCATCAGCTCTAAATTCACCGAATGAATTTATGGTAGTTCTGTGCGAAGATAGGTACGTGTAGACTTAGCAGTCTTCACTGGTGATGCGTGGATTCGTTTGTTCGAGCTAAACAGAGAGTTTTACAAGATATTTTCCGTTTTCCCACAATTTCATGGAAGTAAACTATTTTATTTAAAACATTTTTGTTTCTGACTATGACATATAATATTTTATTTAATTATTTTAGTGATAAAAGCAGTTCTTAGCTACACTATTGTTCCGTCCGCATACTTGTGTCTAGTCTTTATGATGGACTACAATTTATTTTCGAAAAATTATTCACTTGGGGCAAGTTCATCTAGCCCTGCCGAACTTGCCCCTGCTGGTTTCTTTTCATAGAAGAGTAAGTCAGTTTTCATTGATAATTAAACCCATATTTTACATTTATTCTTTCTTTACTATTTTCTGGCGGTTTTTAAAAACCATAATAAAATGGTAAGGAATTATATACGTAAAACGGTGCACAAGTATGACAAAGAGACCTTACGTAAGACTGTCTCAGAACGTAGTAAGACAGAAAATAAGAGCCTTAATTCTGTATCAAAAAATTTAACATTCCGAGGCCTGTTCTTCAGTACTGGCTGAAGAAATTTCTTCCAGCTCCAGGTGTCGAAAATAAAGGGCAATTTAAAGGAATATTTTCTCCTTGAAAGAAAGAGAATTATATGATCATGTGCCATGAGTGTAAACAGTGGATTTATGAAGAGTGTTGTGACATTGCAAATATTCAAGATAACTTCATTTGTAACATTTATAGGAATCAGAGAACGTTTCAGCTTACGACATAATGATAATTCTAGTTCATTGGTTTTCAACCTCCTGCATTCGGAGAAATTACTGCAAGCAACACATTTCCAGTAAGGTTTATTACACTGTGTAGTAAAATGGAGTCGTTACTCTTAAAAATAAATGCGTTGTTAGTAGTCTAGTGCTTTGAACACACTACTGCACTAAGTGATGAAACATTTTTTCTCTCATATTATTAACATTTTGGTTCAATGGTAATACTTGTATTGTTTTCCGTATTGCATGCTAGAAATAAAATAAAATTTAATGTTCCTAATATTGTGTATAGTATTTTTAATATATGCAACATTTCCTTAACATGATGAACTTGCCCCTTTTCCCCTACACTAGCGATATTGGATGCAATTTTGTGAAATAAAAAATGTTTAAGAAAACTTAAATCCAAATCTAGAAAGCAATAGTGATACTCTGAATAACTTACGGTGACACATAAAACGGTGACAATAGGAGTGCAAAACATGACCTCGCTTCAATGTGGAATATATACTGGGTCAAGCAGTTTATTGAAAGCTTTTGCATTGGAATGTGGATCGTGAGAACTGCTATCTGTTTACTTAAAACGTTTGTAGGTGGAGGACAGAGTTGCTCGAATCCGTAGTAGAAATCATTGATATCTCTTCTGCCTCTGAAATTTAAGGAGAGATGTGAACAAATAAACCAAGAACTGATATTGAATTAACAGAGTACGCCTGGTTTATTTATGTAGCTCATAACTAAGTGTTAAAGCAATTAAAATTAAATCGGAGGTATAAATTGCGATCAAATAATTGCAACGTTGAACTCGTGGATAGCCTATGGTTTTAAAAGTACCGGCACACTTATGTAAACTGCTAGAGCATCGGTTTTCACAACACAAAATAAGATATTTGAGTCCGAGTAACATTAAGTGGTGTTTTCATTGACAAAGACTATTTCCGACACTTTTTCTGTGTTTCCTAATTTACTGTGCCATATTTATACTGTTCAGCTATAGGTCATTTGTTATCTCGTGAAACCGAATGCTTGTTTGCGCCTAGTATAATATAGTAAGAACCTTACGGTGGGAATAAGTGAGCTACCTAGCTGCAAGTAGGAGCGTAGCGAGGAAGGGAAGCTTCTCAGTCCACTTTCTTCTTCCCCTGACGCGCAGGTAGGTTTCACGAGATAACGAATGGGCTATACAAATCTAAGGAAACGATACGGAAATACTTCGTTATATTATATTCCACGTATACCAACTACATTGTAGTCATATAGTGTCATTCCTAACAAAATAATTCATAATTTGATTTATTCTACTTTATACCTAAGTTAAAGTCACTCTTAAGTAAATCCAGTCAGAGAGTTAAGTCAGTGCATCTCAGTCAAGTCAGTCCAGTCAGTCAGTAAATACAATCAGTTCGGATAAGCCAATTCAGTGAGTATACTTTATTAATAATCAGAAATAATCAGTCTTAATGACTTAACAAGAAGGTATACAAAAACAATTCACATTATAATTGTTTTAAAATATATTTTTGCTTAACATTTCTATGTCTTATTACAAGTGGAAACGTTTTCATCCTCCTGGGGCATCATCATGCTAGAATGACAATAGCAAGTATCAAAATCAAAACTTTAGCATGAAACACATTCTACCTTCTCTATAAAGATATAATTGCGCACACATATTATTATCACACATTTTATTTGAACTTTTGATTTTGATACTTGATATTGTCATTCTAGCCTGATGATGCCCCAGGAGGGTGAAAACGTTGCACTTGTAATAATGCATAAAAATGTTAAGCAAAAATATATTTAAAAAAATTATAATCTAATTTGTTTTTTTTATAGCCTATCTTCTTGTTAAGCCATTAAGATTGATTATTTCTAATTATTAATAAAGTATATATAGCATTGGCTTATCGGAACCTCAATATGAATTGTAAATTACAATTCAGTGAGATTAGCCATTCTGTCAGTTAGTTACTCATAATTATGTTTCTTTACACAGTCATCCAGTATGTTAGCTAGTCCAGTCTACTAAGCTCAGTCATCTCAGTCTATCAAGTCAGTAAGGGAATCTATCAGATTATTAACATGAACGTTAGTTTATTCACTCTATCAGCTAATCCAGTCAGCTCAGCTTAATCAATTTAGTAAGTCAAATCAGCCAGTGACTCAGTCCGTCTGTTACTCAACATTAATGTTGAATCAATCAGTCGAGTAAGTTTAACTTAGTCAATTCAGTGAATCAAGTCAGCAAGCAATTCACCCCGTCAGTTAATTATTAATCATTAATGTTTCTTTACACAGTGATCCAGTTTGTATGCTTGTCCAGTCGACTAAGCCTAGTCAACTGAGTCTATCAAGTCCGTAAATAAATCTATCAGATAATTAACATAAATGTTACTTTATTCACTCTGTCAGTCAATACAGTCAGCTCAGCTCAGTCAATTTAGTAAGCCAAATCAGCCAGTGACTCAGTCCGTCAGTTACTCAACATTAATGTTGAGTCAGTCATCAAGTAAGTTTAACTCACTCAATTTAGTGAATCAAGCCGGCCAGCAATTCAGCCTGTCAGTTACTTAAGTTAGTTTAATCGGACAGTGAACGAACGAGTGAGTGAGTGAGTGAGTCTGCCATTCAAGTCAGCCAGTAATTCAGCACGTCAATTACTCAATATTAATGCTAATTTAGTCGGTGAGTGAGTGAGTGAATGAGTGAGTCTGCCATTCAAGTCAGCCAGTAATTCAGCACGTCAATTACTGAATATTAATGCTAATTTAGTTGGTGTGTGAGTGAGTCAGCCATTCAAGTCAGCCAGTAATTCAGCACGTCAATTACTCAATATTAATGCTAATTTAGTTGGTGTGTGAGTGAGTCAGCCATTCAAGTCAGCCAGTAATTCAGCACGTCAATTATTCAATATTAATGCTAATTTAGTTGGTGTGTGAGTGAGTGAGTGAGTGAGTGAGTCAGCCATTCAAGTCAGCCAGTAATTCAGCACGACAATTACTCAATATTAATGCTAATTTAGTTGGTGTGTGAGTGAGTGAGTGAGTCAGCCATTCAAGTCAGCCAGTAATTCAGCACGACAATTACTCAATATTAATGCTAATTTAGTCGGTGAGTGAGTGAGTGAGTGAGTGAGTCAGCCATTCAAGTCAGCCAGTAATTCAGCACGACAATACTCAATATTAATGCTAATTTAGTTGGTGTGTGAGTGAGTGAGTGAGTGAGTCAGCCATTCAAGTCAGCCAGTAATTCAGCACGACAATTACTCAATATTAATGCTAATTTAGTCGGTGAGTGAGTGAGTGAGTGAGTGAGTGAGTGAGTGAGTGAGTCAGCCATTCAAGTCAGCCAGTAATTCAGCACGACAATTACTCAATATTAATGCTAATTTAGTCGGTGAGTGAGTGAGTGAGTGAATGAGTGAGTCTGCCATTCAAGTTAGCCAGTAATTCAGCACGACAATTACTCAATATTAATGCTAATTTAGTTGGTGTGTGAGTGAGTGAGTGAGTCAGCCATTCAAGTCAGCCAGTAATTCAGCACGACAATTACTCAATATTAATGCTAATTTAGTTGCTGTGTGAGTGAGTGAGTGAGTGAGTGAGTGAGTGAGTGAGTCAGTCAGTCAGTCAGTCAGTCAAGCAATCCAATCAATTCAATTTAACTCAACTCAATCAGTTTAGACAGTTACTCAGTCGTCAGTTACTCAACATTAATATTGGTTTAGTCAGTAAATTAAGTCAGTAATGGCAACATAGTTACTGTTTCTCACTAAAGGACCTTACTAATAGACGGTAATTATACACAGTATTTAAAGGGTGTAAATGATATGTTGTTATTGAAGTGTTGTATCAGTGAAGAATTATGTAGTGTCAGTGAAGTGTGTTATATCAGTGAAGAAGTATGTCGTGTCAGTGAAGTGTGCTGTGTAAGTGAAACGTGTTCCTGTCAGTGAAGCTTTATAGTTTATAGTGGCAGTGCATAGTATTTGAACAGTGAAATGTTTTTGAAGTGTTAGTGAAATCAGGATAGAATCAGTGAAATGTGTCGTAGTTCCATTGCTGTGAGTGAGTTGACAGCGAAATGAGTGTAATTTGAAAGGTACTTGTGCAGATATGAACATATCATACTCGTGGGTTTTAGTTCGATCTTAGTTTTAAGATGCAAATTAGATTTATTTCAAATGTTATTTTAAGTGATCGTTTCATTTAATTTAGTATATTCCCTGTTGTTGTTGTTGTTGTTGTTGTTATTATTATTATTATTATTATTATTAATTATTGTTAGTATTAATTATTAGTATTATTATTAATTGTATTTTTAATTAATAAGTTTATTATTGTCATTATTGAGTGTAATTAGTTACCACTGCCACCGGGTATATACCTACTGCAGTGTGAATAAATACATACATACATATTAAATTTATTTACGTTGCTTTTGGTATTACATACTTCAAATATAGTCTCCTGCCATGTCAACAGTACGTTGAAAAATACTTGATAGACGGAGGACTCTATCTGCAGCTTCATTTCTGGAGTTCTTTTTCACTGATCGATCTAAAGCTGTTCAGATGTCAACTCTTGATTGAAAACGAATACCTAACTTCCATCTATCTTGCAATAGTTCGTTATAGTAGGACTTCTCTCCCACAGGCTTCTTGTAATGCCGTAAAGTACTGGGCTGCATTTTTTTCTTGAAACTTGTATTTTTATGAATCATATTTGTTCATGCCTAGTGAACATTTTTAGGGCGGTATTACTTGATACAAATCAGAAAAAGTGACTGTATTCACAAAATATGGTTACTTAAATTCTTTTAATATTCCACATTAATGCAACAATCGCTCCTCTATTACGTACTAAAAGATTCCGATGCTCACTGCTAGAAGCGCTGATTTACAGTATTGTTGCCATTACTTATCGAATGTCCTTAATTTTGTAAGCCAAGCATTTAATCAGTCGACCAGTATATGAGTCGTTCAGAGCAGAAGTGGTGTAAGTCAAAATAGCAATTAACATATCCTTCGTGCTATCTACTGACTACTAATAGTTTAAATAAATTGAATATTAATTGCTAATTTGCGCTGTATTTTACAGAATGTTTACTTTAATCCTCATTACCCATTTTTCACTTACACCACTTCTGCTCTCAGCGGCTCAAATCAGTCAGTCATTCTCTCAGTCCGTTGTGTTGCCATTCTGCCAGTCTATCGTACAGTCAGTTCGAAATGTTAAATGTAATGTTTTATTTAACGACGCTCGCAAGTGCAGAGGTTATATCAGCGTCGCCGGATGTGCCGGAATTTTGTCCCGCAGGAGTTCTTGTACATGCCAGTAAATCTACTGACATGAGCCTGTCGCATTTAAGCACACTTAAATGCCATCGACCTTGCCCGGGATAGTCAGTTCGACGGTGAGATAGTCAGGTCAGATAGATTAAACCTAAGATGTAAAATATTTATGCAAACCATATTCACAATCAATAGCTTGTACGGTATTTTAATTATTATATGAAAATAACTGATAACACTTTACTCTGTATTATTGGAACTAAGAGGTAAGACCGTTTTTAGTCTATGTTCCTGCAAAGAAATTATAATTTTATAAGCTCCTCTTCGTCTGAAATAATGTTCTTAAATGGAATACAAAACTATGGCAAAACAATAGCAACGTAATCTGTTCTTAAGTTTGTCAGATGTTAATAGAATTCACAATAGCAGACTAACCATTCTAATAAAACGGACAAGAATTCCCGCCTTAATACTACAGAATGGCGTTCTCTTGCATCTCCTCTTCCATACTGAGACCTATTTCAGCATATTAAATCCCTCGTTTATATATGGTAGATAGATATTGAGCGGGAAAGACAAGGCTGAGTGTCCTATTCAAAATCCTTTGAACGTTTACCGGAGCTGATTGAGGTACTCAGAGTTCCTCTATTGCACGTATTTCATTTTAAATTCATTCCAACAGTTCGTCTTGACATGCTACAGTAAATCCATTAACTTGTAGGCATTGGTTCGGAAATAAGCACATTGTCCTTTTGGTTGTGCAGGCCGAAAATGATTCGCGTGGAAAGGTATTCTCTCATTTTCCTCTTCCGAAGGTCCTTGCAGCTTTGGACCTACAGGCACACAAATTTTACTTACTTATCTTTCGGAAATACGTTTATCGTGAGATGGTAGTTGTAGAGAAATTTAATTTCAGTTTTTTTCATTTTACACACTTTTATACGTCATTTATATATTTTCAAGGGAAAAATTGTTCTGGGGCCGGGTATCGATCCCGGGACCCTTTTCTTAGCGCACGAATGCTCTACCGACTGAGCTACCCCAGGAACCATACACAACACCGTCATAATTCTTCCTTTACATCCACACAACTCAAAGGAGCTGAAAAGACGCCAGAAACCCCTTGAAATTATTCAACCTTGCTTCATAGGGAGCGTCTACCTGAAAGCCAAATTTGCATAATAATTTATTTATATTACCTCTGGTTAAATTTTCGTTTTTACGTAATTTTTATAGTTGAAGTAGTCATCTTTATTTCGAAGTAATAATTTATGTCAGCATTTTTCTTACGAATCGTTCTTGCACTTGCCCATGTCATTTGCAGTACCCATGTGTTTATATTAGCTGTATCATATTTTGTGCGAGATCGTGCGTATTTGCTTGTTTTCCGCACAGAACCAATACGCGGTAAGTGTGAACTACCACATTCAGTATTCCCAACGTAACACACATAACAATTTCCCTCTTCTTACCGCTTAAGCGCGACATTCATTTTACTGCTTTAGGCTTTTAACATATTATTTTTAGAGACGTTTAACATAGTAATAATTATAAATTGGAAACATACCACTGCAATTTCACCTAAATTGCAATGTTAATTATTGTTTTTAAATATTTGCAAAAATTAAGTAAAGTCTACTACTCCACGAAACTTATTGCATTCCTGATACAAGTAACATTAAGGATGCCGTGAAAAAATCAACAATATTCCAGATGTCGATGTTATTACTGCAATATGTTATATAAATAATATTGTTAAAACATTAAATGAAAAATAAATCATTACGCAACCTTACCGTTTGTTTTAAGTTCGCATTTATAGACTGGGGGAAAAAAAGACAGACGTATATCACGGCCTGCTGGAGTATAGTAAACACAGTAAACATTTTATAGCATCAATGTTGAAGAAAAATATTTTGGTTTTCCGAAGTTCCCGTCATTAAACAGAAACCAAGATGGAGATTTCATTGCAACTAATTAGAAATTCGTCTTTCAGGTATGTAATAAACGATCTTCGCACAAAATAATGTACGATACACGAGCGGTATGTTTGTTTTCATGTTCTCGGAAATTAAAAACGCTCAACTACGTTTCGCTTTTTTAATCTTTTCCTCGACCATGAAAACGTCAACATACCGCTCTTGTAACGTATATTACTATTACCTGCAGCAGTTTTAACGTATTTTTAATATTATTTTAATGTAAATAACCTAGTAGTAGTTATTATTTCAGTAGTAATACACCAATTCCTCTAAGATATTGTTTTACAATATTGTTACATATAAAGTAACCATTAACTTACTTACTTACTTACTTACTGGCTTTTAAGAAACCCGGAGGTTCATTGTCGCCCTCACATAAGCCCGCCATCGGTCCCTATCCTGAGCAAGATTAATCCAGTCCCTACCATCATATCCCACCTCCCTCAAATCCATTTTAATATTATCTTCCCATCTACGTCTCGGCCTCCCTAAAGGTCTTTTTCCCTCCGGCCTCCCAACTAACACTCTATATGCATTTCTGGATTCACCCATACGTGCTACATGCCCTACCCATCTCAAACGTATGGATTTAATGTTCCTAATTATGTCAGGTGAAGAATATTTTGCTTGCAGTTCTGTGTTGTGTAACTTTCTCCATTCTCCTGTAACTTCATCCCTCTTAGCCCCAAATATTTTCCTAAGCACGTTATTCTCAAACACATTCTTAACCTATGTTCCTCTCTCAAAGTGAGAGTCCAAGTTTCACAACCATAAAGAAGAACCGGTAATATAACTGTTTTATAAAATCTAACTTTCAGATTTTTTGACAGCAGACTGGATGATAAAAGCTTCTCAACTGAATAATAACAGGCATTTCCCATATTTATTAAAGTATTCATTAAACCAATACAAATTGATAATTTTCAATAGGTCATTTTTTTACTATTTTAGGTCAATTTAAGAGAATTTTTGGGGAACTTTATAGGAAACTTTTTGAAAATGTTTAGGTCATAAACATCCGGGCCCTAGTTATTACCTCAACTAGTGTTCGCTTGCACACCTGGTCGCTCGTCCTCTGACCATGCGCAGCGCCTCCTTTCTGAGACTTCGACAATATCTGTGCGCCATCAATTGTTTCTAATACTGTACATGGCAGACATAATGACGTAAAGTTGCTACACAGTTTTTAGAACTTCAAAATAGAATTCACTGTTTACGGTATAATATTGCTTACAGCAATATGATAACAAGGATACCAGAAACGAAGTTCTAGAAATTCTAGTGGACAAATGAAAAATTAGCTCATGATAAAAGTATTTTCAACATTTAAAAAGAATTGAAATTAGGTTAAAGGCTTTTTTAATGAAGTTACTTTGTTTTGGTATCAGCTGACACACTGATTTTTTTATTTTGATATCAATTTACACACACTAAATTTTGTATATGCACTCAAATTTTGTAGTTCATTCGCAAATAGTTATGAAACACAGATTAATTAATGTATTTCTGCTTCTTACATTGCATTTAAATATTTCAGTTTGGATACATTTTATTTTATTTTTAGTAGATTGTTACTTTGTAGAGATCAATCTGCTCGAAATGAATTTTCCCAATATTGAGACTTAGCTAAATCGCTTTCTCGCATACTAAAACGGTACATTCACCCCTTTTCATCAAAATCCTTAGGTTCGTTTTGAAGATAAAATTTACAAATTCACAAGAATTGTTCGTTTAATTTAACTGCCTAAATGGGTTATTCCAAGTCAAGTCATTACTAAATCGTTTTCTCGTACCCGAAAACGGTAAATTCATCACATATCATCAAAATTGTTACGCCTATTTTCGAGATAAAATTTACAAATATACAAGCTTCCAGTCAATTTAAACGACACAATAATCCCTTTTGCTTCCTGTATTAAAAGTCTTGGAGTTTTCTTCGATGTGCATTTAAACTGGAAAATCAAGTAACTCATATTATCAAAAAAGTGCTTTTCATATTATATCCTTTAAAGAGAATACGAAATTTTCTCACGCTATTCCTAAAAAAAAAAAAATACTAGTGGAAACACTAGTACTGTTCCGCTTTTATTATTGTGATTTTCTACTGGCTGATCTCAATGTCAACCAGTCGCAAAGATTACAACGTGTTCATAATTCTTGTATTCGCTACGTCTGCGATGTCCGTCGAGCTGACTACATTACCCCAGCCTTCCAAACTCTAAACTGGCTATGGCTTAATGAAAGTAGATATTTTCATTCCCTTGTTCTCCTTTTTCAAGTCCTTCACACTTCTAAACCTACCTACCTTGCCTTCCGCTTCAATTAACTATCAGCGTATAACAATCTTTACACAAGCACGCAAAATAGCCGCATACTAGCCATACCAACACATAAGATATCATCGTATTCATCACCATTCACATCTCGCTATCGAGCGTGTGGGATATCCTGTCCAGTGACATCAGAACTGTCGGGATTTATCTGTATTCAGAAAAAAATTATTAAGCATCTTCTTACTGCGTATAGTGCAATGCAGTAGACTATTTTAACTTATTGCAAATGTTACTGTTTTGTTCCTCTTGATATTTGTACGATTAGTTACTTATTTTTAGATATATAGGGCCGTATTCATAGATATTTTTAGCCCGGGCTTCCGGTGGATGATCAACGTTTTTCGTATTCATAAACCAGTGTTAGCGGTAGGATATGATTTGAATTCTGTACAAGTAACCAGTGGATAGCCGGGGCTAGCTTAGTACGCTCGTAGCGCGTGCTGCGAAATGTCTATGAATACGGCCCTTACTCATTTTCTTTAATCATTAATATACCAGGCAGTCAATATATTACATTAGTTTTTTATGCCCATTGTGATCTTAACTTTCTACTTGTATTTTTTTACTCCCCTCTTTCTGTATTTTTGCATTTGTGTATTTTGTATTTATAATTTTATTTCTATTTCTTATTTGTTTTTTGTATAAGTCCACTTGATTTTTTGGTGATGTCATAGAGAAGGCCTCATGACATTAACTCCGAATAAATAAATAAATAAATAAATAAATAAATAAATAAATAAATAAATAAATAAATAAGAAATCAATAAATAAATCAATAAATCAATAAAACAATCAATAAATCGGTAAATAAATAAGTAAATAAATAAATAAATAAATCAATCAATCAATCAATCATTCAATCAATCAATAAAGTAAATAAATAAAATAAATAAAATAAAAAATAAACAAATAAATAAAATAAGTAAATAAATAAATAAAATAAATTAATTAAATAAATTAAATTAATTGATTAAATAAATAAAATTAAATAAATAAGTAAATAAAAAGAAATAAATAAATAAGTAAATGACTGAATGAATAAATAAATAAATAATAAACTGATTGGTTTCATTTAACTCTCTGAATGAATAATTCCTCGACTTCTAGCTACATCGCTTTCTCGGATTCGAAAACGGTAGATTCACCGAATTTCATAAAAATTATTGGGCCTGTTTGAAGGTAAAATTTAGAAATATTAAAAAATTGCTTGCCTAGTATAAGCCCCTAAATGAGTTATTCTATAATCGAGTCATAACTAAATCTCTTTCTCTCGCACCTAAACGACAGATTCATCCTATTTTTTCAAAGTCCTTAGACAATTGTTCAAGATAAAATTTATAAACAGGACAAGAACTGCTCGTTTAATAGCATTTGAAAGCGGAAATAAAGTTTCAGGTGCAGAAATGTGTACTAATAACAAAACATAAGAATATTCTGATGTAAAATACGCGAGCCTAAAACTTCAAACGTGTTAAATCTCTATTGTAACTTGTGAGCAATTTCCGGAGCGGACACGGTTCCCATGCGTGCTAGCGTGCTAATCTAAACAGATAAGCCGGTTTATTATCACAGATTTTTTTACAATTCAAAGAGAAACACACACAATAATAGCAGACGCAATGTTAACCACCACATCTACACTTTGAAGTTATTTTTATGCAGCAGGTACAAGCAATTGTCCAAGCCAATTTAATTCCTGTGTGCTTATACACACTCACGGCAGTGCGTGTTTAGGCATCAACATTTCCTTGTGCGTGCGCGTTTGTGTGGGGTGCGCGTGCACATGCAAAAATATATTTTAAATGAAGATTGATGATAACTTTAAATTCTACATCCTCTGTGTAGAGTACAGTATTCAAATAGTGATATGTTCACACGTTACTGGCCATAGTTACGTCTTTATATAACCTACATATTCGAAATACAACATTATTTCATTTCTACGGACATCAAAGCGGCAATATAAGATGTAAATATTCTCTTGTCACTCTAACCAAAAAGTATATGTGAACAAAAGTAATATATACGAATTCTCCTACTGGGCACCTAAGAAGTAATACGCAAGTGTAATGTAGTTCCCATAATAGGCTATATTTGTTCATAGTTTTCTGTCAAAGGACAGGTATTTCACTGCAAATCCACCATTCTCTAATCTTCACTCTTTTCCGCCTTCCTCTTACTCTCCGAATACGATCCATATAGCTAAATGCTGTTTATCATCTGATACCTTCTTCTGCCCCGAAATTTTCGTCCTTTCACCATTCCTTCCAGTGAATCCTTTAGTAGGCTGTTTCTTCCTAGCCAGTGACCCAGCCAATTTATTTTTCTCTTCCCGATCAGTTACTTTCTTCATTATTCTTTGTTCAAAGGACAGGTCTTTCACTGCAAACCCAGCATTCTATAATCTTCCCTCTTTTCCGCCTTCCCCTTACTCTTCAAATACGATCCATATAGGCTAGCTAAATGCTGTTTATCATCTGATATCTTCTTCTGCCACGAAATTGTCTTCCTTTCACCATTCCTTCCAGTGAATCCTTCAGTAGGCTGTTTCTTCCTAGCCAGTGACCCAGACAATTTATTTTTCTCTTCCCGATCAGTTACTTTCGGCATTATTCTTTCTTCACCAATCCTTTTCAGCACAGTTTCTCATAATATAGAGGGTTCCTATGCATACTGGTCCCATTCCAACCTCTAGCTAAGAAAATCTGTTGGCGGTAGGCGAACGGAAATGTAATTAACTCACCTTCATCAACTCGTAAAGAGTCAATGTCCCTAATTTATTTGAAACATATTAGTACAAAAACAATCAGGAAGTTGGAAATTGGTGTGCCGAAAATTGTGGCTTATTTTT
Organism: Periplaneta americana; assembly: GCF_040183065.1. NCBI lineage: Eukaryota > Metazoa > Arthropoda > Insecta > Blattodea > Blattidae > Periplaneta > Periplaneta americana. Next base: position 118,396,599 of record NC_091128.1, read on the forward strand.
TATTATTATTTTTTTTAAGAATCATTCACAAGAAAATACTTTCAACATGTGATGAGAGTCATTCATTGTGTTTTTTTTTAAGTGGGTTATTTTACGACGCTGTATCAACATCTCAGGTTATTTAGCGACTGAATGAGATGAAGGTGATAATGCCTGTGAAACGAGTCCGGGGTCAAAAGCACCGATAGTTACCCAGCATTTGCTCATATTGGGATGAGGGAAAACCCCGGAAAAACCTCAACCAGATAACTTGCCCCGACTGGGATTCGAACCCGAGCCACATAGTTTCGTGATCAGACGCACTAACCGTTACTCCACAGGCGTGGACCTTCATAGTGTTCTGCCCGAGGACAGGTATTTCACTGCAAACCCAGCATTCTTTGATCTTTCCTATTTGCCGCCCTCCTCTTAGTGTCTCCATATGATCCATGTATCTTAATGCTGTCTATTATCTGATATCTTCTTCTGCACCGAACTATCCTTCCGTTCACCATTTATTCCAGTGCATCTTTCAGTAGGCGGTTTCGTCTTAGCCAGTGACCGAGCAAATTTCATTTTCTCTTCCTGATCAGTTTCAGCATTATTCTTTCTTCACCCACTCTTTCTAGCACATCTTCGTTTTTTATTGTGTTTGTCTATTTCACACACTTCATTCTTCTCCATATCCACATTTAAAATCCTTTTAGTCGCTTCTCTTCACTTCGTCGTAATGTCCATGTTTGTGCACCGTACAATGTCACACTCCACACAAAGCACTTCATTATTCTCTTCCTAGGTTCTTCTTCCACATGGCCGTATTAGATGCTCCTTTTCTATTAACAGCTTCCTTTGGCATTGCTATCCTCCTTTTAACTTCAGAGAAATATATTAACCTTGTTTCATATGTTCGCTAATAAATAGCACGAAATCACGATTGATGATATTACAGGAATTGGAAATTTAATTTACTGATAATTCCGCTTCATTTTATTTGTATCATTATGCCTATATATTACATGAATAATTTAAGTTCTTTATATGACCCAAATGTCCATGTCAGTCAAGTGATTGTGAGCTCATTTTATGCCGAATGTAAAAGTCAATAACAGCATATTGGGGAGCAATACATTAGCTATAACGTGCTTTTATTTACTACCTATTTTTATTAAGAGCAACAAGAGAATAACGACGCAATGTAGTCTGGATGTCTCAGTTTTATTATTATATATATAATAGATCACAGACACATTACATACAACAATTTTACACAAAGATATATTATTATTTAAATACAATTTCTACGTTTTACCTATTAACATATTTGTTTTGTCTTGCACTAGCTTTCAGTTATTGTGCAAGACTCAACTCATTCTAGAATATTGGTACCATCAGTATTGGTTTACCTTCCTAAGATGTACTTCCCTCTTCACTCTGCAATGTGCAGCTAGCGTATCTAAATCATCTCTAATTCTAGTTTCTTCCATACCTCTTACCTTACAAAAGTATTTATACAGTTCATACAAGCTCTCTCTCGTAGGTAAGCCTTCATTCCTTAATTTTATTTCATAATATTCTTTTGACGTACCTTCAAAACTATTAAATTTAGAAATAAAAAATATAGCCAAATAATTTCTAACTAAGTCAAATATGTTATTATCTGTGAGTCTAGACAAAGCGTACCTTCCAAACTTGAATTTATTAGTCAGCTCAGTAACTGTACTTTCCCTTAATGCTTCCTTCCTTCTATTTTTTAATTTTGCAATCTTCTCCGGTATTTTATTTTCCGTGTATTTGTTTATTATTAAGGGATGTTGACTTTCCTCGTATTTCTCCATACATCTACACTTGTTACTTTCTTCCATGCATAATTTTACATCTATAACAAGAAAAAGAAAGAACCATATATACACATACACATACACATACACTACAATTGTTTCACTATTTATTTATATATTTCTTAATTACTTTCGTTCACATCTATTTCCTTTATTCTATCCATTCTAATTTTTTTAACCAAAAAAAGATATAAACCTAATTGCTTTTGCAATTTTATGTTATTAATGTTCATGAGCTTTTTCATAGGAATTTTTCTTTTATAAATTTCTTACGTATATCTTCAGTATTTTGACACTCAAGAACAATGTGAATGTCATCCTCTCTCCTTCCACACAATGGGCATGTGCCTTGAGGTATATTGCCTCTATTATTTCTTAATTTCCAAATCCCCAGTCTAAACCAAGCTAGTCCAAATCTTTCCTTCATATTCACATTTTCTATATATGTACTCCTTCCCCATATTTGTTTATATTCATTAAAAAATATTAGGGATCGCATTTCATTGTTACTACTGAAATCATTTTGCCTAGTTATATTTTTAGGATGTCTCAGTTAGTAGATGACTGAGAATCGGAATTCCGATCCCGGTCAATGTTCAATCTTATTTGTGGTATATAAAGCCAAGGTTTTTGAGAGTTCATCTCGAGGTTCTTACATTGTCTTCAATCATTCCACTGTCACTCTTAATTTCAAATTTCAGTATCATGATTTCATTTCTATTCATCCGTAACGGTGTAGTGCAACATACAGAGCTTTCAGCTCGCCTCCCGGCGGGAAACACGCGCATGAGGTATGCATGAATGGCCGGAGTAGACTTACGAGTTTATTGACTCTAATCTCTCTCGTGAAAAATTAAGACGGGTCAAAGTAGAACTTGAGAATATTACAGAACTATTATTTCGATTTAAATACCTCGATCCTCTTTAACGGACAAACTTAATTTATGTGTTGTAAATCTGTGATTTAGGATCCACAGCTTCACATTTCATGCAAATGAATACGTGCTGAGGACTTTTATCTTCCTCGACAGGTTTTTAATGCAATAAATGAAGCAGACAGATAAAAATCCATCACTGCCGTAATAATATTCGAAATAACGGAATATATCGCATTTCAACAACGAAATATGGTTGGTAAACAAGCAACCACTCAGAATTTCTACACGTCACTGAAATACCTTAAATCATCACTTGTACTTATTCACAGATTTTTTTGCCGGCGTACAACTTAATTACGAACATATTCAGGGTTTATATAATTAAACACAAGCTTGCATTACTCTTACGAATCAATCCACAATAATTTCATTACATTATTTAATTCGTAATTACCACTTTCCCCCCAGAGACAATAGACCGATTCAACTTACATAATGTTATATGAGAAAATTTGCTTAACCATGCGTAATATCCGAACGTATTTGGTTTAATTTAATTCCTCTCTGTTCATTGGAACATGAATTAGTCAAAGCAATGCTCAACCAATAATTGACACAGGGACTAACTATCTAAGTAGAATCGTACTCTCATATCAATTTAGTAACGTAGAATAGTATGTTCAATGACCATTTCATAGTAGTGCTATCGTTTCTGTATTATTATTATTATTATTATTATTATTATTATTATTATTATTATTATTATCGGTATTAATGTAGGAATATTTCTGTGAATTGCACAGGTTTCCTGAACCAAAAGATACCACAAAATACTGTCTTCTTTTTCAAATACAGTAGATCTCCAAATATCCAGATCACTTTTCATGACGGTTTGAAATTGTTTATTCCAAGAAAGTTGCATATGTTTAGGGTTATTTTTATTTCGTGTACTGCACTACCATACATAATATTATTACGATGTACCGAAGTACATATGATATTTCCATGCAGAAATTCTGAAAAAAAATTCTTTCCGACACCGGGATTTGAATCCGGGTCTTCAGCTCTACGTGCTGACGCTCTATCCACTGAGCCACACCGGATTCCCATTCCGATGACGGATTGAATCCTCTCAGTTTAAGCTCCACCACCTCTTAGGTTCCCTCTTGTGGCCAACCCTCATGCACTGCGTCGCAGATGTGGCAGTGGCACAATGCCCAACACATTAATGTGCAGAGGTGCACTCAGTGGATAGAGCGTCAGCACGTAGAGCTGAAGACCCGGGTTCAAATCCCGGTGCCGGAGAGAATTTTTCTCTGCTCCACCCATCTTTCATCATACCATACATAAGTAAAGTTATATTCTGTATGGAATATGAAAAATTCTCATAATTTTAATACATTTAAAATGTTATTTTGTTTGAATATGTAACTTTGTTCATAATAAACTGTAGGCCTAGTCATTTTGCACTTTTAATACATGCAGTAGCTTACTACTATTGTTTCTAGAATCTTTTCATTTCCGATCCAAATATCAAAATTCCTGCATATCCGAATCATAATACCCCCTATTAATCCGGATATTATGATCAAAACAATCTTAATCTTGCATTTTTCCTTTCCTGAATGCTTTCCCTTATTCTGTCATTGCACGTAGGGTGTGGCCCTCCACGCTTCCTTCTTCCAGGCGGTATCCAAAGAAATATTTGTCTATTTAATTTACTGTCTTCTCTTCGCATTTCATGACATTACAGTCTTAGCTGTCGTATTATTTCTTGGACAACATTTCCTTAAACTTACATTTTTCTCTCAGGCTATAGCCTACAGGGTGGAAGTGAAATAACCTTGCAGCTTAAAAGGAACGATTTCCCCGGACTTCCCATGGGAGAATCATAAAATTCTCCCTTCAATACAGCATTTTCTCGATATTCTACTTCACAGCATATGGTCAGTAATTTAAGTCCGACCTTCGTTTTGAATTTAGTTGGAATAACGTTGTAGTGATGATGGAGTAAATGAGTGTATTTTCATTCATAGTGTTTTTTCAGGGTTAATTTTATTGAAATCGCTGGTATTTGAAGTCGGATTTGGTTTTCGATAAACTTTATTAAGATAACGTTATACAGGTAATAATACGAGAGTACGTACGTAGGTAAGAATTTTCCCCAGCATTTTTTCCTGTTCAAAAGCAGTATGTACAGAGTAAAATATGTATAAAAATACACAGTTTCAATGTTTCGATCTAACTAAATTTCTTCAGGCATACCATACAATGAGATGAGATGATTACCACTTGGACTTGTTATAAACGGCAAGAGTTAATCAGAACATTTAACTATTTGTTAAGATGCTAACGGATAATAGGACAATTTTAAAATTTTAACTAATTTTTCTATGAAAATCAAAGTAGAATATATATCGAACTTTCTTAATACTCCATTGGTAATAGAAAATGTATACCAATTCTCAAATAAATAAATCGTTGATTTTTTTTCTTATTTAGAAAGATTCTATTTTATACTGCTTGTTTTACCGGGTCGTTTCCGATCTCTGATAACGAATTTGAATGACATCATGTGCGTCAGGAGTCACACGACAGCTGAACTGTGGTGCGAGGTGACAGACCAGTAGTGAGTGATCTCATAGTCAGAGTGCACGGTGACTCACAGCAGAAATTCTCAAGAAAATCGAGCCTTTTTGGGAGGGGTACATTATGACCCTTTCGAATGCCAAGTACAGTTAAGTTAAAATAAAATAAGCCTGCAATAAACAATGTTTCGTTATTTCCAAGAAAGGCATCTTCTGTTACTTAATAAGATTGGTAAAGCTCGAATGGAATAAATTTGTATCAACTCGTGGGGCGCGGCGACTTGTAACGGGGATGGATTTGCTTGCTTTTTCCACTCTGGAATTAATCCCATCCGAGCTTTGCCAGTCTTAGTAGGTACACACAAGATATCTTTCTTAGAAATAACGAAACCACATTTTTTGTAAGCTCTTGTGATTTTCACATAACTGTACTTGGATCGGAGAGGGTTGTTATGTACCTCTCCCAAAAAGGCTCGATTTTGTTGGGCATTACTACTGTGATACACAGTACACTCTGATTATTAAATCACTCACTACTGATTTGTCACCTCTCGCCGCAATTCAGCTGTCGGTGTGATTTCTGACGCACATGATGTCATTCAAATTCGTTATCAGAGATCGGTAACAACCCTGTACTTCAAATCCTTGATATTTGAAGTAGAATCTTTGACATAACATTCCACTGAACTATTATGTAGAAAAACGTTGGAGCTAACGGAAGATTCTTGAGATATACCTTCCTCCACTACTCTTTTTCCACTATCTTGAACTCAGAATGCTGTTGAACTACCTTTCCATTCGGATAATATTGTGACGACTTGAGAATAAATGGGAATAGGTTTAGGAAAACCCTTCCTTTGAATCATAATTTTCCACTACCTACTGCAATAAAACTACTAGTACCTGAAAGCTGGTCTCTGGTGATGAAAGCCGAAGAGGTGGTCCTTAACGTACAGGTACTCAGTGATAGCGTAGTGGAGAAATTGAACGCGTACACTGATAAGGGACGGAAAAGGAGCAGTGATGCGTTAGGATTACTTCCCCTGCTGGTTTATGGGACAGCGGCGGTGTGGACTCCGAACACAACAGCACGCTGTATTTCGTGAGCGCTAAGTTAAGTACAGAGCTCCACAAAGATAAATAGAATTAGAGTTAATTGAATTAGCATTTTGTGTAAATTCTCGTTCAAAATTGTGGCTTAAACGTGGTATATGCTGCGGTGTTTCCGAGGAATAGGGAGGTTCGAGGAAGGTGGAGAAGAAATCAACATGCAAAAGCTTTTCCTCTCCTTTAATTACAACCGCTGGGGAGCAGGCGATATCATTCCTCAGCCGGTCCCTTCGTCACCCCTTTCCACTTCTACGTCGCCTCCAACCCCCAACCCAACCTCTTTTCCAGCTGAGGAATCTAGCAAATTCGTCACGTCTTCTGGACCCTCCCACTTCTTTCTCACAAAATACACCTTCGCCCAAGATAAAGTGAGAGGCATTTGTTAATTCATCCACTCCTTATAAAATCTCTCTTACATTTAATTATTTCTGAAGTAGATGTGATACGACGACAATTTCCTTCGTCTTACTCATTTTTTAAAGTTGCAAGCTAATTTTAATTTTAAAATTTAAATTAAATTTCTTACTCTTAATCATCCAGTGATTGCCATATTTGCTTCTAGTCGGAAGTAGGTAATTCAAACCTATGTATTTTGCATGCAACGAAAATCATTTGCATACAGCTCATGGATAGGAAATGAAGCCACATATATACAATATCGTACCCATATTACAATGGAAAATTTCGTAAAACGGTAAAATCTACCGGTCGATATTTATATTTCTGTCAAATTACCTTGATATATGACAAGTAACTCTGAGGCAACGTTTCAAATGAAGCTGTAAATAACTAATAGAAATATAGACCATGACGAGAAGTTTGAATATACGAAAGGTCCTGAATTCTACAGAGCATTCGCCAAAATGAAGTTCCACTCAGGTAAATGCCATCCCCCTTTAATTTACTGTTATATATAATGCAACTGTACAGATAATAATTTATATAATTCTCCTTGATCGAGAGTGGGGTCGACCTGGTAGGCGAGTTGGTACAGTGCTATGCCTGGCCTTCAGGTCGATGGCATTTAAGTGTGCTTAAATGCGACAGGCTCATGTCAAAGATTTACTGGCATGTAAAGGAACTCCTGCCGGACAAAATTCCGGCACATCCGGCGACGCTGATTTAACCTCTGCAGTTGCGAGCGTCGTTAAATAAACATAACATAACATCGAGCGTGGGAAGGGTTTATGTTATGGACAGATAATACAGGCTCAAGGGACGTAATAATTAAAACGTAAGCACATATGTCACTTCCATTCAGTGAAATTCGCATTAATTCATGACAATTCAGTACACATTAGAACAAAGAATCACCAACAGTACGCAAAAATAGGAAGGGAAGGAAAAATATGGGAAACAAGCTCTTAAATGCAGATAGTGGAATAGTCACAAGAAATAAACAGAAATAATAATAAAAGTAATAATAATAATAATAATAATAATAATAATAATAATAATAATAATAATAATAATAATATTCAAAGTGGATTTTAGATTCATACTCATTATATAGCAATTATAAAACATATACTAATATTTTTCTAGGGCTCCTCACATCTCTATGTTAACAGGTCTGTATTGTGTAAATTGTCCAATTGGTCTTTTTAAATCCATTTGTGCCAATTGCTTTTCGGACTGCAAACACTTCACATAAATTGAAAATGTTTAATTCTTCTCTTATTCCTGTGTTGCTAACCTCATTTTTATGCATATCCATCTATTCTCCTTAAGAGCCTCATCTCAATCTTTATTTTGTCATTGCTGTTATGAGTCTTGTCGCAGCCGTATATAAGCATTGGAATGGCCATCATCTTATAGAATTTTGTAGTTTTCTTAGTGTTTTTTTTTTCAAGTTCCTGTGTATAGTTTCACATGTGTGTTGAAATTTGTATAGTTCAGTTTATAAATCTTCATATTTAATGTAAGATATATCGGAGTCCAAATAATCGATATGGTTAAAATATTCCTCAGTGTAGTTTATCAATAAATTAGAATTAGTTTGTTATTTTCCCTAAATTACTAAAACTTTGGAATAAACAGAAATAAAAGTAAAAATAATCATGCTAAGAAAAAGAAAAGACGTAAGAAAATTACTAGAAAAGGGAAAAATGGATAGTTGTAAGAAAATAAAAGCAAAAGCAAATGAAGGGATATAAAAAAGAGGGAGTAAAAGAAAAGCAAACACAAATAAACAAGAACAGAAAAGATTACAGAAACAAGGAGATGGACATACTAACAGAAAAGGAAAAAGTAAGGTTGATACAGAATTGACAGATTAAAACTAAATAATGAAAGACAATGAGTTTAGAAAACCCAAGCAACAGTGAAAAGAAGACATTATGAAGTGAAATTAAGAAGTAAATTGGAAGAGATAAGTGTACAGCAAGAAGCGAAATAAAGATAAAATTAAGGGTATAGCAAATAAGAAGAAAATAAGAAGGAAACTGAAAGGTATGAATGGATGAATGAACTAAGAAATCACTCAAAAATTAATAGTATGTTAAAATAATTAATCACATAAATGAGCGAATGGATGAATAAAAGAGTGAGTGAATGAAGGAAAGAGTGAATGATTGATTGAAGTGAGAGAATGAGTAAATAAACGAATGAAGGATAGAGTGAAAATTAATTAATGGGGTGAATAAATAATTAAATTGAGCTGTTCAGAGGAGAAGTGATGTAAGTCAAAATGGGTAATGAGGGTTAAAGTAAACATTCTGTGAAATACAGCGCAAAGTAGCAATTAATATTCAATTTATTTAAACTATTAGTAGTCAGTGGATAGCAAGAAGGACATAATAACTGCTACTTTGCGCTGTATTTTACAAAATTTTTACTATAAACCTCGTTACCCAATTTTGACTTATACAACTTTTGCTCTGAACGGCTCAATCAATGAATTAAAGTGTGGGTGAATGAATGAGTGAATGAGTGAGTGAAAAAGTGATGAATGAGTGAAAGGGTGATTAAATGAATGAATGAGTCAGTGAAAGAGTGAGTGAATGAATTATTGAGTGAATGAATTATGAACAGATGGATGGAAGTGTGAGTGAGTCAACAAACTGATAACTGAAAAGAGGTACGAGTATATGATGAAATGTTTGTAGAAATTTAAACAGACGAAAGAACAAGGCGAATGGGAGGAAGGTCCACATGTTTTAGCCGACACTGGACGACTTGTATGTATCTAGGGAGTGGTCTATTCAGATATCCCGGGGTGCGTCCGTTTCTAACGGTCATCAGCAGCATTGGAATTGACTAATTGGCGCACCACTAATGACTGCAACAGCTGTCCAGCCAGGGGTGTGCTGACAACATTTTAACTACCCCATTCTATCATCCCCGTGGAGGGGGAGGAGTGAGAGAAGGGCGGTGGTAGAAGATCAACGATTTCGACGTCATGATGAGACTGTAATGGGACCAGAATGTAATAAAAATGCAGAATAGTTTCAGGGGTGGATCTCATGTCGTACAATAACGAGAAACAACGAAATAACGACAGCGGAATTGCAAAAATAATTTTATCCTGTAACGTTGAGTAACATTTTTAAAACAATTCTTACTGTTATAATTTTTTTTAATTACGGAACTTCACCACTAAAATTCTGCTAGCACTCACGTTTAAATAGCATAGGTTTCCGTAATAAAAGAGCTGATATAATTTTAACAGCCTAGAATATGAAGGTATTTGATTTTATATCTCTAACATTCTAAACACATTGTTCTTAAAATCTGTAGCGAGGTCTGTCACATCGAGGGCCGACGGCAGGGTACAAACTTCAGATGTTATGCATAAAGTCATTGGACTGGTTTGGGATTGGTAATTAAACACTACATTAATTAACGTTTTCATATTATCTGATGATAATGTTAATAAATTAACACGATAATGCAGCAGTGTGACGTAGAATAAGTAATAAAAATCTATAGATAAGTATATTACAACACTGCCAGTCAAAGGGATTAACATTACAAACAAACAATAAAATAAAGCGAGAACAATTCTCCCTAACAATGATAACAAGAAGATCACAAAATGGCAGAAAGTCTATAAAAGCAGCTGGCAGTCACCATAAAATACAAACTCGCCTCGTATACAGGTTGTTAAAAAAGTATCCAATATTTTAGGTGATAATATGCATCAAAACAAGAAAAAACTGCCCAATAAACATGGGTCTTACAACACATACTTTCTGAGATCTGAACATTTGTTCATAGGAGGTGATCAATGTGACGTCCATTCATGGCAATGCATTCCTCTGCCTTTCGGCGTAAGGAATCACGCACTCTTTGAAATTGAACTGGTTGTTCTCGATGACCAAAATTCCTGGGAATTTAGATTTGAGGAACGAGCAGGCCAAGGTGTGGGGCCTCCCCAATCAATCCAGCGGTCCTGAAATGTCAGCATCAGGTGTTCACGCTCATAGAGGGAAAAAATGTGCTGGTGTGCCATCATGCATGAACCACATGTGTAGTCTTTGCTGACATGGTACATACTCGAGCAAGGTAGGCAATACATTAAATAGAAAGTCCTGATAACGAGCCCCAGTTAATCTCTGTGGTAGCACGTATGGCCCTTAATCTATCGCCAAGTGCACCTGCCCATACGTTGATTGAGAAATGGTATTTATGCCTTGTTTCTTCAAATGCATGGGAAATTTCATCAACTGACACATGCTGATTACGATAATTCACAACACCATCTCTGCTGAACTCCGCTCATATCCGCAACCAGACTTTTGTTTTCAGTATTCCTTGCGACATATCAGTATTCCATGTCAGGGGTGTCAACTACGGTATGACTATCTGGTAGCCTACTGTATTGCAGGGCAGAGAAATGCATTGCCATAAAAGGACATGTCGTTGAGCATCTCCTATGAACAAGTGTTCAGATCTCAGAAAGTATGTGTCGTAGGACCTATATTTATTAGACACTTTTTTTGTTTTGTTTTGACGTACTATACTATCACCTCCAAAAATATTGGATACTTTTTTAACACCCTATATAATCGAGACAGAATTTTGACATACATACATATGTCAACACCTTAAAAATTACATTATAAAAGAGGAACAAAAGATGCCTAGAAATAAAAGCTAGAAATAAAATTGTTATATATTTCGAAAGGTTTACGTAACAACTTCTGCAGACGGTTAGGAAGACACTTTTCTCGAAAGTTGAACGTTGGACACATCTCCTGTTGTACACCAGCCAACTTTGACGCAATGGTCGGTAGAACTCGTTGTACACTGACACCAGCAGGCCTGTCGGTGTCTCGCGTCGAAATCCATGACCGCACTGGCAATCAAAGACCGAGAAACCTTTGCAAAACCTAACGTAAATCCATTCTGCCAATGGCCATCATGTCGCGTGAGCCTATGCCACTAATCAAATCCTTAACTCTGATGGCGCTTTCAGCTTGTCTAAGATAAAAAGAGCGGTTCAGAGAGCAAAATGCGTAACTCTAAAACGAAACAACAAATGGTGAAAAGCAAACACGCAAAGCGATCAATACAATAAGCAAACTGTCGTAAATAAAAAAGGGAAACAAGAAAAGTGGTGAAGAACAAACGGCACAAATTCTTTTAACTTCATTACTACAACTTGCTTAACTTACGCGTATAAAATTAATGTTTCATATTTACCACATCAAAATATAAATAATTATTATTTCTTCAGTTTTTAATCCATTCCTTTTTAATAAACTAGTTATGATACTGCAAAACAATTTCTTTTTAGACTTTCATAGAAATTTCTGTTTCAGTATTCCCGATACAGAAACAGATGTTTTTGGGCAAGTTGTCTCTGCGTTCTTCTGTCTCTCTCTTTGCATATTTGTCTTTCTATTCGTACGTCTTTGAATTCCGATTTTTTTCAACTACTGAAAGGGTTTTATTCATAATCAATAGGCTTTTAATGTTGACTGCAGCATGGTCAAGTCAGCATGCACGTGAACTAGTACGAGGATATTGACTTGATTCTACGAACGATTACGAGAATACCAAGGTGCACATAAACAAATATAGACAGCTCTAAAAGTATATATACGCTACATAGTATTACAAAGATAATATTTTTACGTACATTATTATTATTATTATTATTATTATTATTATTATTATTATTATTATTATTATTATTACATTTCCTTACGTGCAGATTCAGATTGGATTCATGGTTCATAAAACTGTTTTTTCAGGTATCTATGAAATGTTTCCTCCACATTTTTGTTCGGTGATCCTCTGATGGATAGCTAGTCCATAACACTGGAGAAATTTGGCGTTATCAGTGATTTATGGACCATATATACGTTAGTTTGTAGATTATCAGGGGTATTACTACACAACTCGATGAAGCCATCACCTATAATGTTTTACTTCTTTGTTCGTTAACTGTGATTCTCGATTTGCTTTGTTGTAAATTTCATTTCTGCTGTAAAGAAAGGTCATCCCAAAACTAATTTTGCGTGAATTAATACATCCGAATACTGACAAGGAAGTAGCACATCATTTCCAGCTCCTAAGGGCTCTGTAATTGTTATCGTACATAGTTTATGTCTATCTATTGTTCTCAGTGGACATTTTGAGAATTAGGTCTGCATACAACAACGTGACGAAAGAGTCCCATTATTCGAACTTAAAATTTTGGTACATAATCCTCACATTATTAAGGAAGAACTCGACTAAGTGACGAGATGGTACATAATTTTAATAGTTATGAAGTGTTAGCAAAAATTGAAAATTATAAATATTACATTAACAGACTTCCAATATTCAACAAGGTTACTAACAGCGCCATAACGTATAGGCAACTTCTCTGCCGCGTCTGTAACGCGGATACAACGAAAGGCGTTGCCAATTCTCATTGTACAGTCTTCTTGAATAAAATCAACTCGTTAACGTCATCGTCATAATCATCATTATCATGAATATGTACTGTACATTCTTATAAAATTTAGGACATATAAATCGAATCAAGATTGACTCATATGGCCAACTCTCTTCAGTTATTCACTATTTATTCTTTAATTGATACCCTACTTATAAGTCGCTGTTTGTTCCTTATAGGGGAGGAACACGTCGTGAGAGATGGCATCATAAAATTAACTCCAGTGAGATGTGTTGGACATCGTGCATCTCTATAGCCATGCAATATCGCATAGTAAAATACAGTAAAATTCGCTATAATTTAGAACATAGTTTATTATTTTATTGCTGTTATGCGAGGCATAAAAGCCATGAAAAGTGTAAAGGAAGTTCAAAGGAGGCAAAGTTCATTGAATTCAGTAGAATGCGTGTTCCGTGAAAACATTAATTAACACAGGATTGTGGCCTGCGAGATCTCCTGACTTAAATAAGTGGGATTTTTATCTGTATGGAACTTTGAAAAAGAAAATGTAAGAAAGTAATCCACATATAATAGAAAAATTAAGAGAAAATATTCGGACAATAAAAGATGGTATTACACTGGCTGTATTTCATAGTACAAAGAATGTTACAGATTTTGCTTAAAAGTGCAAATTGTGTGTGGACTGTGACGGGAGTATTTTCTGACTCTCGTGCAAATGTTTTCTGTTTATAAAAAGTTATCCAATGCTTGCTTGCTTGCTTTCCGAGCGTTTCGTTGTTATAATATGACAAGCTCGAGTCACTCCTAAATATGGAAGTTCCTATAAGAATATCTTTTATAGTATTTTTTTAGCTGTGAATTCCTAGTAAATTCCAATATAAATTAATTTATTTATTACATATCAAAATGTTGTGCAGAATAACATCAAAATAGACGACATTCCAAGAGCTCTTTCGTTATAGACGCAGTAGTATAATCGCAAAACAAAACGGTTGTAAAAATATCTTCCCTACCCTTATCTAAATTTAAAAAACGCAATCAATAAATAATCAACTTTATTTACGAGGAATTGTGTAGCATAACATGCACATTGTTTATTATTGTTTATCACATTATTCAGCTTCACACTGTCTTAGGATCTCAACTTGCAAAAACTTTCACAGTACAGTTGCTCCCTATGTATAATTTTAACGGATTTATTTTACGACGCTTTATCAAATGCTATGGTTATCTAGCATCTGAGTGAAATGAGGGTGATAATACCAGCGAAATAAGACCAAGTATCAGTGACGAAATTTATCCAGCATTTTATTTTAATGGATTGAGGTAAAACCCCATAAAACACCTCAGGTAACTTGTCCCAACCAGGATTTGAACACGGGTCGGCGCATTGTACGATCATACAGGCTAACCGTTACTCCACAACGGTGGACTTCTATGTATTTCAACTCCAACTCAGAGACCTAAAATATGCATTAAAATGAAGTTGACACTTTAAGAAACTTCATAGATTTCTCTATTAACTCGTCACTTCATCTTGCTCAAACATTTTGGTTAATGTAAAACCAACATTTTTTTTTATAAGCTTGTTTCTTAAGAGTTCGGCAACAGCTGCATAAATTTATAGACAAATTAATCTCAATCGTAAATTATGAAGACAAAAATTATTTTCATTTTCGTTTGACGTATGTCTGATAAAATTATTAAAAAGGAACTGTTAGGATTCGAATAAGTTTTAATTCTCCTTTTTGGTTATACTGGTAAAAAAAAACTTAAAATAATTTTAATTGTCCTGCGGGATGAAGAATGTTTAGTTTTACACAGATACTTTTTGAATAAATGAAACACTATATAAAGAAAATTCGGCTAATACATTCTAAGATGGAGCTATATACAGGAGGACATTGAGAAATCTAATGTAATAAATTAATATCAAATATGGAGCTCCACATGGATCGGTATTCAGATATATTTTATTCTTGATTACAATTAACGATATTAGTTCTAACATTAATTCTAATGGTTTGCTTTAAGTTAATGACATCACGACTTATTATTCAATCGTAATAAAAACCTTTAGCTGCTTGTAACTGAACCACTGTGTTATATTACAGAATTAAATAAATTATTTGAAGCTAATGACTTGTTCTTAAACGTAAATAAAACAGAGTCAATATTTCATTTACATACTTCCTCTACCACAACTCGCTCATGTAACATATTTGGAATTTATGGTTGACACAAATTGTAATAATATTAATTATACTTTTAGGAAAGATAGTCATAATCACTACAGTAGATAATTAATATATATTGTTTATCAACCGAGACGTAGAATAAAGAAAACTGGTACATTTTATTAAATAAAGGCAATAAAGATACCCAATAAAATACCCTTTTGTTTAGTGTTAGCAGTGACAAATTTAAAACTGTCTTTATTTGGCTTAGTACTGTGCCATATTATAACTCTAACTCTAAGACCTTTTTAATTCTGACTCTTACTCACGTGTTACATTAATAGTGTCCTAAGACGGCAATATAAATAAATACATAAATATATAAGTACCTGTAAATAAATAAATCTGATGAAAAAAAATAACTTTTTCTGCCTCAGAAATATTCAAATCTTATTTCCTTCCTGAAAATCTCCAGTAACGTCATACATAATAAGAATAATTATCCATATTTTAGAGTTTTCTTTTATTTGTTTATAAGTTCAAATGAAAAAGTTATTCAGTGTTAAAATTCAACGTGGGTGAGATATTTACGACGGATTTTTAATGATTCCCTCTATCAGGGACAGATTCCTTTTTTTTAAAACCTAGGTCACAGACTTACCAGTTTCATTACCATCCTGAAGGAAGAAACCATAATAAGAAATTTACCGCCCTTAAAATCCAACGTCCTCAGCCGCGTTTGAAAAGGCTAATCTCGGATGCGGAAAACATCATGGTAACGGCAAGACCACCGAAGAACACTTTCTATATATAAGTACAATAATAATGGGAATGGAATGCAGAAAGTAATGAAGCTGTGTAGTGCTGAATTATTCCATTATCTATGAAATAGAAGCATCGGGATGTGTTTGATATTGTTTGTGAGTTCATAATAATTCGTAATGAATAATTGCACATTTGAAAGCAATTTATTTTACAATTTTCTTGTTATCAAATAAATCACACATTTATATACTTGTAGGCCCTAATTCTTGAGTTATAAATACAAGCTCTGTCTTCAATACCCGAACGAATGTTTCTCGATAACAAACGCATAATTTAAACGCACCGCTTGTTGGAAGCCGTCCAATACCACAGACTTTGGCTTCTGCCAATATCAACAATCGTTTGAATTGAGTGCCCTTTTAATTCTGACGTACTGAGAATCGAACCTCAGGCAAATGAAATGAGAAATTGCCCTCCTGTTTTTGATAAAACTTAGACAAGGTTAGAAAATTCCCTTTAATTCCTTTTCTCACTGTACGAATTATAGATTAAGTATGGTATATTAATAACGAAAAGTGAAAATTATTTCAATATATATACGACAATTTGGAGAATACTTACTTTATTTTTTGCAGAAACGATTGTTTCACTAATAACTGTACTATGGTGAAATCAATAAACAAACAACAATTTAAACTATTCGTGAGTGAGTTTGTGCTTTTTGAAAATTCATACTAGACACTATGATTGTACCTCTAAAATCCTAATTGTTCTGATTCAGTGTTAGTATGAATACAACAGAGATTGATCTAGCGGACTTAGAAGATCAAGAACTCTATATTGGTTGAGAAGGTAACATAAGTGTGAAGATATTCCGTAAGATTAGTTGTTTTCAACCAACAATATTCGAGAAGTGTATTACCACTTCACAACAATTTTTATAACTCTTTAGTACGAGGTAATAATAAGAAAATGATAATCACTTGTAATGCAAAATACTTCAGAATGTCACGGATATGAATGGTTTACACTGAACACATTGATAAACAAGAGCGTTTTGTATCACTACACTGTGGAAACAACGGTTAGCATGTCCAACTGCAAACGAGAGCGACAGGTTCAAATCTCGATTTAGACAATCTACCTGGTCGGGATTTTTCAGAGGTTTTCCCCTTAGCCGATTGAAGCAGAATTGCAGTGTAACTTTCGGCGTTGTACTTCGGACTCATTTCGGCTTCATTAATTTCAACTTCATCTATCATCTTTTAATAATTTCAGGGAGACGGTGACTTGCACAGACTGCAGACTGAGGAAGCTGCAGAAGACCCAGGTGGAGGGAAAGTTTTCGTAGCTGACTCCACCGAAACTAGCTCATGTATAACTGAATCGATAGATAGCACCAGCTAGTAAATCACGATATCTATAGGAACACGGTACTCAGGTCAATATAGGATGCAGCAGGATGTAGTACCGTGACTTGCATACAGATGACGTGTTTTGAATTTTTTACATGCAGTATTTAGCAGATAGGGATACGTTTTGGGGTTCAGTATCAAAAACATATAGCTATGTAATAATAACCATAAAAATGTCATGCAATTTTACTCAGTAGTTCTGAGAAAATACACATTTTGTAAAGAAAATGTAATTATCGGCAAACTGAGTATAAAAAAATGAGGCAGTCACTTAGGAATGTCAAATTCAATGGGCTATAACTTAAATTATAATAAAGAAATCACAATAAAACAACTTGCACATGATTTACCAATGTACTGGTGACATCAACCACGAAGAAAATAAATCAAAATTTCCTGCTTACATGCATGTTAACGCCACCTTAATTACAACAAGAATATAAAATATTAACGTATTGTAACAAATTAATATGGTCATTTTCCAATGACGATTTTGATTTTGATGCTGATTTCGTTGACAAAGATACTTGAGATATATTGACAGCGACTGTGGTGATAATATCACTAGTAAAATATTAATAATAATAAAAGTTCTCATTTTGATGACATTTTCCTAGAGGATAGAAGAAAGTTAAATTTGGAAATAGCTGAAATATTACAACTATATTTTATTTAAGTATTTAAAACTAAATGGTATATTTTTATTCATGTCTCTACCAAATTTCGAGTACGTATTATCAATACCATAGTCATAACAAAAAAGGATAAAGAGAACTTGTAGGCCTATACATTATAAATATTTTCTAGTTTGATTAATGTTAGTAAGTTAGTGCGTATGTTGGCTGTTAAACTAGCTGAGTAGTTGGATGAGTGATAGTTGATTTGTTTGTTGCTTAAGCGGGTGGCTGGTTAATGGGTTGATTTTTTTTTGCCTTTTTATTGGTTGCTTGCTTTCTTATTTCGTAGGTTGGTTAGTCGAGTGGCTGTTACGTTGCCTATATATTTTACTGTCGGCCTCGGTAGCGCAGTTGGTATAGCGCTGGCTTTCTGTGCTCGAAGTTGCGGGTTAGATCCCGGCCCAGGTCGATGGCATTTAAGTGTGCTTAAATGCGACAGGCACATGTCAGTCTATTTACTGGCATGTAAAAGAACTTCTGCGGGAAAAATTGCGGGACAAAATTCCGGCACACCGGCGACGCTGATATAACCTCTGCAGTTGCGAGCGCCGTTAAAAAAACCGTGATTTAAATTTATATTTGACTGGTTATCAGTGTCTCCAGATATGTTAACTTTGATCTTTCTGTACATTACTATCCTGTTTTTTTTCTCTGGCATTGCAGTGTTTGGAGGGACACAAATTTTCTCATAAAATTCAAGTGCAATCGATTTTGTTCTGTGTTTGTCTACTTCAATTTATTTTCGCTTCTAATTTCCACGACTCAGTCTCATAATCTTCATTTACCATATGTCTCTTCTTTACTGTATATAGTCTACCTTCTTAATCAAGGTTAAATGTTCACTTCTAATACATCAAATCCATCTAAATGTGGTGCTTTTAATTTCTCCCACAATCTATGGATTCTTCAAGTTGTATGCCTCTCTGAACAATAGGTTTTACTTCCCTTGTCTGCCGGTGTATAATTACATTTCCGAGATGGGAACACCTGCAAGGTAGAATTAATTATCTCTGAAGAGAGGATGATGGATGAGGGTGAAATACTGGCTAAACAGTGTTCCTACAAGGACAACGAATAGGCGGCTGATAAATTCCGTCTAAAGCTCTCCCATCCAGGAACAGTATATTTTATTTTCTGAAAAGTGAAAGCATGAGCATTTGATACAAAGGATGTTAAGCTGAAGATTTTGATTATATTTAAAAATCTATTGTTCTGTGCAAAGTTTAACCATAAAACTTCTGGATATAATGACAAGAACGGCGACTTTCCAATTAACGATAATATCTGCACTAACCAAACTCAAGGAAGTCAGTTGGATTTGAGGATTAGCATGAAACGGATATTATTTTCTTCTACGCAGATCTTTACTTCCGTACTCTAGAATGGTATTGATTAAGACAGAGGAGGTCTCAGCTGTTCTGTTCAGCGACAAAGCTGTTTTGTTAGAGTGCAACTGTTCGGGCCCGCAAAGTAACATCGGCACTGTAATATGTTTGCAAAATGTAATCTTCTTCCCACAGATGTGTTAATCTTCTTTATTGCATCCTAAGTCTTCTAGATCTCATCCTAACTTTCCAATACGTTGTACTGAAGTGTTAACCGCATATCCTTTACAGTATAGTATTTTTAATCGGGTTTATTTATAGTCGCCTGGTCTTATAGCGACGATTTGATGAGTTTAATTAAATAATGAAACACTTAATATTACATGAATATTTAATATTACAACATATAGGCCTAAGTATATAGCTCTGAAAATTTTAATCAATATTATACAAGAATTAAGGTCTTCAAATATAATTTGACAGTTCTTGGAAGATATTTTTACTTACTCCAGTGGTAGTGAAAATTAAAATCGATGATGATATGCTTGCTGGTTATTTTCGAAACAAAACAGGTAATAAAATATTTGAAAATGTCACAATTTAACAGGAAAAACCAGACATAAATCTCTCTAAATTAAATTTGTTTAATTTCATATGAATTTAACACTTTTTCCACCTCCCCTCCTTCTTCTTCTTCTTCTTCTTATAGATCTACTACGATATATTAATATTATTTCTATATTTACTTATTTATTCATTCATTTATATATTTATTCATTCATTTACATATTTATTCATTCATTTACTTATTTATTCATTCATTTACTTATTTATTCATTCATTTACTTATTAATTCATTCATTTACTTATTAATTCATTCATTTACTTATTTATTCATTCATTTACTTATTTATTCATTCATTTACTTATTTATTCATTCATTTACTTATTTATTCATTCATTTACTTATTTATTCATTCATTTACTTATTTATTCATTCACTCTATCTGCCTGCCTACCTGCCTGCCTGCCTGCCTACCTACCTACCTACCTACCTACCTACCTACCTACCTACCTATCTATCTGTCTGTCTGTCTGTCTGTCTGTCTGTCTGTCTGTCTGTCTGTCTGTCTGTCTGTCTGTCTGTCTATCTATCTATCTATCTATCTATCTATTTATTTATATTCAATTCAAGTAAGTGGTCAAACATGATATCCATATTTTGTGTCGAGGATTCCTTCCTCGTTATCTATTTACTTTTCAATTAATCGCGTACATACTTCAGTTTTGACTAAAAGGAGCATTATCTTACTTTTGAGGTTAATAATAATGAAAAGCTGATTCGGAATTTGTGAAATTATATTAGAAAGTAGGAAAACCTCTCCAGTTAAGGTATTGTTAACCAAAAAGATTGTGTCATCAAATCTCGGAACTGAGCCCCTGATGTGGAAATCCATTTATCTACCTTAATGTACCTCAAATTTTAAAGAATTCTAGCTATGTTTGTACGGAGCCGTGCTCTTTTCTAGTCAATGGCAAATTCTCTCGAAGAAGTGTCTGGTAAGTGGAAGGACTTGTGCATTTTATGTAAGTCTATCTCTTTGAATATCCAGAAAGTTATCTTCTCCTCTCGAAAAGAATCTTCTTTTATTGCTGTAATTTTCTCCTTCTTATATTATTTAGAACAAGGAGAGGAACGTTTCGTAGCCGCAAGCATTTCAACAACTGTGTTACAAGACGGGAAGGAGCTATGTATGCGGAAATAACTATGTAGGTCAGAATTCCGTCCAACTCTCGGCACAAAAGTGTCTCTTGAATCAAAAGTTGTCTGAAATGCAAGAAAAAGATGAGAAGTAAAGTCGACAAAGACGTAAAATTTAGAATCTTACAAAGCATTGCTACCAAACATTCTGAATATAAATGCTGATACTTTAATTCTCAATAGCTACGAGCCAACTTTTTACTTGTTAGGGGAGAGTCGGGTAGTATCGGACATCGGGTAATATCGGACAGTGGGTTTCTTTCATCTACCACCATATGGTAGTACTTGAATGACATGGTTACGTTTCTCTATGCGACATCACAGAAACGTAACCATATCAATTAGGTACTATCATCGAGTGGTAGGTGAAAGAAACTCTCTGTCCGATATTACCCGCTGTCCGATACTACCCGGCTCTCCCCTACTTGTGCTGGGCTCAGCACGGATAGTTCCTCACAGACGTATGTTCTGAGTTACAGGTTGCAAATTTTTTGTAATTATATCGGATCTTAAATATCCTGCTGACTATCATAATTGAGGCATATCATACATTTCTTAATGAGGCCGCATTTCAATTTATTAAATTTAATAATTTCTAGTGTTCAGTTCGATTGTCCGTAATTTCAACAATAATTTACTGTGGGTGTGTAGATCAAAACCTTTCTTGTTCAAGAATAATTTCAGTTTATATGCCTAAACCAAAAGTTCGCATTTTTAATAGTTTCACTGTACATTGCAATAATTAACTATATAAACAGCATAATGTGCAGAGTATATGTTTATAGATCACTGATTTTACTGTAATTAGTTTCAATGCACGATACAGTTACATGGTTCCTGTTTTAATGTAAATTCGTAACAAGGATCAGATGAATTTGGTCAGAGTAACAGAATGAAATGAAAATTATTTGAATAATTTCCTCTTACTCTAGTATAATATGCACTATAATTTTAGTTTAATGTTAAATGTAATATAAAGTGAAGCAAATAAATTAATAATTATATGAATAAAGAGCCATTCCGGGCAAAGTGGGATTTCCAGTAAAAAGTCTTTTTCAGAAATATTTGTTTATTATCAATGTACGACATAGATAATCCTCTAAATTTAAACATTTTTATGATTTATTTTTAAAAGAGAAATATTTTACAAGTTTTATGAGTATTGATTGTAATGATCTTGGCTGGATAATAGGTACTGTTTTGTTTCCCTAAAGTTTGCAGCACTTAATGATAGAGAGATCAGCTGTTAACACATGTTTTTCAAGGAGCTATTTTTGAAGAAATATTTTAAGAGTCTGTGCTGTTAATTCCAGTGCTCCAGGATCAATGAATGTTTTACTCTGTACTATATTCTTTCTGCCATTTATTTTCAGTAATTTGGATTAATAACAATTAAACAAGTTAATATTTCGACTTATAAATATAACAGTTGTTTTGAAGGAAAAAGAAAGGACATCAACTCATCTGTAACATCCGTGACAATGTGTGTAACATCCGTGACATGGAAGAAGCAGCTATAAAATATTTATGGATTATGTTTCTGTGAACTAATTGGATGTCATCAGATTTGCATAGCTTCCACATGAACGCTGAGAATGAATTTCTTTTTGCTTGAGGCAGAGACCTGATTTTTTTTAATGAGGTGTGAAGTGAGTTCACAAATCTTGCAATATCTGTAACGAAAACTTTTCTTTATTTTCTGCAATACTAATAAATTTTATTCAAATATGTTTTTCTGTAAGATGATACTGATGTAAATTGATTCCAATAATGAAAGTTGGCAAACGTCATTTCATTTTCAATATATATATTTTGAAAATAGTAAAAAGGTAACATCCGTGGCAACTGGAATGTCTGTAAAATAAAATTTTCAGTGTATTAACTTTAAATATAACATTTATAATAAAGTCTTTCTTCCGACATGTATTATCTTTATGTGAGTAAAGATGAGCTGAATGAGTATGAATACAATGGTTTTTTACTAGTCGGATTGCAGTATATTTTGTAACTGAGTGTAGTTTTATGTCTGGAAATTGTAATAATATGAACATTTATAGAATTGTTTTGTTCTTTTTAGCGTTTGATGCAACTTGTTTAAGATTTCTATTACGTTACAATGTACTGGAAAAAAATAGGCTACGCATGTGTTGTCTATCACAGCAATAATTTGGTTTTATGTATGAAAATTGTAATGTCAAGAACATGTATTGAATTGTTTTCTTCTCTTTAAAATTTAAATTATAAATTTTGATGTGACTTGTTTAATATTTCTATTACGTTACCATATACTGGTAGAACAAGCAGGCTGCGCATTTGTTGTCTATTACAGCAATAATTAATTATTTCGCACCAAATTAAAACTGTCTCCTTATTGCACCATTTTTCAGGAAGAACTTCTAGCAATTAATGAAGCTATAAAGTTGTGTATTAACAACGAAAGTAGAGCGCGCATATTATGATCTATGGAACTTAATTTCCTATCTCGCATTTAGTGATTTCCGCCTTAAAAGTGAATTGAAATGCACTTAGCTTCTAGCTAATACTCCTTTACATTGATTTCGTTTGTCCATCATTATAGCTTTAACATCTTTGTCTAAGCATCTGGATTTCCAATTTGTATATTTAAATTCAATTGTAAGGTACATGTACCAAATAACGCCACCTTAACACTTCAGTCACTTTTGCTCTGGAAATAAGTTATGTACAAACACGAAAATTATGAAATAGAAACTGTAATCTTATCTTTACAAAATAGCACAATGAAAATGGATATATTATATACCGAACAAGAATTAGAACTCAAATAGGAAAACTTTGTAAACTGGCGTTATTAGGAACAGGTTGTCCAATTAATGCCACCTATTTTCTAGTAACTTATACAATTACTATTATTAATTAATTATTTTTCCTAAGTAACACAAATTGAACTAAGCGACTAAATTTGAGTTTCTCTTAATAAAAGATACAAAATCACTTAATACTAATGAAAGATTCTTGATCTGAAACTGAAACACCAGATGGATTAGCAAAATATATGTTTTCCAGTGACTCCTTGCTTTAAAAAAAAAGAGGCAGTGTGACACAGTAGAAAGTTATTAAACACAAAAGCATTTGCCTTAGTTTAATATGAATGTTTTCCAATAAGTAAAACAAAAAAAAAATTAAGTTATGTAAAATAAAAAAAAATTAAGAGTTCGAAAAGCAATTGAACCAATATCATCACTGCACATTCTGAACATTTATTAGTTGAAAGCTTAGTGATTTTCCTGATGTTTTCACACTGATGCTGTACTGTCAGCCTTAGTACTAACATAACCTAAAATTTTGTCTGTAGATCACATGTCGTTAAAGCGCTACTGAGTACTTGATAATAGGATACGCCTGTTTCTGTAACATTTTCAAATGTTATAGATAGCAAATACTTTCTATACATAGAAGAATGTTTAAGGATCACGAAAATATATAGTTTAATATAGTTATTATTTGCTCAACACACAATATAAAATATTGCCTCTTACCTTGATATAAGAACAGCCATTCACTATCAACACACAACAGGAAAATGCTGGAATATAATGTCACTCGTAAATGTCAGCGGACAGCTAGTAACTCATTTCATCATTACATTGCAAGCGAATGTAGGCTACAGCAGTGCACTTCCGAAAACTTGTGTCGTTAATACATTTTAATAGGGTGGCGTTAAAGGTATACATGGCGTTTTTTGGCTCAGGGACCTTACTCGTATATTTCGTTTTGTATTATATTTCTGTCATTCTATATCGTTCAAACTATGTCCTTTATATATTTTTTGTTTTTCAATATGAATTGAAACACAAAATTCCTCTATCAAATACTTCAAATAGGCCATCAAGCATTACACAAATATTCACCACGTTTAAGTATAAAAAACATGGAGAGGTCTTTTGTGAACGAATATCATCACTGCTTCAATCCTGAGATTGTAGGACTGTTTTGGGATCAAAAGGGAATGGGCGAATACAACACAAAACAAGTGTATTCAACAAGCAGAATTCAAAGCATGCTTTTCCACAATATTGCTCTGTTGTTTCGAGGGGCCTTTGTGTCAGGAGATGGGAGTCATTGAGAACCATGATGAACGATGCTGGTCCAAATTGTTTCTTGCTCTCATCCAGCCATTTACATTCCGCTCATTCATACCTGATTGAAGACTTCCTTTCCTCTATTTACTCGCTTCTTCATTATTACCGGACCATATTTCACCACAACGAAAGAAAACTTCGAATTGCCTGAACTCATTTCCAACTCACATTGTATCAAATTCAGTGATATTGGGTTCCAATTGAGGGTTTCGGACTGAAATATGGTAAGTGGCGTTTTAGTGTTTTGAAGTTGTTAGGTATGTAAACATTGGAGATTTATCCTTTGAAGAGGTGGAAAAACTCAAATACCTGGGAGCAACAGTAACAAATATAAATGATACTCGGGAGGAAATTAAACACAGAATAAATATGGGAAATGCCTGTTATTATTCGGTTGAGAAGCTTTTATCATCTAGTCTGCTGTCAAAAAATATGAAAGTTAGAATTTATAAAACAGTTATATTACCGACTGTTCTTTATGGTTGTGAAACTTGGACTCTCACTTTGAGAGAGGAACATAAGTTAAGTGTGTTTGAGAATAAGGTGCTTAGGAAAATATTTGGGGCTAAGAGGGATGAAGTTACAGGAGAATGGAGAAAGCTACACAGCACAGAACTGCACGCATTGTACAGTATTCTTCACCTGACATAATTAGGAACATTAAATCCAGACGTTCGATATGGGCAGGGCATGTAGCACGTATGGGCTAATCCAGAAATGAATATAGAGTGTTAGTTGGGAGGCTGGTGGGAAAAAGACCTTTGGGAAGGCCGAGACGTATATTGGAAGATAATATTAAAATGGATTTGAGGGAGGTGGGATATGATGATAGAGGCTGGATTAATCTTGCTTGGAATAGGGAACATTAGCGGACTTACGTGAGGGCGGCAATGAATCTCCGGGTTAATTAAAAGCCAGTAAGTAAGTAAGTAAATAAGTAAGTAAGGTATGTAAACATTTATACATGCAACAGCTAGCGTAGTTACCAGGAAAGAAAAATCTGTATACTTCTGCCATCTGTTGAGATGTTGTAAAACTAACTACTGCATTAGACGCAGAATGTAAGATACCATATTATATTCTATATATCTCATTTAAGATGTTTTACGCCTGAGACCTTCAATTATAAGAAACAAAGATTTCAGTATTTCACTATACTTGACTTTAATATAAACTTTGTACATTACATATTATATTGATGTAACATACCTGTTGAATCGTTAGTCATGTGATTAATTTTCGTAGATGATTCTTATAGTTAGCAACAAAAAAAGTCAAGTTTCATTTTGCTGTGTTCTGGATAGTTTCCTAAGAAAAAAAATGTGTAATTTTAAATATGTGAATTCTTGTACAACGTTGTAATCAGCAGTCTGTCATGTTTCAGTGAACCACACATTCACAGATATGTTATAAATAAGTGAGAAGAATATCATTATCACGTAGATCATGTAGTAAGAAAAAATTCAGATGTTATATTGTTTAATTTTTATGTTTCCGACATGTACAAACAAGTTGGAAGCTGTATTTTGCTTCACAAAATTAGAAGTAATGCCTCGTATTTCAATTTTTGAAGTAGTAGGCGTTTCAGCTGTGGTAAGAGGCCTTGGCTTGATAGTTTATGTGGCATATTTATGAATATTTTCTAATAAAAATCATTGATATCATAATATTATGTGCAGTACTGAAGTGAAGTTCAACGGCTGATGATTTGTTATAAATATTAATAAATGTGACTTCCTGTAATTATTGGACAGTTATATTGATTTTTCTTTTAGTGATGCAATTTTCATTCAATATTTATTTTTAGCTAAATTTTTACCCCCACTACTACAAATGAATGGGCAGAAACAAAATTTGCAAGGAAATAATCCATATATATATATATATATATATAAGTATATATATTATATATATGAAATATTTTATCCAGTGGAGTGTACGTGACTTATCATTAATTACCCTATGATCTTCATCTAGGAGTGACTTATCGATCTGTAGTTCTTTTTGTGCCAGTAAGATTTGTTCTGTGTGAACCATGGGAGGCAAAATACTTAGCAACTGATGGTTATTATGATGATTAATTTAAAGATACGAAGGGGAAACGGTGGTATAGTCCGCGTCACCGTTTTTGGCGCGTGAAATAAGTAATGGGGACGTTAAGTGCGAGTGTTTTACATTTGCCGTAGTCAGTCTGACAACTGTGTTTGGTAAATGGCTGATGTGACGTGTATAGGACGTGGTACCATTTTCAGCTGTACTAGCAACATGCTCACAAACGGACACTATATATCTACGACACACGCCAAAAACGCTGGCGCCAGCTTTTTTTTATACACTGTGAAAACCTACCTCAAAGCACAGATTTTATCCATCACAATTCCACATGGATTCACCAGGATTCGAACTCTGGTTACCAGAGTGGAAAGCCGACTTTCTAGCCGTTTGAATAACGATTTACCTGAGCAAAATACGAATCATATTAATACAATGTATGAAAAAATGTAACAAGAATTTTGTAAAATTTTAATATCAGAGGACCAAAGAAATGTAGACCCCATATTCCTATCAATGACAATACAATTAACTCAGTCCTGTGGCGATGTTTCCGCTACTGACTGTTGTCAATTTACCAGAACAAGATGTTACGTTTTATGAGCAAAATGCTTTTTGACTTGGTGGCCTGGAGTTCATAAGTTAAATCCCGAATTCCGATCCATTAAGCATGTGATATAGATTGCCTCACTTCATTGATTCCTGTAGGCTCTGTCGATTTTCCATATATTTACTGAGCGTGACTGCAAAGAGAAACATTAAACAGCCCATAAAACAGAAGCAGTCTGAGGCGAGGCGCCATGGATCAAATATGATGTATCTGGATGTTTATAGCGGAGTAAGAGATCAGCTTCAAAGTGATAGATTTCTCTTAAATTATCAACGTTCTGACGTAACCATAAGCATCCCATGACGGGATATTCTACTGATTATTTTCTGAGAGTATATAAATTTAAACAATTCTGTGGAAAATAGTGTGTTATTTAAAAAAAAAATAAGTAATTTTAGAACGTATCATAACAGTGATTACCAATAACATCGTTAACACCGTCGTCATTGCAAAAATGATCGTAAGCGTCATGTAGAGTTTTATTTTTCATCGTCTGAAACAACAATCATCAAAATCACCATCATCGTCACTATTATTATTATTATTATTATTATTATTATTATTATTATTATTATTATTATTATTATTATTTCCCCCCCCAATGCCAGCAGGTTGTCATTTGACAATTCTAGTCTTTCTCCTGGCAATGACTTATTTGTAACCCACTTCTGAGTTTGGTGCGCTGCCCCGATGATATTATGATAGGATGATTATGAAGTTCCAGAAGAGGTCAAGAACCTAAACCCAACCCAATTTTCAAACAAACACAGGAACATTCACCTTTAAGGAAAAATTCCTATGTACTAACCCGGAATCGAAGCTGGGACCTTATGAATTATAGTCAGAATCTCTGGCAACTAGCCCACGAGGCTGGTCATTATTATTATTATTATTATTATTATTATTATTATTTTTATTGATAGAATCATCGTCAGCACTGTTCAGAAACGACATTGTCAGAATTATCATCAGAGTTCTCTTTATTGTGCAAATCATCATTGTCATCAAAGTCAATATTATATTTATGTAGCTGTCATTGTCACAGCTCTTGTAGTCATCATAATATTTATCATTATAGTTATCAACATCAATACATTAGCCGTCTCTATGCTTCTTAGTATTTACTTTTTGTTGTGATAATCATTGTCATCGTCATTATTTTCACTTTGTACCTATAAATTCGTTATCTTAACCACTGTCGTCTTTTTCATCCTCATTATTAAATTCGTGATAATTATCGTCGTCATTTTCTACTTTCCTAGTTTTTAGATCATTATCTTTATCACAACATTAATATCGTCACAATTCGTAGTAGCTATATTATTTGAATCCTATACTTCGTTTTCACTATTACTATTTTCATCTTCTACTGCTTGAACATCACCTTCGTTTTCATACTCGTCGTTATCATCATCATAGTTGTCCTCGTTATTATCGTCATTGTTAACTTCGTCGCCATTATTGTCATCATTTTCGTATTCAATCGTTTGAACGCAATCTTTATTATCATAATTATATTCTTTATCCTCATACTTATTCTTGTTCCTATGCTTGTAGGTAAATTCATCACTATTATCGCCATTATATTTACGTTTCCTATGGCTTTAATATTATCTTCGTTGTCATAATCATATTGTTTATCTACATCGTTATTCTCGTTATTATACTCATTATTCATTTCGTCGCCATTATTGTCATCGTCTTTGTATTCTATCGTTTGAACACAATCTTTCCTGTCATAATCATATTCTTTATTCTCATATTTCTTATTCTCATTACTATCTTTGTAGTTAAATAATTCATCATTCACGTATTTTTTTTACTTGAATATCATCGTTGTCATAATCATATTATTTATCTATATTGTATGTATTTATTTACACTGCAAGTGGGCAAGCACCCAGTGGCAGTGGTATACACAATATAAACAATACACAAAAAATGATAAGCAATACACAATAAATTTACAATACACAATACAATTACACAATACAAAATACAATTTTATACACAATACAATAAGAATACACAATATAATTTAACACAATAATAATAAAACATAAATAAAATACCTAATTTTACATTACAACCTACATAATTATGTATAGGCCCTACACAAGTTTCAATAGTCTTTCACTTTATTCTCATCTCACTCACTGTAGTGGCACTATGACGCATTTCACTGACACGTTAGGACACATTTCACTGACACACTATAACACATTTCACTGACACTATAGAACACATTTCATTGACGCTATAAATTATCACTGATCGGAACTATTCACTGCACTGTAAAACCATAACTCCACTGACTCACCTCGCTTCACTGATACAACAGTTCAAATAAGTCAAATAATTACACCCTTATGCATACTGTACTTATAAACAGAACTACATTTAAACTAAACATTTCTAGTCTAAGGCCCTCTTACACGCTATTTTTAAATAATTTACAATTCAAACCAAGGAAGTAACTCGTCAGGCTAAATAAATACATGTTACTTTAAAAAATTAAATTTTAATGTAGCCTTAATTTTAATTTGCACTTGATACACAACTTTTTAAATTATTCTTGAAACTCCTTAAGGAAGGACAGCCCTCAAAGACCGCTGCAGGTAGGTCATTCCAATCATTTATAGTTCTATTTAAAAATTAGAATTTACCTACATCCGTTTTCTGTTTCCTACATTTGATTTTAAAATCATGATCGTTCCTACCATAGTACGTTGGCTTTTCTAACCGAGCCGTTATGTCTACCCATACTTTCTGACCTAGATGTGCTCTATACAATGATGTTATTCTAGTTTTCCTACGTCTGTTTTCCAAAGTTTCCCATTTAAGTTCTTTTAACGTATCGTTTCCATCTTCTCTTTTACCTTTAACAAATTTAGCTGCCCTATACTGGATTCTTTCTAAGGAATTTATCTGATATATTCTATAGGGATCCCAACATGTAGTTCCGTATTCCATTAACGGTAGCACTAACGTTAGATATGCTATTTCCCTCGATTTGGGTCTAGCCTTTCTCAAGATTCTCATAATAAAGTGAAGTGCCCTCCATGCTTTAACCGTAACATTATCAACATGCTCTCCCCAAGAAAGTTTGGAGTTTAAATACACTCCTAGGTATTTACAACACTGTACTTGCGGAATTACAACACCACTGAATTCATAATTAAGACTAGTTTCCTCTCAGGTTTTACAAAATGTTATAGATTTACTTTTAGAGCCATTTAGTTTCATCCTATGTATTAACGCCCAGTTATAAATTTTATTCAAGTCTGTTTGAATAGCATCTACATCTGAATTATTTCTAATCTTTCTATAGATAATGCAGTCATCTGCAAATAGCCTCACATTTGATGTAATATTCTGGTATAGGTCATTTACGTATATTATAAAGAGTAATGGACCCAGAACGCTGCCCTGTGGCACCCCTGAACTTGTATTTCCAATTTCCGATATTTCATGACCTACTCTAACTCTCTGGGTTCTACCTTTTAAGAATTCTTGGATCCATAGCACCACTCTTTTATCTATTCCTAGCCTACTTATCTATTAATATGTCATGTGGCGCCAAATCAAATGCTTTCGAAAAATCAATCACAACTGCATCGATTCTTCCGCCTCTATCTACCTCTTCAGCTAGATCCTGAACCAGCGACGTAATTTGACTATCACATGAGAAGCCTTCCCTAAAACCATGCTGGCGGTTGTAAAACCAGTCTTTCGCATTTAGAACATGACGAATATAATCCGATATCAAATGCTCCATGACTTTACATACGACAGATGTAAGGCTAATCGGTCTGTAGTTTCCGACATCTAATTTATTTCCACCTTTATTTATCGGTACCACTATAGCTGATTTCCAGTCACATGGAATAGCTGCATTGTTTATGGAAACATGAAATATACGCATTTAGTATGGAATTATGGCCTCGGAACCTAATTTAAGGATCTCTGTAGCAATACTATCTGGTCATCTAGACTTCCGACTTTTATATTTCGTTAGTCTCTCTCTAACCCCTTTGGAAGTTATTTTGAAAGTCGAATTGGTTCACATTCACGGTCTGTGACACAACCACTCCTATCAGCGGGATTATTATTATCAGGGAAAGGATTTATATGTAAATACATATTTACTTATAAAGCTAATATAATTTATATTTTGCATTATCTTTATGTTTCACAATGTGTAGGGTTGAAAAATCCTACTTTTATTTTCCATATTTTTCCATATTTTAGAGTTTAGTACATATTTTCGTTAATTTCCATATATTTTCCATATTTCATATAAAACAGTCCATATTATATTAGGTTTAACAATAAAACAAAACAAAATTCCATTAACTTTTAAAAATACATTTCAACAATAGAGATTTAAACACATGTTCAGTAATCCCTTTAACATCAGAGTTATTTGAAAATTAGCAGTCCTATCAACAATGGGAAAGTAAGTTACAAAACTGTATTAATTTAATTTAAAATTTTTAACAGACTTCAGTTGTGCAGCTCAACAGTTAAATGCCAGTCAGAGTACACATAGGTTCAGTTTTGTAAATCATACTATAAAGACGGTAAATATGCCAAAAGTACGTCATTCAGTCAATTTAAAATCAAAACTAACAAGTTACATTTCAGAATTTAAAGAAGATGGTTTATCAACTGACAATAAAATATTATTTTGTAATTTGTGTCAGTGTGCAGTATCATCTACACAAAAGTTCCTGGTGCAACAACACATTACAACTAGTAAACATCAGGCCAACAAACAACTAAATTCCAAGCAGAGACAATTGTTTTTAACACAACCAACAACATCGAATGTAAGATCTGAGTTTAACATCGACCTGTGCCGTTCTCTCATCTCTGCTGATATTCCTCTCTACAAACTAAAGAATAAGGTCTTCAGGGAATTCCTTGAAAAATATACTCAACATACAATCCCGGATGAGTCAACACTTAGGAAGACGTATGCTCCATCCATCTACGATGAGACAATACAGAAGATAAGAGATGAAATTAAAGATAGTTCAATTTGGGTTTCCATTGATGAGACTCCCGACAAAGAAGGTAGACTTGTTGGTAATGTAGTTATCGGTTTGTTAAGTGAACAATATTCTGAACGAATTCTTTTACATTGTGATGTTCTAGAAAAGTGCAATAACAAAACTATAGTTAAACTGTTCAACGAAGCTATGGGTATCCTGTGGCCAAAGGGTATTATGTACGATAATGTGTTATTCTTTATTAGCGATGCTGCCCCTTATATGGTCAAAGCTGGACAAGCATTATCTGTTGTATATCCTAAATTGACTCATTTTACTTGTGTGGCGCATGCATTTCATCGTGTGGCAGAAGTGGTCAGAGACAATTTCCCTAAAGTAGATTTGTTGATTTCATCAGTGAAAAAAGTATTTCTCAAAGCTCCCAGTAGAGTTAACGTGTTGAAAGAAATGTACCCTGAAATTCCATTGCCACCAAAGCCAATTTTAACTAGATGGGGTACATGGCTAGAAGCAGTTGAATATTATGCCGAACATATAGACTCTATTAACAATGTTCTCCTTGCATTGGACTCTGAAGATGCAGTCTCAATTGATACTG
Organism: Periplaneta americana; assembly: GCF_040183065.1. Lineage (NCBI taxonomy): Eukaryota > Metazoa > Arthropoda > Insecta > Blattodea > Blattidae > Periplaneta > Periplaneta americana. Next base: position 118,430,359 of record NC_091128.1, read on the forward strand.
CGAAAACAGTTACCTGTGACATAAGTGTGAAGAATGACTTAGCTCACATTCAGCATACATTTTCATGCATCATAAAAACGCTCAAAAGTCTCCAAAATAGGCACCTTTCACTATCTGAAAGTTTTGAAATTATAAATAGTACTGTGGAACAACTGAATCGTGGTAGAGGTAAAGTTGCAGATGCAGTAAGAGCTAAGGTGGACACTGTACTTTCAAAAAACCCTGGATATGAAGAACTACAAAAGGTTGTTGCTGTGATGAGTGGTGAATCAACAGTGAAGATTAACTTGGACTTATCCCCAGCAGACATTGTGAAATTGAATTATGTACCAGTTACTTCTTGTGACGTCGAACGCTCTTTTAGTCAGTATAAATCTATCCTCAGAGACAATAGAAGAAGATTCACTTTTCAGCACTTGAAAGAAATGTTTGTAACCTATTGTTATGGTAACAGACAATAAAAATTGTGTTTTGTTGAAACTACATTGGAAGATAAGGTACGTCCATTATATTTTTTGTTTAGTTTGATTAAAATGTACCAATATTTAACGTACATAGTCATTTTTTTTATAATTTTAAGTCCATATTTAATTCCATATTTTGGTAAAAATCCATATTTAATTCCATATTTTGGTAAAAATAACTACATATATATTTACATATTTCATATATTTTTAGTCCATATAAATCCGTTCCCTGATTATTATTATTATTATTATTATTACTATTATTATTATTATTATTATTATTATTATTATTATTATTATTATTATTATTATTATTATTATTATTATTATTGAAAACCAAAATGAAATAGGAATTTAATAAGTCGGCCTTTTCTTTGTCATCAGCAGGGAACGGATTTATATGGACTAAAAATATATGAAATATGTAAATATATATGTAGTTATTTTTACCAAAATATGGAATTAAATATGGATTTTTACCAAAATATGGAATTAAATATGGACTTAAAATTATAAAAAAATGACTATGTACGTTAAATATTGGTACATTTTAATCAAACTAAACAAAAAATATAATGGACGTACCTTATCTTCCAATGTAGTTTCAACAAAACACAATTTTTATTGTCTGTTACCATAACAATAGGTTACAAACATTTCTTTCAAGTGCTGAAAAGTGAATCTTCTTCTATTGTCTCTGAGGATAGATTTATACTGACTAAAAGAGCGTTCGACGTCACAAGAAGTAACTGGTACATAATTCAATTTCACAATGTCTGCTGGGGATAAGTCCAAGTTAATCTTCACTGTTGATTCACCACTCATCACAGCAACAACCTTTTGTAGTTCTTCATATCCAGGGTTTTTTGAAAGTACAGTGTCCACCTTAGCTCTTACTGCATCTGCAACTTTACCTCTACCACGATTCAGTTGTTCCACAGTACTATTTATAATTTCAAAACTTTCAGATAGTGAAAGGTGCCTATTTTGGAGACTTTTGAGCGTTTTTATGATGCATGAAAATGTATGCTGAATGTGAGCTAAGTCATTCTTCACACTTATGTCACAGGTAACTGTTTTCGCAGTATCAATTGAGACTGCATCTTCAGAGTCCAATGCAAGGAGAACATTGTTAATAGAGTCTATATGTTCGGCATAATATTCAACTGCTTCTAGCCATGTACCCCATCTAGTTAAAATTGGCTTTGGTGGCAATGGAATTTCAGGGTACATTTCTTTCAACACGTTAACTCTACTGGGAGCTTTGAGAAATACTTTTTTCACTGATGAAATCAACAAATCTACTTTAGGGAAATTGTCTCTGACCACTTCTGCCACACGATGAAATGCATGCGCCACACAAGTAAAATGAGTCAATTTAGGATATACAACAGATAATGCTTGTCCAGCTTTGACCATATAAGGGGCAGCATCGCTAATAAAGAATAACACATTATCGTACATAATACCCTTTGGCCACAGGATACCCATAGCTTCGTTGAACAGTTTAACTATAGTTTTGTTATTGCACTTTTCTAGAACATCACAATGTAAAAGAATTCGTTCAGAATATTGTTCACTTAACAAACCGATAACTACATTACCAACAAGTCTACCTTCTTTGTCGGGAGTCTCATCAATGGAAACCCAAATTGAACTATCTTTAATTTCATCTCTTATCTTCTGTATTGTCTCATCGTAGATGGATGGAGCATACGTCTTCCTAAGTGTTGACTCATCCGGGATTGTATGTTGAGTATATTTTTCAAGGAATTCCCTGAAGACCTTATTCTTTAGTTTGTAGAGAGGAATATCAGCAGAGATGAGAGAACGGCACAGGTCGATGTTAAACTCAGATCTTACATTCGATGTTGTTGGTTGTGTTAAAAACAATTGTCTCTGCTTGGAATTTAGTTGTTTGTTGGCCTGATGTTTACTAGTTGTAATGTGTTGTTGCACCAGGAACTTTTGTGTAGATGATACTGCACACTGACACAAATTACAAAATAATATTTTATTGTCAGTTGATAAACCATCTTCTTTAAATTCTGAAATGTAACTTGTTAGTTTTGATTTTAAATTGACTGAATGACGTACTTTTGGCATATTTACCGTCTTTATAGTATGATTTACAAAACTGAACCTATGTGTACTCTGACTGGCATTTAACTGTTGAGCTGCACAACTGAAGTCTGTTAAAAATTTTAAATTAAATTAATACAGTTTTGTAACTTACTTTCCCATTGTTGATAGGACTGCTAATTTTCAAATAACTCTGATGTTAAAGGGATTACTGAACATGTGTTTAAATCTCTATTGTTGAAATGTATTTTTAAAAGTTAATGGAATTTTGTTTTGTTTTATTGTTAAACCTAATATAATATGGACTGTTTTATATGAAATATGGAAAATATATGGAAATTAACGAAAATATGTACTAAACTCTAAAATATGGAAAAATATGGAAAATAAAAGTAGGATTTTTCAACCCTACACATTGTGAAACATAAAGATAATGCAAAATATAAATTATATTAGCTTTATAAGTAAATATGTATTTACATATAAATCCTTTCCCTGGTCATCAGTTATACTTTCTCCGTTTTGATTTCGTAAAAGCACTACTCCTTCATTTTTTCCTTTTCTCCTGCCTACATAATTATAAAACTGTCTCCAATTGTTACTTTCATCTTCTTTTAAAATGGTTTTTAGAAAATTTTCCTGAGCTATCCTTTTTTCACACTCAAGTTTCTTAATTAATTCGACATATTTTTCCCAATGCTCATGGCTTCGTTTACGTTTACTAAATGCGCGCCTTGTCTTTTTCTTTAAGTAACGAATATAATTAGTGTAATATTCAGGGTCCGTTGTTATACTCGTTACTATACTTCTTATTTATTCCGTCGCCATTATTGTCATCATTTTCGTATTCAATCTTTTGAATACAATCTTTGTTATCATAATAATATTCCTTATCGTCATACTCATTCTCGGTGTTATCCTTGTAGTTTAACTTGTCATCATTATCATAATTATTTACGTTTCCTATGGCTTTAATAACATATTCGTTGTCATAATCATATTTTTTATCTACATCGTTATACTCGTTATTATACTCACTATTTATTTCGTCGCCATTATTGTCATAATTTTCATATTCAATCGCTCGAACACAATCTTTGTTATCCTCTTACTTATTCTCGTTACTATCCTTATAGTTAAATTCGTCATCATTGTCATTACTTACATTTGTATGACTTGAATATCACATTCATTGTTATAGTCACATTGTTTATGTACATCGTTATTCTCATTACTATACACTTTATTCATTATGTCGCCATTATTGTCATCATTTACGTATTCAATCGTTGAACGCAATCTTTGTTATCATAATCATATTCTTTATTCTCATACTTATTCTTGTTATTACCCTTGCAGTTAAATTCGACATATATCCATAGATCCATCCACTGTCGAAGCAGTGAAACTTAATTTAGAATACTAGCGCTTATATTGGGCTTTCAAGAAACCATTTAACTTCTCTCTCGGTGTATATAAGTTGCTTTTAAAAAGGGGAAAAAGTGGAAATCGAAATCCGAGTGAGTTACGAGGTTTTGAAATTAAGGTAAAGAAATGACCAATGTTAAAAGATCTGCGATGTTTCTATATGAGTCAATTGCATCCAATCTAATTGTTTAAAACGGAAAGAAAGCTAAACCCAAGTAAGTAAATAGAGAGATACATATGCCATAATACGAGTCGTAACAGATCGAACATTAATTTTCCTTTGAAATAAAATTGAGCCAAAACAGCTTGCAGCCATTTACAAACTCAATGAAGATAGTCTGAGGGAGAACATTTAATGTAAAAGGTCATTAAGCTGGTTTCTACTTTGGGAATAAATAACAGTCATGCAAGAGCTTTCAATGTGAATTTTAGCACCGATAATTCTTAGCCATACCAGAGGCAAGGAGTTCAGGAATGCCTCCTGTGAAGAACATTGATGCAAGTAGTTAGATAGCACAAATTACCGCCAGCAGACTTCATCGTCCTTATCAAAACTGGGCAGCAACGGCCGCGAGTTTAGTGAACAAGACGCCTTAGCAAGGACTGTTAAAATAGAACCAAGATACCATAAATATAGCAGGAGAAGAGCTGAGCTCCTTCTTAATTGCAGCACAACTATTCACATATTTTACTTTTACATTTCGTTTTAACAAGTCTGAAACTTGACTTATCGGTCGTTTGTTACATAATAGCCAAGACGTAGTTTCAATACCGTATAATAGTCACAGTTCTGAGTTTGTATTCCTTGAAGAGAACAGATTTATGTAAAAAAATCTTATGCGAAAGCCATAGGATAATCTTTCAAGATGTACAAAAAAAAGTTCAATGGAGATTAGTTACGAAAGACAAGCGTTCCGGACGACGATGTCAACATCTACTATGGAAATCAGGAATACGTAGTTCAACATACGATATCTACAGTCCCCAATTCCTAAGATTATGAAGAGACATTAAGAAATTAGTTAAAAAAAAATAACGTCACGCATGCTACAAGCTGTAATATAACTGGCCATTTTAAAACTTCTGCTTGCAATTATAATTAATTCAGAACAACGAAATCAGAATATAATATCAAAACTAGCTATATTTCCTAATCATAAGTATGAGGACCTAATGCAAGAACTTCAAATAGAACCCATTATGCAGTTCATCAGCAAATATCAACTTCAGTGGAAGGGTCATCTCGAACGAATGAATCGATGCAGAATTCCAAAAGCACTGCTTCATTACCATCCATATGGCAAAAGATCTCTAGGCCGTCCAAAGAAGAGATGGACTGAAAATTCTAGTTTGAGACCGTAACAGGCCACTTGGCCTAATACTTGTTAGGAAGATGATGATGATGATGATGATGATGATGATGATGATGATGATGATGAAGTATACAAATGTGTCTTCATTACTGTACGATTTCAGAGCATGTATTTCATTATTTCTTTTCCAAAGCATTAAAGTTGCTGTTTTTGTTTGATCAACTATCCGAAGACAAGTTTTGAACCTCATAAGTCACACCAATAAGACATCACATATGAGGCAACTAAGCCAGGAGATAACTGGGTAGGATGACTAGATCTTTCCGCTCTCCATTGCATACATCGCTGACTAGTATTGTAGGGCCGCGATAAGTAGCGAGCTGAGCTCCCAAGTCTGAGTATGACCCCTGATCGCATATGTATGACTTAATCGCGATATCATAGACGCGTTGACAGCGTTCTACCCGCGTACAAAAAACATTCGCTCTACAGATGAAGTGAATTTCCGCAAATGATAACACGACAACTCTCTATGGATATAGTGGCAAACTTTTATTTATGCTCATAAGCTCATTACTGAAACTAGTGTGTACTGCACAAATTCCTTATGACGTTATTAAACATTAAACAATAAGTGAAATACAAATATATACATCAACTGGCCACCTTGAATATTTTAAAATGGCACTTTCTTACTGAAAGTACAAGGATGGAAAGGAAGACAAAAGATATGAACATATGTTGGAGCACTGTAGGGGCGGTCAAGGTCTGCAATAGGCTGTAGTACCAATATTGTTGATATAATTATGGTTTATTTAACGACGCTCGCAACTGCAGAGGTTATATCAGCGTCGCCGGTGTGCCGGAATTTTGTCCAGCACGAGTTCTTTTACATACCAGTAAATCTACTGACATGAGCCTGTCGCATTTAAACACACTTAAATGTCATCGACCTCGGAATCGACACCTGTGGTGTAACGGTTAGCGCGTTTGGCTATGAAACTAGGTGGCCCGGGTTCGAATCGCGGTACTAACGCCTGCGTATTTAGCAGCTCTGAACGTAGCCTGCCTTAGGGGAGCGATTAGCCTCTTGTTTCAAGCCTCTTCGTCACAACATTCTATTATATCCTTTATAATCTTCTTCTCTTTACTTTGTATTACTTGGTCACGCTATCGAGTTGATTTTGGTTGCTCCATTGCTAAATACAAACTGTGAAGAGGTAATGTTTTCGTACTGGTGATACCCAGTGTTATCTGAGGTCCGCAGAATGCACACAGAAGTGACGAGGTTGTCTTCCCTTTTCCCCACTTCCCCGCTCTCAGAAGTCGCTACTAAACGCGGCCCTACAATAACTAGTTCTCTTGTTAAATCACTTCATATATATTTGTACCAACTTTCCATGTTTTTCATTTAAAATATAGAAATTTTGATTTATTAATACTTCGAAATTATACAAAATAACTAAAACATAATTGTAACCACATCTTGTATAATGCTTTGTGATTGTATGCCCTAAGTTACATGAGAGTACATACATATTTTATTTAGATTGTACTCTTTCTAAAACTGCAAACCCCCTTTTTTTTATAAAGGTACGTATAAGCGTACAACAAGAAATGAAGTGCTATATTTTTATTTCTTTTCCTTCATTCTGTAAATGCGCTAGTGTTTTTTCAATGCTCCTCACTGTTTTAATGGCTATTTTACTACTTTTTTTTTATCAATTTCTGTGGTTATCTAACGTCTGAGTGAGATGGTGATAATGCTATTGAAATGAGTCCAGTGTCCAGCGCCGAAAGTTACCTAGCATTTGTTCTTAATGGGTTGAGAAAAAAAAAACCGAAAAAACCTCAACCAGGTAGCTTGTCCTAACCAGTATTTGAACACGGGCACGCTCGTCTCACGGTCAGTCATACTAACAGTTACTCCACAGCGGTGAACTTCTCATTGTTGACAGAAATAGAAAATGTCGACAAATCTTATTATTTGCATAAAGGAGTGCTGAAGCTACGTACCTAACAAGGGAGAAATGAGGAACTTTCCATTGTTAATCTGTTTGTTTCAAACCAAGGGACTAATATTAACACAAAAAATAATTATTATAACTCCACCAAATTAGCTCCTTTAGCGAATGTTTTAGTTTTATTTCAGTTTATGAGATAACGCATAACCAGTCATGAAGTCCGGGATTAGAATGTGCATGCATCAAAATGGCCATGAAATAATGTCCATGTTAAAAATGGCCATGCTAAATTGTCTACAGTCAAAATATCCATAGTTCTACAGGGTTGTTTTCGATCTCTGATAACGAATTTGAATGACGTCATGTGCGTCATGAATCACACCGTCATATCAGTTGAATTGCGGCGAGAGGTGACAGACCAGTAATGAGTGATTTCATAATCAGAGTGCACTGTGTATCACAGTAGCAATACCCAATAAGATAGAGCATTTTTGGGAGGGGTACATAACAACCCTTTCCGATGCCAAGTACAGTTACGTGAAAATCATAGGAGCCTGCAGAAAACATGGTTTCGTTATTTCCAAGAAGGCGTTTTGTGTGTACGTAATAAGACTGTAATAAGCTCGGATGAAATTAATTCCAGAGTGGAAAAAGCAAGAAAATTAACCCCCCGTCATAAGTCGCCGCACCCCATGAGATGATACTAATTAATTCCATTCGAGCTTTACCAATCTTATTAAGTACACAGATGATGCCTTTCTTGGAAACAACGAAACCATATTTATTGCAGGATTCTTTTATTTTCACTTAACTGTACTTGGTATCGGAAAGGGTTGTTATGTACCCCTCCCAAAAGGCTCGACTTTCTTGGGAATTTCTTCTGTGAGTCGCCGTGTACTCTATGAGATCACTCAGTACTGGTCTGTCACCTCACGCCACAGTACAGCTGTCGTGTGACTCCTGACGCACATGATGTCATTCAAATTCATTATTAGAGATCGAAAAAAAACTTGTATAATGTCCACTTCACTCTGATGTCCAGAGCCAAAATGTCCACTACACCTTATAACGTCCACTATAGGCCTATTCATTGTTGATAGTAGTTATAGTAATCTATGTAAAATTTACAAGTGCACTGGATAGACCAGCTGAAATTCATTGTCCATAGTAGTTACAATAACCTATGTAAAATCTTCAAGTACAATGGATAGACCAGCTGAAATCTTGAATTCACAAAAGGGAAAGCCTATCCTAAGTTATCGTGGATACTTGTACAACCATCACGTCTAGAACAGAGGTAGAACAAATATTTACTGGAGGTGTAGCGAAAGGAAAATTTGTAACGCTACTATGATTACCGGCAGCAATCTTGAAAATGTGAGTATACTAAGAGATGGTACAGACAGACATCTGCATGGAGCTGATCAAGCAAGCACTGAGGTTAAACGGATTGCAAACCGTGACAAAGCTAGGGCGAGAGCTGTGCCAAATGAAAATCCATCAGTTGTTTTGGCGGCAACAGTTGGAAATCTCCCTGAAGAGGTAATCCAGCGAATGCCCGAGCGAAGGATAATGAAGAAAACAATTAATCGTGTGCAAGTCAGTGAACAACCTCGGAATTCTCACACACTCAGAGATCTTGTTATAACCGCGCCTTATGATTGCACATCAAGAGGTCAGTTTCCATTCAGGGCAGGATGATTTTTTTTTATTTTAGTAGGTTATTTTACAACGCTTTATCAACAGCTTTGGTTATTTAGCGTCTGAATGAGATGAAGGTGATAATGCCGGTGAAATGAGTCCGGGGTCCAACACCGAAAGTTACCCAGCATTTGCTCATATTGGGTTGAGGGAAAACCCCGGAAAAACCTCAACCAGGTAACTTGTCCCGACCGGGAATCGAACCCGGGCCACCTGGCAGGGCAGGATGATGAAAACAGAATCATTATATTTGCCTGCGATGATGATCTAAAAGTTTTGGCTAGGTGCGATATGTTGTTTTATGTTGGAACCTTTAAAAGTGTTTCCCATTCTTTTTCACAGTTATTCACTGTGCACGGCAGATATTTCGGATACATTTTTCCTCCTGTATTTTGCCTAACCACTAGAGTTACAGAAGATAAATATTACATAATTTATGGAGAAATAAAAATCTGTTGCATATATTTAGGGGTACCCATTCGATCAAATGAAATAACTGCAATGATGGACTTTGAAATTAATTTAAATGTTGTAATAAGATCATTTCCTGGAGCTAACGTTAAAGGTTGTTTATTCCATTTTAATCAGATGATATGAAGACACATTAATAATCTTGGACAAAGAAGAGTTTGATGACATTGATAGTGATGTTCGAAAAGAAGTACAGCTCATGCATTATGTCCACACGCTCCCCCACTCTTCCTACAGAGCGGCGCACGAGATCGGATGAGTCTACTTACAAATTCTAAGGGAGTGGGTTAGTTTTTTCCTTGAACTCTGTAGACACACGCCCGACCTTCCCTTCTACTCCTACTCCCACCACAGAAACGTTGTTCCCGTACCGCACATCGCGAGTGTCTTGACAAAATGCATGAACTAAACTGCTCTCATGCATGGTAGTTGGTGACCTAGCAGCGGAACCCAATCCCCTGCCGACGGGAGGGATAGCGTACACCACAGACCGTTTGAGGGGGGAGTGTGTGGGGCTGTTGGGGTGGAATGGCACATGGACTTAGAGGGATGGCGGGACAGGTCGTTAAGGTGTTGGGGGTTAGGTCGGTTCGGCGTGGGTGCGGTCGTCGGGCTACAACTTTTCCAGGGCCGCACAATAGACCTCAGGTCGCGGTGCATAGGGATGTTCCCCTCCCGGCCTCCTCATAGAGAGAAAAAAAAACTGTTCTCGTGGCGTTACCATTTATTCCTCCTAACGATATTCGAAATGTTTTTACATAGATGACATCATATGGATGAGGGGATTGATGATCTAGTGACTCATTTAGATGTAAATTATGTAAATGTACGACAAGGCGACGAAGATGTGTTCCTCCTCGCTTTCCCCCTGAAGTTTGGAACATGTATGGTTTATCTTTGGTTGGGTTCCAGCGCACAAATGATGTAGTCGAGGGCTGGCACAGCCACTTCTAGTGTTTAATTGTTGTTCACAACGCTTCAATTTGGAGGTTTCTACAATGCTTAAAGAATGAAGAAAACCAAGTATGGGCGCAAATCATTGAAGTAAGCGTTAGACACACACAAATTAAGGGAACTCTAAATAAAATATATATGACAGATCAGAGACAAATACTCCAAATTGTGAGGAACTATGACACTTATGCACGGAATGTAGAAATTCTCACTTATCTTCGAGAAATTGGAAATCATCTAAAATATTGGAGCTGTGCCCCAAGATGAAGAGAGGTAGTTCAGTTTTGGCAAATGTAAGCAACAAAGAAAGAAATATTCTTTTCACATTTTGTTCTCATGGTCATTTAGTGCTATGAAAATTTTGATTCCATGGAAATTTTGTGTACAGACATTTTCATCTTATGGATATTTTGTCCTGAAGGAAATTTCGGTATATGGACAATATAAGGTGTAAGGGTGCATTTAACAGTATTCAATGGATCTTCTTCAATATGCAGTTTTTTTAAGTTTCGAGAATGTGGTATAAAGTTGATGAATATTAACTTCTTATAACAGCTGCAGCAGCTTATATAATCTTGAATGAGAAGAAAAAGAGAAAAAGAAAGAATACATTCTGGGTGAAACGAAGTGTTGCAGAGAGATATGAACATGGTGTATTATATCTAATTAATTCATCGAGGAAAAAGGAAACCTATCGGAAAATATTATAAACGGCAAAAAAAGTACGCACCCGACTGAGTAGTATAGTAGATGCAACAACACCGGAAGTTTTCAGTTTACAATATTATCTTCCTTCCCTATGAAACTGAAATAGAATATTCATTACTTTTCTCTTTATTAATTTCTACATCTGTAGTGCTCATGCATTGTGTTTACCACATTTACACTTTCAGTCGAAAGAATACAGTGTAGCATTTTTAATAAAGCAATATGTAAGAAAGAGAAAAAATGCAGATGGAGAAAATTGAGTTTAAAAATTTAAAGGCTAACCCTTTAATAAACTGTCGGCAGAAACAGCTGATTGAAGGGACCTATCTGCATGAAAATTTGAAGAGAGGTTCTCTGAACCATACAGGCCTACGATTATTTCATGTTAAAAAGAAACAAAATGTTTTCAACAAAATTGACAAAATTTCACCTCAGTGTATCCCTAAGTCTGTCTAATATACGGAATGAAATAATTTCAGACTAACAATCAATCAACCAAAACAATAATGAATTAAACAGAATTATTCTTAATAAGAGCGTTTGTCAGCCACAGACAATCAAACATTAACTGGTATACTGTACATAAGCACATGAAATATCCCGTAAATGTTTTATTCTTATTCATCCATCTGAATATGAGTAATTTCAGCATTGTATGAAACGTTGTATAGTTACGCATATATTGTGCACGCGTCTGTTTCGAGTGCATGCCCGTTATTTCTTGAAACATATTGTAATCCTCCCACGGATTATAATAAATTCTTCCGAGTACATTATGTATAGTACAGGATGAAAGGTATTTTCAATGGCAGTAACTTGACAGAGCTAAACCCTAAGCCTTAAGACCAAAGGAACATTAATAAAATTTTCCTTTGTCATTTTATGTTATTTCTTTCTATTTGGTAGGAAATCGACTTCGTGCCTAGACAAAAATTGCAACATCGCAGTATATTCAGTTGCACATTCCAACGCATGGAAACAATCCTTTTCCGCAGGAGTGAGGGTGGTCGCGTAGTCAATGTCAACGTAAGATGCTTTTCAAGAGCTGACTGACCTCGCTTTCTCTCTCATATCGAATTATGCACACTTCATCTCCCTTTTTGAAGTTTTTTAAGTTATTTAACGACGCTGTATCAACTACTAGGTTATTTAGCGTCGATGAGATTGGTGATAGCGAGATGGTATTTGGCGAGATGAGGCCGAGGATTCGCTATAGATTACCTGACATTTACCTTACGGTTGGGAAAAACCTCAGAAAAACCCAACCAGGTGAACAGCCCAAGGGGGAATCGAACCCGATCCCGTGCGCAACTTCAGATCGGCAGGCAAGTGCCTTAATCGACTGAGCCACGCCGGTGGCTCTTATTGCGTAGTAGACATAAGACAAATTGTATTGTATACTTCTTAATTTCAATTCAGAAATCAGCCCCTGAGCACGAGTTCTACTCTCTCAGGGGCGAGTTAAAGTTTTTCTGTTTTTATTATATTTTATGTTACAATTATCGTTCTAGAATTCCACGCCAAATTTTAAATTACCATCCTGTGGGCAAGAGATTCTTGGGCAGACCGTTCAAGCATTAGCAAGAGACCGTAACGGGCCACTAGGCCCAATACATGCAAGTATGATGGTGATGATGATGTTACAATTATTAGCAAAATAAATAAATAAATAAATAAAATAAATTTCAGTTATTTATAGTGGATAACGGGACTTTGTACCCACTCTGGATAAGAATGGATTCGTTCATATTCTTCAGCTCATCGTATATTATGACATAAATGTTTTCTTGGCGACCATATTCGAACGTCAGTGAAAGAAATCGTTCCACCAAATCCTTTCATTTTTTTACTGATGTATCGGTGGGTTAAATATAAGTGTTATACATCAAAATTCGAACACAAGACAAATACCGGTGCTAACAGATGTCAAATTATTCTCTATTTCCCTTCCAGGGAATCGAAACTAGTTCATTGGATTTATAGTCGGAAATGTCACCATTTCATAGATAGAGGTAAACATTTGTAAGAGCTTTCTAAACGTGTCAGTGTTTTCGAATGCCATACTGAGATTCTCATTTATAGTTGGAGCTCGTGTGTAGTGCAGTTGGAAATGTCTGTGTTGGGTGATTGCAAGTGTCTGTGGGAAAGTGGGTCCACTCTTAGCACAAGTTTTAAACTACCCTCGACCGCGAGTTATTCCAGCGAGGCTGAGGACGAAACTTGAACTCATTTGCAACCAGAGTTTCGGTTCTGTTAAAGCCGAGTTGCGGTTATGTGTTACTTCAGCTGTACTCGCTGCAAATCCGATGAAGTTGACTAAAAGATTCCAAGTGTCCTAGGTCGCGGGCTAATAGCTTTCAACACGTTAAATGAGGAACGTTTTTTATTCCGCCATTAATTACAAACTTCATCGCGTGGAGCTGAAAGTTTAATTAAATATTTAAGCCCTACAATTTTAATCAAATTTAGATACTTAGCAAAAAATGATAATACCTTACACTGAAAGGAATTGAAACCCATTCCACTGAACATTTTAACAAATAAAATGGGACACTACATTAAATACATTATTTAATCATAATGGGAAGATAATATTAAAATGGATTTAAGGGAGGTGGGATATGATGATAGAGAATGGATTAATCTTGCTCAGGATAGGGACCAATGGCGGGCTTATGTGAGGGCGGCAATGAACCTCCGGGTTCCTTAAAAGCCAGTAAGTAAGTACGTAAGTAATTATGTATTTACTTTGTAAAATAGAACATAATTGTCATTACAATACTTATACAGTCTTAAACACTAATTGAAATTAATATTTTAATTAAAGAATATACATAAAGGTAAAGGTAAAGGTATCCCCGTAACATGCCATGAAGGCACTTGGGGGACAAGGAGGTAGAGCCCCATGCTTTCTTGACTTCGGCACTAAAATGAGGTGGTGTGGTCGGCACCACGCTCTGATCGCCTTTTACCCCTGGGAAAGACCCGGTACTCAGTTTTATAGGAGGCTGAGTGAACATGTATCAAATAAAGTTTAGATAAACGTAATCATTAATTAATAATTAATATTAGAGGAGAAAAATACACTCCGACGCCGGGAATGGAACCCGGGTCCTTGGTTCTACGTACCAAGCGCTCTAATCATTGAGCTACGCCGAAGTTCAATCCACAGCACCGGATCGAATCCCTCTTCTCCAGTGTTTTTCTCTTTATGGGCTGACTCCATGTTCCACATGTATGTTGACATCTTTATATTAAGTCAACTGCCATTTGTACAAAGAGCGCACTCAGTTGAGTGACTTGGTGGTCAGGACTCCACAGTAATATACACTGTTGCTCGAAGAATCTACGTAAAGGTTAATTTCTTGGTCCTACAGAATACGTCTGTTACGGTAACAATTGAACTTCGGCGTAGCTCAAAGGTTAGAGCGCTTGGTATGTAGAACCAAGGACCCGGTTCGATCCCCGGCGCCGGAGCGAATTTTTCTCCTCTAATATTAATTGTTACTTACTTTAACTATTTCTTATTATAATTTACTATAACTGTACTATAAAGAACACACACTTGATCAATGATCCTCAGGACAAATTTAAAGGAATCAACCAGGATGTGTGTGGAGCTGTAGCCCTTTAAACTGACGCTCAGCTGTTATTCTGACATACTTTGCTCTTCATTCTAACTAATTTTACATTTCATTCAGTTCATATCTCGCACTTTTATCTAGGATAAATGTATGTGGTAGACCTGTGTAGGAAGGAAGGATATCGAAAGTATATATCGTCGATATATCATATCATATTTAGTAGTATTTAGTAGTAGTATTTATTTATTTAACCTGGTAGAGATAAGGCCGTCAGGCCTTCTCTGCCCCTCTACCAGGAGATTCCAACAACAATATCAACAATAAAATTACAATTAGTATTAAATTTACAATTACAATTACAAATAATATTACAGTTAGTATTAAATTTACAATTACAATAAAATCAAAGTACGAAAAGATTACCTGAATAATTAAAGCTAGATAATTTATCATAGAGAAACAAAGAATATTTTATATTTACTGAATTACAAATTAAATGTAGAATAACAAAATTGTATAGTGATGAAATTACTGAATATTGAAATATTTTGTGATAGATTAAAAAAAAAAATTTACAAGTAATCATATCGTCGTTGTTCCTGCAATAACATGTGCGAAATATGATATTTTTCAGTAGGAACACATTTATTCTTCTATGGCAGTAGTGCATAGGAGATCGTGAATTCTCACATTTTCGAAAGAAAGTAATATAATTATATATAGAAGACTTTATTATATGCTGTATCACTATCTAAGTTATTTAATAGAACAAAAGTCTGAAAATCTATAAATACGTCAAATAGGCGTTATTGCAGGACAACGACGAAATACATGCTGTACTTTGATACTCGTTTTCTCGATTTTCAAAATGATCAACATTTTTAACATTAAAAATGCCCTAGTGAATGCAGTTTTTGTCCAATCTCAGTGAAATTTTGCACAGAAGTCCACAAGAGCATGTGAAGTAAACTGACAAATGTATTTTATGCTCGACCATGCCGAAATATAGTAATTATACACCTGGTAGCAGTCCTTTAATGCATGTCATTACAGTACACCTATTCATTAAAGTTCAGGTTTTCGATTATTCTCGGATATGCAATCGAAAGACAACGAGGGAAACGTCACGGAGGCTGGAAATCCAATACTCTCGCAGAAGGTTGTGTTCTGTTACTATAATAATTAGCGTTAATTGTAAATAATATTCCAATAAATTCAATTTGTCATCTCGTTTTTCAATTCTAAATCAATTTCCAGGTTATATCAAAATTAATACTATTCTTTAGATTATATATCAAGGTCAATGACATTATTGTTCCTCGGAAAAAATCAATACTTTCGCGTCTGCGCGCATCTCACAATTTACGAGCTATGCACAAGATCACTTCCCCTCTTTAGTCAGATGCGAATAAAATGAATATTTCTGAATAATTTAAAGTTAGAAATATGGTCGAGCATAAAAAGTCGTATGAAACTTGTCTATAATGGTAATTAAGACGCTCGAATGAAAATTATGGAACTCGCTTGCGCTCGTTTCATAAACAAACATACTGGCGTCTTAATTACTATCATTATAGGCTCGTTGCATAATGTACTATTCTTTTACTATTGAAAGTATTAAAATCACCATGTGTTGAGAATGTGATAAGTTTTAAAACTTTAAGAAATTAACTACTGAAAGAGTAAATATTTTTTTCTCAAAAGATAATTGGAAAAATATGAAAAGCATGTGTCATATTTCACATATATCTGTCAGGAATAAATTTAATATACATTTAAAGAATAAATTATGCAAACGTCGGAAATTGGGAGAATTATAATTCAGTATTAAAAAAAGTAATTATAAGCACACTAATTAGAATATCAAAGTAAAAATTTGTGCATAGCATGTTCACACTGTAAGAAATATGTGGTAACAGTTTCAGATTAATTGGTGTAAAAATGTATAAGTTAGAAGTTTCACAGATTCATAGCCGTAATAAAACATAATTTAGAATATGAGAGAGGCACGTATTTAGATGGACTATAATTGCCATAATTTCACATCTCTGCTCTGAATCACACCCGAGTAAGCTGCCGCTATGGCTGAACACGCCATGTGATCCACTGCGGAGGACAATAATTATCATCACCAGCAAGCATTTTATCACCTCGTCGATGGCATGCAACCTCTGCAGTTAAATTAAACACGCGATAACAAGAGATTGCGTTGAATTAGTTTCGCGATTGATCCAGTGTGAACATATCAGCTCTGGTGTGCGTAATGCCATGTTCATTACAGTTGAGCTGCGGTTTGACAGTTGCTTAAATGTGAATGCTCTCTCGATGAGCAACCATGTTTCTGTGGTTACGAATTCACAATGCTTTGTATATATATATATATATATATATATATATATATATATATATATATTCCTTTGGAAGGTGTTCCATGAAGAAACACCTAAGTAAGACTATCTAGGAATCCGTTTGTTATATACAGTTTCGTATACTGTAACTAAAGGCATGGAATGCGTAACAGGGACCATAGAGTTTATTACACTCTAGTATGATTGTTCAAATTACAAAGAAACGTCTCAGAATAAAACTGACAATAGTGATGCAAATATAATGTTTCAGGTAAAGCTCCCTGTAAAGCATATCTAAATAATTTCAAGGGAAAAATTCTTCCGGCTCCGGCTATCGATCACGGGACCTCTGGTTGAACGCACCAGCGCTCTACCGACTGAGCTACCCAGGACCTCCACCCGACATCGTCTCAATTTTTCCCTTTATATCCACACAACTCGAGTGGACTGACGAGACGCCAGAGACCCACATCGAGTGCACACAAACTCTGTGTGACTTGGAATTGTGGTTTTGTGTTATCGTACCTACAGTAACATATATATTATGCACGTCTAGTTTTTCAGGTAAAGCTCCCTGTGAAGTAGACTTGAATAATTTCAAGGGAAAAATTCTTCCGCGATCGGGTATCGATCCCGGAATCTTTGGTTGAACTCACCAGCACTCTACCGACTGAGCTACCAAGTATCAATTTATGCTGATTCCTGTATTTTTCAGATTTACAATATTCTCTTTATGACCGGCCTCATGTATAGTGATCAGAGCTTCTGGTTACAGTGTCCACCATTATGGCTGAGGGGTTAGCGACTCTAACTGCGAACCCAGCGGTCACAGGTTCGATTTACGGTCAGGACCAGTTCCCTGGATGAGGTTTTTTCGGGGTTTTGCCCCTCACTCCTATGGATGAATATCAGGTAACTTTATCAGGCGATTGGAACCCCACTCATCTTCGCCACTTTCTTTCCTCCCCCATCATCCTTTCCTCATCATTCCGTTTCTGGTTTTTCTGATCACTCTACAGGCGGCCTCCCGATGCTGCTGGCTCTCTCGACCGGCCTCGTGGAATGTAGCTAAGCGATGTTGGATGCCTTCTGCAACTAGCACCCGAGGCGGACCTACTCGGGGGAGGAGTTTCGCCTCGGACCAACAGGGGGGCCTTGGGGGGAGTTACGGAAGCAGGGATGCTATATGGATTTCTGTTGGCTGTAGGGACCGGTCGTTAGGGAGTCCTGTGATTGGGTTGGTGCGCTTAGCGGATCTATGGCACGCAACTCATTCCAATCGAGGGTTAGCGCAATATATCTCAACAGGTCGCAGTGCTGGGCCATCCGTACCCTCTCATTTAAATTCCATTCCATACTGGTTACAGTTCAACAGGTTCCGGCTTCGATTGTCGGTAAAAGCACAGTAACTTTTCCCTAAAAGGAATTTGTGTTCGTCCATGGTACCTTAAGTTTAGATTTAAAGCCTCTTCTGACGCCATATAACCATACGTGGTTATTTATAATTATCATATCATTCAGGGTAACGTAACTCCACTTTTCAGGAGCTTCTGACCCACAATTAATAGGTGTGTTACACGTAAGCCTCTCCCAGGAGAGATCAGAAATATTACGAGACAACCTAGTGGCATTAGAAAAAAAAATAGAATTCTCTTAACGTACTCTAACCTTTACTCAGGAATCTAAAACACGTTTGTATAAAGTCAGCGCAATGGATTGTTGGATAATGTAAACAGTTACTCAAGGTCACATCAGTGTGATTGGTCCGTAGGAGTAGCGAACGGCCTACGGCGTGTTTACACTCCCCAACGATGCATTGCGTTTGCTGCACATTGTCGACAAAGGCCATTATATTTAATTCAAATGAATACATATAACATTACATCTCGTAGCTACTGAGTTTGAAAAATTTGTTTACTAGTTTGAAACAAATCAATGTACAGAGGTGGCATACCTAAATCCATAGGTATTCTGTGTAAGTGATTTATCCAAACGACATTATTTCTATGAAAGCCTCGAATGATGGGTTTTTATTTAATATTATAGAACATAATAGGTCTGCTTATATTTCACTTAACGAAATAATGAAGTGATTTTATTTACAGAATCTGGTACTTGACATTATGTTAGTCACCGAATTTTTCCCCTCTAGGAGTGATAGATTTTTTCCTCGCCTTAACATTTCTCTTTGTACAACATGGGAATCAACCTACATAGCACCGCACAATTCATTAATATATTGTAATGGCGGGAGGGAAATGAGAGTACTTTTTGAAAACCTTAACGAAGAGCACCGACTTTGCTCACCACAAATTCCACTTGGATCCAGTGGGATTCCAACCGGGTTACCAAGCGTGGGAAACCGACAATCTAGCCGTTTGGCTACCTGTGACACGTGTGTGTATATGTATCCAATGCCTACCCACTTCACTTGCGTAATTTGGGTTCCGCATATTGCGGATAGGTGGCAAGACTGTGATCCATTTTGAAGTTGCACACCACATCGGTGGGCCACGCTGTGCATGATGTGTATCTGTGGAGAATTGTGTTATGTACTAGAGTGAGTGTATGTGTAGGTGTTCGTGTAAGTAGTGTAGGAAATGGGTGAGGATGATGATGAAGAGAAACTCGGTGCCGTGACGTAGCCTACTCCTGTCGAGTAGCACCTAGGGGGCCGCCAGGCTTAATGTTCCCATCCGACGGACGAATCACTATCAACAGTGACATATCTTCTCTTCATATGTTCTGGGAAGAGATTTGAGATTTAACCCAGGTATATTGGTACACAATCTAGTGATCAGAAGTTGTGCACTGCGCCTCCCCTAGTTTTCTTTAGTGGGTTATTTTACGACGATGTATCAACATCTCAGGTTATTTAGCGTCTGAATGAAAGAAGGTGATAATTCCGGCGAAGTGGATCTGGGGTCCAGCACCGATAGTTACCCAGCATTTGCTCATATTGGGTTGAGTTCCCCTAGTTCCGAGGTAGAAACTTTATATGAAAATTTCTGATCTCACCGGCAATCGAACCCGCACCGGTTAGTCTGAAGGCAGACACGCTACCACAGAGCTAACTCGGGGATGTCATTTTTTGTGCATATGTGATTTTGTTCCCCAGATGATCACAGAAGTTAAATTATACAAGTGAGTGTGCGAAAATCAAAAGAATATAAACAATTAATTTTTTTCTATTTTATTGGGTTATTTTACGACGCTGTATCAACATCTAGCCTAGGTTATTTAGCATCTGAATGATATGAAAGTGATAATACCGGTGAAATGAGTCTGGAGTCCAGCACCGAAAGTTACCCAGCATTTGCTCGTATTGGGTTGAGGGAAAATCCCGGAAGAAACCCCGACCGGGATTCGAACTCAGGCCACCTGGTTTCGCAGCCAGACGCACTGACCGTTACTCCACAGGTGTGGACCAAACATTTGATGTCTTTTAATTCATAAATATCTTTCAAAGGCTCTAAGTTAATTTTAAACTAAGATTCTTCAGAGCTATAAATAAATATTAAATTTATTTAAGTCTGTGTAGAAAATCATTTGCAATAAGTTTCTGAAGTTTAATTTTCATTTATCTCCAAACTCATTTTTATGACATCTCCCTTTACCGAAACAACACAGATTTGTGATCTTTCTGTGTATTTAACTTCATTATTTTCTGGACTTTCTATAAGTTTCTAACCTATATCCCATATTGTATGTTTTCTACACAATTTATTTCCATGCCTGGTATGTTGCCAGACCTTAAATTGTCTCTTTCGTAGACCTTTTTTAAAATTTATTCTCATATGTTTTCTTTCATTCTTTTCTCTGCAGATAAGATCGACATTAATAGTTTCTTATTAGATCTTAAACTTTCATTTGTTGTTTATTTACTTTACAATACATTTCTGCCTTTTGTAGCTTGGAAAAAAATTTCATTTTCCAACTCGCTGTCAACCATTCCGACATCGGGTGAAGTTATTCCAAGTTATTTAGACTAGTTACGTGAGGCGACTTCCAGATATGAAATTAAATTAGTCTGTCCCTCAACTGCAATGCGCTGCCCAATTTGCAAAAGCTCCACTCAAAGGACATTATATATCTACAGTATATAGATTGTGTTTGAGAGCATGTAATTAATTAACAACTCTTAATGAATTACGTTGCTGTCAACATCGCTAATTGCGTTCATATTTATTTCAAATATGGGCCTGAACGTGATATTAGGAATGAATTATGGATGCCCTTGGACAAACGGGAAATGTGTACACAAACTGTTATATATCTCTTTAGAAGGGATAAATAGATTTCGGGTGAAATAGAAGCTGTAAATGAGAAATATATATTAAATCATAGGGTCCAGATTCTATTTCCAATAGGAAACAAGAGACTTCTGTTCTCTTTATATTATGCACGTAAGTGTAGTGAAATCTGAGATGTCTTGTGACAAGTCTATGCAGTAATACATTGTAGGTTGTTTATTTCAAATTAAACCGAATATGGACGTAGAATTTCATCTGATATGTGTTTCTGGTTAAAAGTACCTGAGTTGACCTCATTTATTACCTAGTTAAACCTCTCCTCTTTCTTGTTAGGAGGGAGGGAGAAAACATCCCACGCACTACGACTTGAGGTGTATTGTACACCCTCCCTATATGGGATAAGTTGCGTGCCCACCGATCCTCTACGCGCACCGACCTAACCACTTGACCCCTTAACGACCGGTCCCTACAGCCAACAGAGTCCATATACCACTCCTGCTTCGGTAACCCCTCCAAGGCTCCCTTAACGGTCCGAGGCGGAAGTCCTCAACCGAGAAGGTTTGCCCCGGGTTCCGTTGCAGAAGCTATCCATCATCACATGAAAATAATCCACGGAGGCCGGTCGAGAGACCCAACAGCTTCGGAGGGCCGCCTGTAGAGCAATTTGAAAATCAGAAGAAGTGACTGGGATGATGAAAGAAAGGATGATAGGAGAGGAGAGGAAGTGGGGAAGATGAGTGGGGTTCCAATCACCTGATACAGTTACCTGATATTCATCCATAGGAGTGAGGAAAAACATGACCTGAACTTATATCAGTATTTTCAGTTGGATATCACCATCCGCTGGTGCCTTGTATTCATGTTGTGTGATGTAAATGTAGCTCTATTCATTTTCCGCAGTTATGGTAGGCCAAAGTCCGGCTGCAATGCATATTACTGCCTCTTAACGCATTATTTATGTGCACTACGCTCCCGTCCCATCCTCTGAAGTAAAAGCATGGTATTCAAGGTAAGAATATGAATAATAGGATGACACGTGTAGGTAGGTCATTCTGTAGTACATGCAGAGTAGTGAAAAATGCATACTTGCGTCGACGAAGATGGAAGACTTGCAATTTGTTTACGGCACAGCGTTGAGAAGCGACAGGCAGACCGGTGATATTTATACTCAGTTTCAGCATGAAAGTCATGTGCTGCATGACAAAAATTTCCTTGTCGTACAGCGGAAACTACGAAAACAGGAGTATTTAGTAAAATCTCTTATTATCTTCAATACGCGTAAATTTGATAGTCTAACACCATCCCTCGATCCTCTATAACGGGTTCGCATGAAGGAACCAAGAATCATTGGCACTCTATTTAACATTAGAACACTGTCCATGAGT
Source organism: Periplaneta americana (assembly GCF_040183065.1). Classification (NCBI taxonomy): domain Eukaryota; kingdom Metazoa; phylum Arthropoda; class Insecta; order Blattodea; family Blattidae; genus Periplaneta; species Periplaneta americana. The sequence goes on from NC_091128.1 coordinate 118,453,017, forward strand.
AAATTTTACTCACTTCTCATGATTTCACTTTTCTCGAGAGCCCTGAGTACTTTGAATGTCCATTCTAATATTCTTCTTTCTGAATTTCATATTTAAATTTACAGAGATAATGTGCTTCAGCAATACAGTAAATACAGCATAAATTGATGTTTGAATCTTAATTCACACAATATATCATGCTCAAATTTCTTATCAACTATGGTAGGAACGATCATGATTTTAAAATCAAATGTAGGAAACAGAAAACGGATGTAGGTAAATTCTCATTTTTAAATAGAACTATAAATGATTGGAATGACCTACCTGCAGCGGTCTTTGAGGCCTGTCCTTCCTTAAGGAGATTCAAGAATAACTTGAAAAGTTGTGTATAAAGTGAAAATTAAAATTAAGATGACATTCAGCATTTAATTTTTTAAGGTGACATGTATTTATTTAGCCTGACGAGTTACTTCCTTGGTCTGAATTGTAAATTATTTAAAAATAGCGTGTAAGAGGGCCTTAGACTAGAAATGTTTAGTTCAAATGTAGTTCTGTTTATAAGTATGCATAAGGGTGTAATTATTTGACTTATTTGAACTGTTGTATCAGTGAAGCGAGATGAGTCAGTGAAGTTATGGTGTTACAGTGCAGTGAATAGTTCCGATCAGTGATAATTTATAGCGCCAATGAAATGTGTTCTATAGTGTCAGTGAAATGTATCCTAAAGTATCAGTGAAATGCGTCATAGTGCCACTATAGTGAGTGAGATGAGAGTAAAGTGAAAGACTATTGAAACTTGTGTAGGGCCTATACATAATTATGTAAGTTGTATTGTAAAATTAGGTATTTTATTTATGTTTTATTAATTGTAATTAGTGTGTTAAATTGTATTGTGTATTCTTATTGTATTGTGTATAAAATTGTGTTGTGTATTGTATAATTGTATTGCATATTGTAAATTTTATTGTATATTGTTTATCATTTTATTGTGTATTGTTTATATTTTGTACTTATACCACTGCCACTGGGTGCTGGGTGCTTGCAGTGTAAATAAATACATACAAAAGAAACATAAAGGTAATCATAAAATACGATGGCGATTGAAAAATATATAAGTAAATTTTACTCATGATTAGTATGCACGGGTATAGAATATCGTTAGTTTTATAAGGTTAAACTCTTGCATGCCTCTACTCCAGGGATGTCAAAGCGCCTGCACTGCGTGCTCTCAAGAACCCGCACAACATTTCCTGATGATCTATGATTGTACTTTATCTTGCTAAAAAGTGAACCTTGTTGGATTTGTATTGCTTGTAGTATGAGCACGTAATACAGGCTTTTTGACATCCCTGCTCTACTCCCACTTCGTCACAACAGTACAGAATCTGAATCAAGTTCTTCTTCCTATCCCACATCGCATAACACCATTACAGTCATCCTCATATTATAGTATCATTACCTTGTCTTGGAATTCTCTACCTAGTGGATATCAGGGAGTGCAGGACGCTATCGAAATTCAAAATTAAGCTAGAAACATATTTTTTATCCAATGAAAGTTATTATTAGTAAGTTACTAGATGTGTTCATTACAGCCCATGTCTTATCATTTATAACGATATTTCTTATTTACATTACTACTTGCATTTTCTCGTTTAGTAAATCAGATTGACTATTACACTCACACTACGTCATACTACTTTTGACCAATAAAACGGTACGAAAGGATGTATTTGAACCAATCATGGCTGCTTATCGCACAATTTTATCGCGTCCCTAGCATTTGTTTCTTTGTTTGCCAACATTTGAAACTGCGCTGGTCTGGACGTCAAAAATATATATAAAATTACAAACCACTCCAGTCGATGCACAGCAGTTTCAAATATGACTAGCATTGGCATTCAAGAACAAGAATTAATAAAAATCACTGATCATACCTATGCATCTTCTGAAATCCAATTTACAAATAAATGAAGAGCACCATTCGGAAATCCTGAATAAGTTGAATACACCATGTAGGCCTAAATCAACGAGTTCCACTTCTATTACGCACACGTCCAATATAACATCAATTGAACCACCAACCACATTCAAATTTGAAAATTGTACATTCAATAATTATTCCTTTTAAAATTATTCATTCGGAAATCCTGAATAAGTTGAATACACCATGTAGGCCTAAATCAACGAGTTCCACTTCTATTACGCACACGTCCAATATAACATCAATTGAACCACCAATCACATTCAAATTTGAAAATTGTACATTCAATAATTGTTCCTTTTAAAATTATTCATGCTTATTTTTTATGTCATCGTCGTTAATTAAAACTTTTCTAACACTTGTGTATATTAGTTAGGTTATGTTATAGCTTCTGCTATATGATATTATGGATAGTCACGTATCAAAAATTTTTTAATATTAAGATTTATTGAAAATCATCTGTCAATTGACGTTGATTACTGGGATTCGGATAATTGAAGTGGAATGTTGCAATTTAATAAAAATGAAACTGAATCAACAAAGCCTTCTTGACTAGTAACATTGCCAGCGTGTATAGATCGAGAACTTCTCGAAGAGAAGGTATTGCTCACTACTGCCATCTAGCATGCATCTAGCGTAATATTTGTAATGTTGAGATGGTACAATAATACATTTCAAGACAGTTGTATTTTCGTAAGTCAATTAATATTTTATTGTATTGGAGTACTTCGTTACTTCTAATCTTTATATACTTTCTTCTAATCGTGTAATAGTCAATTAAATCCCACTCGAGCTTTGATTTTCTCTAGATAAATCAAAACGTCTAGTGAGATTACTGTTGATAATATTACCTATAGATTTTAAACTTAGTTTAACAGTATAAAAATTTAACATTTTTACTGTTTTGTATTATTATTTTTTTGTGTTACTGTAATTGTAAACGTTCTTGTTTTGTTTCTACTTTCTATGTACTTGAATTTAATTAATTAGTTTCTGCGCTGCAGCCACAAAATTTTGTGTTTATATTTGAGGCAATCAGAAAAATAAAACGGCAGACCCCAACAGGAGTTTATTTTGAGTAAAATAACATTTTATGTTTGTTTTTATAGCTCTGCGAATTTTTAACATGAAGACTTATTTTTCTTCAGGATTTGTTAAATATGGTGCTTAAAGTTTATCTGAAAATTCTTGTTTCTTTGTCGTTAGTACTTAATTACTTACTTACTTACTGGCTTTTAAGGAACCCGGAGGTTCATTGCCGCCCTCACATAAGCCCGCCATTGGTCCCTATCCTGAGCAAAATTAATCCATTCTCTATCATCATATCCCACCTCCCTCAAATCCATTTTAATATTATCTTCCCATCTATGTCTCGGTCTCCCCAAAGGTCTTTTTCCCTCCGGCCTTCCAACTAACACTCTATATGCATTTCTGGATTCGCGCATACGTGCTTCCTTTGCTGTGGTCGTGCCAGAGAATCTGTCCCATTCCGAGGCTTATTTGAAGGATTCGTAACAAGCTGTTTTTTACGGTGAAGGGTTGTTAGCCCTTCGCCCAACCCCCAAGCTGGAGGACCACCCCTCATTGGCTGTCCGCGACTGCTTATTCAATATATTCACAGCTACCCTCCATATCTGGAGGCCGTCTCCTCGATCCGCAACCTGAGGACGCGCCATGCCGTGGTGATAGGGACCCACAATACATGTCGTTAGTACTTCGTTTGTTTTTCTGTTTAGTTAAATAAATGGAAATAAAAAAAATGGATTATTGATGATTTCTCTTTATTTATATGTTCTGGTACGATAAATCTATGTATAATTGAATCGATAACTTTAATTTTTACCAAGTAAATCGAAAGAGCAACAATATGAACATTTTTTTGGTTCAGTAAAAGAGTTAACGAACGCCATCATTTTAACTACAACGCCGTGAACTTATAGTGAAAGCAAACAAAAGCCCACGCAGTTGTGATATGTCATTTATTCACTAAAAAGCTTTCTTTCCCACTAAGGACTAATTTTTAATGTGGAATCTGAGAGCTTTGGCATATCCCAATTTTGCTACTTCACCACATGAAAGGTAAATGGCAGGAGTAGATATATGAGCCGTTCAGACCAGAAGTGGTGTAAGTCAAAATTGGGTAATTAGATTTAAAGTAAAAATTCTGTAAAACACAGCGCAAAGTAGCAATTAATATGTCTTTCGTGCTATCCACTGACTACTAACAGTTTAAATAAATTGAATATTAATTGCTACTTTGCGCTGTATTTTACAGAATGTTTACTTTAACCCTCATTACCCATTTTTTACTTACACCACTTCTGCTCTGAACGGCTCATATATAGTCGTACACATATCTCAAAATTCGAGGTCGGTTGGGATCTGTCATTATTCTGAGCTCATTTCTGCTGGTGTGGAAGAGAAGGTCTCATGGTCTTAATTCCATCCAAATAGATAAATAGATAAAAAGATAAATACATAAATAGATAAATAAATAGATAAATACATAAATAAACAAACAAACAAATATATAAATAAGTAAATAAATAAATAAATAAATTAATTAATTAATATATTATTATTAATGTTATTATTATATTACTATTATTATTATTATTATTATTATTATTATTATTATTATTATTATTATTATTATTATTAGGTCATAGGAAAATAGCATAAACTTCAGCATTGGATAAGAGTGTTCAAGTCATCGTTTTGTCTCCAAACACAAGCACATACTATGAATATAAGAAACAGACTACTTTTAGGGTTTTGTATGAACAATTGTCCGACAGGAATGCCCACTTTCACTCTCCCCTCTTAGCACATATTATATTGACGAAATTATACTTGTCTTAGAAATCCATTTACTATGCAAAGATATCACAGTAATTATTCCATCTACAGAGTACCGTGTACTGTTCGTAGAAACTTTTTCTAGCAGGTAATAGCCAACAGTGTTACCTGGAGAGAGAGGGACAATTTTGCAACTCCTTCCATTTTTGTGTGATTGTCAATTCAATTTGATACTTAGAGCAAAATGATCATTTAGGGTGCTATTCATAGACATTTCGCTAGCCCGCGCTACGAGCGTGCTAAAGTAGCCCCGGCTATCGATTGATTATTTGTACAGGATTCATATATCATATCATATCATATCATATCATATCATATTATCATATCATATCATATCATATCATATCATATCATATCATATCATATCATATCATATCATATCATATATCATATATCATATATCATATATCATATATCATATCATATCATATCATATCATATCATATCATATCATATCATATCATATCATATCATATCATATCATATCGTATGGCTAATTCTGGTTTATGAATATGATAAACGTTAGTTCGCTGATCATCCACCGGAAGCCCGCGCTAAAAATGTCTATGAATACGGCCCATAGAGACCAGTGTATGGCTAAACGTCATAGTACTTGGACGGGTTTCAAACCACGTGGATTAGGCCTATGGGTTAAGTCGCATAGTACGCCCTTTATTATATGTAATGCTTAGAAACAGCCTGAATTTGAACTTGAAATAATTTACTATACCAGACCTGGACACAACGGGGAAGTGAAACGGAACTCAAAAAACCTCGCCCATGTCATTTTCGCGTCCACTGTCTTGTAAACAAACACATCATCATCAATGATGGATTTCAGGCGACCAGGAAGAGCCGAAAGTTCGTAAAAGCTATGATGTGTGCCTTACACGATCCGTCACTGAGTAATATTTACCTTCCTGTCTCCTCGTCTCAGCCGGAGAAGGTGGAGTGGAGAGCAAAGGGGAAATCTGTAGCGACTCTATTTACATATATTACAGTTATTACAATAAGAAACCATAAAAACATATTAAATAAAATAGAAACAAAGATAAATTTAAAGCTATTAAATATATAAAACAGAAATATGAATTATAGAATTTACCCTCGTATGAGCAAACGCTCGTGGTCTGGAGTTCAAAGCCGCACTGTAGATAAGCAGAAAGAAGAAGAAGAAGACAAAATAAACAATTAATAGAAGTAAGCTAATGATAAAGACCAATCACAATATTGAGTTATTAGTGCCCAGGCCTATATACGCGTACTGCACTATACTGAATGTCTCGGTTTAATGTGTATTCTTCCTAAGGAAAACATTATAATTGTAGCCCATCTAGCTATAAAGTCCTTAAAACACACATTTCTCAAGCAGACTTGAACATGTGAACATCGAATTAAATATTACTGAATGTAACCACAAGGAAAACTTTCTCTAAGCACGTCAGCTTTTCACCGCTGTTGTTGTTCCGTCATCTCTCGTCTCCATGCTAGAAAAGAGACGTTAAATAAAGAATTCCAATCACCATAACCATAAACAGAAACCTTAATGCATTGCTCAGTTTTTGGCTAATTCAACAAAACTGAACCTTTGAGCTTATATAATTTAATAGCCTGTGAAATTCATGGCGATGTGTTTCCATCGTTACTTCACGAAATAACTGTACACAATACACACACACACACACATACACCAAGTTTCAATGCAGCTAACACATTTAAGTACTTCATCTCTTCTATTAAAGCAAATATTAGCCAAACCGCTATCTATCTCTTAGGCAGAGAGTACAACCGGTCATGAATACATATTACGCAGCAAACCACTGACCATTGGCACAGTATTATTCTCAATTGGAAGAGAAGGTGGAAGAGAGAGAATTGGAGGAAAGAGAGAGAGAGAGAACGAGAGAGAGAGAGTGGGGTGCGTGATATATGGTCGCTACACAAACTCGAACTCAGCAGGGGGTTAATTAACTTACCCTTCCTACTGCAACGAACCACCCCATCCCTCCAACCCTTCTACGACTGGACGGCTGGTTTTGAATACCTGCTCGATGAACAACACGAGGAGCACCCACAGTCAGAGAAGACCGCAGACCGCATTATGGTCCAAGTGATGCTCATCTTTTGATGGCTACCAGCTACAACAATCGCCATTGTCACATCACACCCTGATTGATTGATGCACGGGATCATAGCAATGATTTATTAATCGTTACTTTGATATTATGGCATAATGGAAATCAGCGAGAACTTCAAAATATCTTCAAGACAAAGATGGATTAACACTAATGTTACCAGATTTTCTTTTTCGGAATTTCCGGGGAAAATTATCGACTTATAAAACATATATTTTTGTGCGAGATCGTGCGCATTTCCTTGCTTTCCGCACAAAACCAATACGCGGTAAGTGTGAAATACTACATTCAGTATTCCCAACGTAACACATAACAATTTCCCTCTTCTTACCGCTTAAGCGCCATATTCATTTTACTGCTTTAGGCTTTTAACATATTATTTTTAGAGACGTTTAACATAGTAATAATTATAAATTGCAAACTTAATTATTGTTTTTAAATATTTGCAAAAATTAAGTAAACTCTACTACTCCACTAAAGTTATTGCATTCGTGATGCAAGTAACATTAAGGAAGCCGTGAAAAAATCAACAACATTCCAGATGCCGATGTTATTACTGCAATATGTTATATAAATAATATTGTTAAAATATTAAAATGAAAAATAAATCATTACATAACCTTACCGTTTGTTTTAAGTTCGCATTTATAGACTGGGGGGGGGGGGAAACGACAGACGTATATTACGGCCTGCTGCAATACAGTAAACACAGAAAACATTTTATAGCAGCAATGTTGAAGAGAGATATTTTTGTTTTCCAAAATTGCCGTCATTGAACAGAAACCAAGATGGAGATTTCATTGCAACTAATTAGAAATTCGTCTTTCAGGTATGTAATAAACGATCTTCGCACAAAATAATGTACGATACACGAGCGGTATGTTTGTTTTCATGTTCTCGGAAATTAAAAAAGCTCAACTACATTTCGGTTTTTCAATCTTTTCCTCGAACATGAAAAGATCAACATACCGCTCTTGTAACGCATATTAATATTGCATGATCGCGTTTTTTTGTTGTATTTACAACTATGGCTATTACGTTTTGAAAGTTAGAATTCCCACACATAACGTTGTTGCTAGGGAAACCCTCTTCATAACATAAAAACATACTGAAATAGACCCATTACAGTGCACTTATTGTTACTTAGTTTTTATTTTAATGCAGTTTTGCGAAATCTTTGGAATAATATTGCTCTAAATTTTAATGCAAAATACAGGGTGTTTCAGAAATACTTTAACAAACCTTGGGGGCATGTTCCTCACACCGAAACAAGAAAAAATGTTCACATAAACATATGTCCGAAAATCCTTAGTTTTTAATTTATAAATGAAAGAACATAATTAAACATCTGTTACATATTGTCACCTTAGTAGCAAGTGTTGCAACTTTAATCAATTCAGAAACTCATAACTAGACAGTGGATGCGGGATGACTTATCGTTCAATGTAGGTGCACATTTACTATATGTTACATGTTTTTTCATTCAAACCATTGGCTCAACAGGTTTTAAACGTAGACGACGTCAACATGCTACTGTATCTCCGTACAGTCAGAAGGGAAAGAAAAATAATGTACTGTAGTACTTACCTTGCAAGGTTCAGTCCTCGTCATCATTGATGCAGTTACCAGCGTTGCAGTAAACGACGATATATTCTCGTAAGTTGTCGAAGCTGAATCGTCTTCGCCTATCGCTTAAACAGTTTTTGTATCGAGATAATTTCTGAAGAAAAACTCTAAAATGGGGATCACTCAATTTCTTTAGAGGAATATTTGCACTGAGCATCATGTTGCACGTGTCGTTTAGACCCGAAAAACTAAATGATGATGATGATGATGGTTCCTCAGATTTCATTTCAACGCATTTTTATGGTTTTATTTCTATTTTACATGCATTACACACGATATTATCTTCGTTAATTCATAAAATGTCACTCTCATACTTCTTAATTTCATTTCGTATCTCTAAGCGAATTTAACGTTTTGACTTCGACATTATGAATGAATCAGCACTACACTATTCAACTCGTACTAAATACTTGAGCAGGATAACACAACTGCACACATTTCGTTGCAATGTGGACCGGGGTTCCTTCGTTATGTACGCTGCTGTACTCGCCAGGTACACAAAAGACGGACGACGCGGCATGTGCCCTATACTCCAATATGAAACAACTACACTTTTCCTGAAGTCATTCCGCATCCACTGTCTACTCATAACAAATGTTCAAAATGTTCTCCTCTTGCTTCCACACATGCATGCACTCTTCGGATCATGGGCTCTTTGGGAACACATAGCCATCTAGGATACAATGGATGCATCGGCAGACTTCTATCGATAACATCATTTGATTTTCTAACAAAATAAATATTATTATCGGTTACAAGCTTAAGTGAAGTTGTTGTACCTCGAAACGTGTTGAACGTAAACTTTCATTATTATTAGTTTCTGAATTGATTAAAATTGCAACACTTGCTACGAAGCTGACAATATGTAACAGATGTTTCATTATGTTCTTTCATTAATAACTAAATAACTAAGGATGGTTAAATCGAGTTTATGGGATCTGGGGTAGTAGGTTATCCAGCAGAAACATCGATAAAGTAAGAGCCAAAATGTGTAAGAAAATTTCTAGGAATATCGGAAGATGCTTCTAACCTGGCAGCGTTACTAGAGATGGAAACCGATTCGAGTGTGGGAATTATTCTAGAAAGAAAAGAAAATATTTAGGTAATATTCTGTTTAGGAATGATTCAGCAATTATGAAAACATGTATATTTTGTATGGAAGCCGCTAATTGGAAATCGAATTGGCTGAAAGAGCTGGAATGAAAAATAAACAGATTAGGTATAAATTGGCTATGGAGAGAACTAGGGTCTATAAACACGAAAACTATTGGAGGAATAATTTCGAGGCAAGATATTTTTAGTAATATTAAAGACCTGAGATCACTAAAATACTTTAGGGATGTTAAACAGTTTTGGGAACAGGAAGAATATATTCGACTATATTCAAGGGACGAAAGAACAGGAATGGATGATGGAGTTCAAGTATCTGGAGGCTCAAGAATAACAGAGGGAACGTAGAGAAGGGTAAATGTTCTTTATGTGGACTAGCAATGAGGAAGGCGCAATGCATATTGCGTTAAAATATTAGGCAACGAATGATTTCAGAAACGGTTGGGTGGATAAAAATTTCTAAAAATAAACGCTAGAGTAACTTATAAAAAAAATGAATGGTCCCATAAACGCCAGCAAACTGCATAAATTAGGACAATTTTTTTTTTAGAGTTAAAATTAGATGGGAAGAGAAAGTGAAAGCTCTAACGGATATGGAATTATAAATGTTGAGTACACGGACACAATAGGAAACTACGAAAAGTAGTCAATGAAGTTAACAGTTTAATTTTTAAGAGATTGGGTACAGAAATTAGAACTTAAAGTAAAAGTTTCAAATACAAGGGCTATATTTACCATTAGTTTATTATTATTATTATTATTATTATTATTATTATTATTATTATTATTATTATTATTATTATTATTATTGTGAATGGATGATGGTGATACTTATAGGTTCAATATGTATTTTGTAATAATTATATTGAGAGTGATGTCGGATTAAGAACTGGAATACATCTAATCCCCAATGACGTGAACAAACATTAAATAAATAAATAAATAAATTAATAAATTAATTAATTAATTAATTAAATCGAGTTTATTCACTATTCAGAAGACCTACTTGTATTCTTAAGGATACTGAACTAACTTGTCTTGTAGATTCGAACATCAAAGGAAAGCGTTCGTTTACAAAACATAACTACCGCCAGAGTCGTGACGTATAGACAGGTAAAGAAAGGTGCTGTACACGATAATTAAGAAACGTTGCTAGAATATTTCAACTATAATTATTTCAGAAACTATTCCGTGTAATGGCTTTCTTATCTTCATTCTTTATCCTAAATCATGTCATCTTTAATCAGTTACTACTTCAACATACCTTTTTTAATCACTCAGTATAATTATATAGCCTAAAAGTTAGACAGAGTACAGAAATAAAGACTAAATTGAAATGAAACACGTGGTTACAAGACTCAAAATCTTCTTCACAACACTGTTCCATCGAGAGTCGAACATAATTATCTGATGTGGAAACTGAGTGCTCCAACCGATCGCTTAATGAGACATCTAAGGAAATATAAAATGTGGAATCTGCTGATACACTTAAAGGAGATCGGATGGTCTAAAGGAGCTTTCAACCTGAAGTGTCTTGTTTTCACTTCACTGTATCACTGAATTATGTGCTCCACTCCTAAGGGCTACGCGACTCTCCCAATAAACTAATTGCTCTCTGCGAACTGAAGCAAAAACTGAGCTGCACAAGCGAGTTCAGCCAGACGAATTGGGGCTTGTGTTGGATGTTTTACTTTAGTTAGTAATTTATTTCAGCCATTTACATCCCATTAAGAGTGTTATAGATCAAAGTGCGCCCCTCTGGTCCACTGGTCAGAGACATACGCTTTCCATCCAGGCAACATATATTCAAATCCTGGAAAATTCCAAAGGAAGTTGTGGTGAAATTTGTATTTGTAGTCTAATTCTATATTCAACAAGTAAGTACAAGCCGACGAGGACTGTGTTTGAACCCCGTTAGAAAAGTGGAGCTTTACCTGACTCATAGGAACTGGAATTGTCTTGCCTTGCACTGTATTGACGCAATAGGTGGTTTCGTCCTGTAGAACTCATGTTTAGGAAGTTTCGCTGTTTGTGAAAGTCTAATGTTGGTTCAAAATCCTCACAAGAAGGTCATTGGAATTCATGATGTACAGGGACATCATTTTATTTTTACTTCAATTTTTATTGTACCTTAGTTTTTTTAATGTACTTCACTCCCACCCCCTCTACTAGTAAACTTGCAACTGTTCTCCACACAGAACGAAGCGTATACAGTCAAAGTCGCCTAACGGTCATAGTAAACACAAACAGTACTGAGTTAGTGAGTATAGTACGTTTCAAAAATAAGTTCGCATTTTCCAGTGAGGAAAGAGCTTTCAATGTTGAATCATATTTTCGCACAGGTACTGTCGTCCGTCTGCCTACGTCGCATCCCGATTTCCCCCACACGATTCTGCTCGCCCGTCTGTAACGGCTAGTTAGCTCTTTTCTGAAAACATTAATTTCTGTTAGGAATTGGACGTCTACGTAATATTGTACAAATGTTTAAAATAACTTAAATAAAAGAGCTTCGTTAATTAATTGTCACGTGATTTCCCTCTTTTCTACGACCCTAGAACAAAACCACTTGGACGGACAGTAGATAGCATGTCTGAGTAATTTTATCTATTCGGATCAGGCAGAAGTGAAGACTCAATTTACAGTACGTAAGGTACTCTTTTATAGAATAGATACAAAATTATTTCAACATGAGTTACTAGTACGAAGGACGAAAATGGTAACTGGAATTAGATACAATAGTCTATAGTGCGATAATATGCAAAAAAGAACTGAAGAATGTATCGAAATGAACGGCCACCATTTTCAAAATTGTGTTTAAATATCCATATTATGATTATTTTTAATTTAATTCATTTTCTACTTTGTACGATAAAGTGCTGTAGACAGTATAAAGTACATTGCATAATGAATACGTAACTCAGTTCGTGAGCAAAAACACTTATTGTTAATAGGGTACTGTGTTTTGATTAAATAAAAACCTAATGAAAATTATCAAACTCAAAATCGCGATATTTCCTGCTTTACGTACTGTAAATGGATGAACTACATTTCTTCCCTGCTATACCAAGTAAAGTGATTTGTTTGTATTTTAAGCCAATAGTCTATCATCGAACTCCAGTCTTGGATAGGGGTAGCAAACGGTGTTTCCGGTTCTCAACCGTTAATACAAAGGTATAGCCAGGTTAATATTAGAAATGTTAGTAAAAATAAAATGATGTCCCCGTAGTATAATTCTGTAAACTATTATGATTCTTTACTTTTTAATTAGTTTAATTTACGATGCTTTATCAACTGCTATGGTTATCTAGTGATACCAACGAAATAGTACAGGGTCCAGCACTGAAAGTTACGCAGTATCTCCTATTAATGGATTGAGGGAAAACACCAGAAAAAATCTCAAACAAGTAAACTTGTAAACGGGCGGACGGACGGACGGACGGAGGGATAGACAGACAGATTAGATTAGATTAGATTAGATAGACAAGATAGAAAAGATAGATTAGATTAGATAGACAAGATAGAAAAGATAGATTAGATTAGATAGACAAGATAGAAAAGATAGATTAGATTAGATAAGATTAGACAGACAGACGGATATACAGACGGACAGACAGACAGACAGACAGACAGACAGACAGACAGACAGACAGACAGACAGACAGACAGACAGATAGATAGATAGATAGATAGATAGATAGATAGATAGATAGATAGATAGATAGATAGATAGATAGATAGATAGATAGATAGATAGATAGATAGATAGATAGATAGATAGATAGATAGATAGATAGATAGATAGATAGATAGACAAAAATAAAGTGAGATAGAGAGAGAAGAGAAGTAAAATGAGTGCGGAACAAAATTCATAAAAATTTTTTTGAAAAGAAAGAGTGAGCATAATGGATACAAAATTGTTTGAAATGCCTGTACTACACAGTGCCATTGTGTGTGTATCCATTCTTGCTGCAAACTGATACTGAAACTCAGGAAGCTCAGTAATCCGAGGTACTGAATTCGACACCAAATTATTACCCACGGACGGATAAACGGTTTATATGACGTGATAGGCTTACGAGTGTCCTAATTTTCGCGGCATTAGGTTTCCAGGTCTGATAATAATTGAATATAATTTCACCATTCATTTCATTAGTATATTTCCGGTCGATCATTATACCCCACTAATTTCGTTATGCGGCGGAGCCAACACTAATGAATTCAGTTCTAGCTGATGTGATTAGCTGTAGTCTAAAATAAAAAACGGTGTTAGGACTCATGCGGGTGTGCACCTGTAGTTGTGCTTGTACGTTAGCCGTTAAGTATTCCGCTAAAATCAGAGGAAAAAAGTCATTGCTGTTAAACAGACAAATGCATAGCGAAAGCACTGCTTTCGGATTTAAAATTCCATGTGAATGTTGCATCTGATGCAATGACAGATCGGTGGACGAAATATCTCATTCAGATACGGTACCCTTTCAATTACACACTATTCAATTATGTGTACTTAGGTCAAATCAACCACACTCACTTCGTGATCAATCCTCTTTGAAAACCTCATCTTTCTGACCAATATTTCACTCATTTAGTTGCCCATTAACTCATTCTTCCATTTCTTCGCTAATTTATCAATCTAGCCTTCCGTCCATCCATCCATTTATCCATCCATTTTTCAGTTATTAATTTACTATTTTTATTTCTTTTCCTTTCCCTCTTCCCCTTCTTTCTATTACACTGAAAAACAAAAAATTTTCTCCGACTTAAAACAATGTGTCCCTTATGGTTTAGTGTGCGCTGAATCCGAAAATGCATCTCTTTTCTTCGTATCACAAAGTTTTTAAGATATAGGCTACTATTTCACTTTTCTATAAGCGATCCCTCAGGAAACATCTGGCGCGGGTTGGGTTTGTAAACCAAACCAAAAGCTAACGCATTTTATGAGTTTATGACTTATTTCCGGTGTCTTATGATTGTTGGGATGTTCTTTTGTAGTTCTAATAAATAAACAGATATTGGTCTCTTCTATTCAGTAAATTTCATAACAGTTCAAAGTGAGGTCTACGCAATGAATAAACAAGGGTGTGGTTTCCAGTATTTAAAAGACAATTTACTAGTTTGAGTGAAGGCAAATTAAAAGAGGGCATTTTCATCGGTCCACAAATTGACAGAGTTATGACTCTTTGTTTGAAGAAAAACTTTCCGTTACCGGTACAGAAAACATGACATGGCGCGCTTTCAAAGATGTTTGCTCAAATTTCCTTTGAAAATTCTAGGGCAGACAGCTACATAGAACTTGTTGTGGAAACCGTGTTAGTTGGATATGGGAAAATGGGACGTAATATTTCTCTTAAAATATACTTTTTACATTCTCATTTGGATTTCTTTCCTCCTAACCTTGGAGCGTTAATAAACGAGCATGGGGAAAGATACTCGTATCATCAAGAAATATCTCAAATGGAAATGCGATGTAAAGGAAGGTCTTCATCCAGCATGCTTGCAGACTATTGTTGGTTCCTTGTAAAAGACAGTCCTGGGTCTAGTTATAAACAGAAGTCATCCAATTTTTTTTTTAATGGTCACTTCAAATTCCGAGATTTGTTTCATTATTTGCATGAACTATTTTTATTGTTGCTGTGTTTTAAACTATAACATTATTTTTGTATCCAGTACACATTTTTTCAAGTATTATGAGGCAGTTTGAATCCCTAGTGTGTTGTAATTTTACCAGTAGGAGTGAAAAATTAGAAAAAAAAAAAAAAAAGTTGTTCATAAAAAATTCAATTCATTTTTCCCGGAAAAAGGTACGTGATGGTTCAATCTGGATTATTAATTCAGATTTAGGGCACACATATTAGTAATATTCACCTATTTTATTTCGAAGCAAGACAAAAGGTAAAAATTTGTTGTTCAGTGTTATCTATTAGAGTCGACTGCAATTGGAAAGGAAGTCGTCTGCTAGCGTTTGCGTCGAGAGAGAGAGAGAGAGAGAGAGAGAGAGAGAGAGAGATAGCGAAAGCAAGGCGGCATACAACATTGCCAAATCATACTTCACGCGCGCGCGTTACAAACAGCGCTGGGGAGAATTTAAATTCTCAAAAGACAATAATGATCCCCGCTTGCCTATGCAGTACTTGTCTCTTTACAATTTCTCCTTCCATTTATGTAGTTAGTTAGTGGGGTTTAAGAAGGGCGCTTCAGCAACTATGGATATTTGCGCCCTCATCTAAAATTGTTCACAAAACATGTAACTTACACACATATAGTACAGGGACATCATTTTATTTTTACTAACATTTTTAATATTAACCTGGTTATACCTTTAGAGAACCGGAAAACCCGTTCGCTACCCCCTTCCACAACTGGAGTTCGATGATACTGGCGTAAAACACATACACATCACTTTAATAGGTATAGGAGGGCAGAAAAGTACTTCATCCATTTACGTAAACTAGGAAATATCGCGATTTTGAGTTCGATAATTTTCATTAGGATTTTTATTTAATCGAAATGCAGTACCGTATTAAGAATGAGTGTTTTTACTCACGAACTGAGTTATCCATGCGAACGTGTTCATTATGTAGTGTATATTATACTGTCTACAGCACATTAGCGTACAATATAGAGAATAATGAAGTTCAATTGAAAAATAATCATAAAATGGATATTTAAACACATTTTTGAAGATGGTAGCCATTCATTTCGATAGCCTACAGGCTTCAGTTCTTTTGTGCATATTATCGCACTATAGACTATTGCATCTAATTATAATTACCAGTTTCGTCCTTCGTACTAGTAACTCATGTTGAAATAATTCTGTACCTACTCTATAAAAGAGTACCTTATGTAATGTAAATTCAATCTTCACTTCTGCCCGACCCGCATAGATAAAATTACTCGGACATGCTATCTACTCTCCGTCCAAGTGGTTATGCCGCAGGATCGTAGAAAGGAGGGAAATCACGTGACAGTTAATTACTTAACGAGGCCCTTTTATTTAAGTTATTTTAAACAGTTGTATAATATTACGTAAACGTCCAATTCCTAACAGAAATTAATGTTTTCAGAAAAGAGCTAAGACAGCCCTGCTTTTACAGAGGGCCGTGCAGAAGCAGGTGGGGGAAATCGGGATGTGACGTAGGCAAACGGACAGTACCTGTGCGAAAATATGATGCAATATTAAAAGTTCTTTCGTCACTGGAAAACGCGAACATATTTCTGGAACGTACTATACTCAGTAAACTCAGTGCTGTTTACTATAAGCGGCCTTGATTCTGTCTGGAAAACAGTTGAAACTTCATTAGTAGAAGGGGTGGGAGTGAAGTACATTCAAAAACTCAGGTACAATAAAAATTGAAGTAAAAATAAAATGATGTCCCTGTATATGTTACTTTTACTTATTGAATGTTTTGAAACACTCACATGTGAACAAACGAACTCGGGAAGCACTTGTTACAGACTGATTCGGATTGGTTCTAATGTTCAAGCTTGTGATATTACATACCAGAAGTGCTACGACGCAAAAGCATCCATAGACATCCATAATCTATAAAATTCCTTCGTAGACATTGTCATTATCTCTCAACCCTAGGTCCTACGGGCTATCTTATGTCCCAAGGGCTGTACTTGAATTTGTTCCAAAATCTGTGAATTAGTTTCCAGTTCGTCCCAGAGCTATACTCGAGTTGGTTCCAGGTTCATTTCTCCTGTGTACTGCAATTGGTTCCCGTTCTAGATCAAGACAGAAAACATTTCCCTTCCCGTTTTATACAGGTTTAGGACTGTGAATTACTGTCTACAGTAGTAGGTAGGTTAAAAATGTTTTGTGCTTGGCGGACACGCTGCGTCGAATAACTTCACAATTTTATTTCTGTACTGGTAAAAATTTGAAACAAACGTGTCGCAGGAATGCATATCTACTTACACTGCCATCAGAAAGCTTTTCCATCCAATCTTTCACAAAAATTTCCTTTTGTTGCATTATCTTAGGCCTACATTTACTTTAACTCCTAAGCTTAATGTAAGTATTGCACTGAACCTCCTTCAGAGCATCTGCAAGTGCAAATATATTTGGGTGTGGAGCACAAAAGTGCGCATTAAGTTTACTGTGAGAAGATTCACAACAGTTGGCTGTTCGCTCTAAGGAAGAAGTAAACTCAACCCATATTGGAGGTGGATGGTCGATTATAGGTGGCGTTATAGGCAATAACAACTACTCTGCTACATGATCGATTAACATCCATGTCCCACACAGCCTGCTACAAAATCACAGCTTTGGATATTTGAACATGGGGAACCAACTCACGTTGATGATATTTGAACATGGGGAACCAACTCACGTTGATGATATTTGAACGTGGGGAACCAACTCACGTTGTTGATATTTTGTTTGGGAACCAACTGCAGAACAGCGGTCCCAAGAGAGTCCATGGTACGTAGCACTACCACCAGCAACTATCCTAATGACCTCTTACCAAGTTTCCAGCCGATTCTATATCAGAGCAAGCAGAAATGTGAGAAACAAACGATGATGATGATGGTGATGATGATGAAGATGGTGATGAAAGAGGGGGGGAAGTGTAATTATGATGGCGAAATAGGTCCGTAGTCCAACGCCAAAAGTATACAGCAATTCAGCTACAATTATTGGTTCAGGGAAAACTTTAGAATAAGCCTAAACCAGGTAACATGTCCTAGCTAGGATTTGGTCCCCGGCCGGCTCGTTTCACGGTCAGACATCCTAATCGTTACTCCTTCTCTCACGTCTTCTATAGTTTCCTTTCCCAGTCGGCCTCGGTAGCATAGTTGATATAGCGCTGGCCTTCTATACTCGAGGTTGCGGGTTCAATCCCGGCCCAGGTCGATGGCATTTAACCCTCAACTGGTATCTATGGGCCAATATAGACCCACATTGCTTGATATCGTAATGTATACTTAAAAAGCGATACCAGTTGAGGGTTAAGTGTGTTTAAATGCGGCAGGTAGATTTACTGGCATGTAAAAGAACATATGCTGGACAGAATTCAGGCACAACGGCGACGCTCATATAACTTCTGCAGTTGGGAGCGCCGTTAAATGAACCATAATTAATTAAATCCTATAGTTTCCTTAGATTATAGTTCTCTATCGATTAGTAGACAGTTCCTATTGTGTTCATCATTACAGAAAATACTGCAATTCTGCATGCAGATAATACAATATGTTTTATCCACTTTGATTATGTATTCTGGAGTTTACATCACTAATAAAAATGTTGTAAATAGGCTACATTCATTACGCAACTACTTAGGTAATGATACATCCATTACGCAACTAGTCACGTAATGACACTGCTATTTCCTAACTGGTTGAGTAATGTGAACCACACTTTAAATTTACAATTTTCTTGAAACACCAATCTTCATTTTTTTCATATTCCACTTCATATTTTACGCGGGATTTCGATGGTACTAAACATTCAATACCAGAGTTTGCAGCATTTTCAATATTTGAATCCTCGTTTCAACTCATTTTAATAAAGTTCGTTTATTTTTCGTAGTGCTGCTGTTCTACTTTATAAACAAAAACCTATCCTATTCAATACTAATAAAACAAACGTACACGAATCGCCTCTCGCAGGAAGAAACTAATAATACAATCCCCTCTCCTGAAAATACTGTACATGTTTAAAAAGTACAGTGCGCCAGGGAAGTCTTTCAGCACTGGAAAAAACGGAGTAATAATTACGCGCTAGCAACTGCAGTTATATTGGTAGTAGATGAACTTAGGCTAGGAACAGTGTACTCACTAAAATCATAACAGATGCTGGAAGTGTTTTCCTCGTTCTTGAAGGCACAGTTCGACTCTTTTACATTTATTTTCAAACACTTTCACTAATTATTCTTGCGTAATCGACTGCACATAATTAATTATATTCGTCTTTAGCTCATTGATTGTTTTAGGATTATTATCATATACCGCAGATTTTGCCGCATTCAAAAGGGTAATCTTTTCCTAATCACTTTCTTTTATTCATGAACCACTGTAATTTTATAGGGGTACAATTGAAGTTCGCTTCTTACAGCCTTATGTACTTTCCACGTATGCTAATTTGCACGTTGATTTTGTAGGACTCCGCAACATTATATCCTAGATTTAATCACGTTTTTCTGACGTTAAAATTGTAGGCCTGCCACTTCTTGGTGCATCGAGAACTTACTCGGTTCCACGGAATTTATTGATCAAATCACGTACAGTATCGCGATTTGGATATCTGGAATAAGAAGAACGCAAACGAAATTTCTGTTTCACATTTTCCGTAAACTTTTCACCTTCGCGAAGAACGTATTCCACCAAAAACGGCCTTTCATCAATAGAAAGCATTGTCACCAGTAGTCTTTATTCATTCATTCATTCATTCATTCATTCATTCATTCATTCATTCATTCATTCATTCATTCATTCATTCATTCATTCATTCATTCATTCATTCATTCATTCATTCATTCATTCTATTCCATAGATATTACATGAGCAATGAAGCTTTAAGATGTGGAACAAGTCAAAATTTTACAATTTTACAATTACAATTACAATTTTTACAAATTTTTATAGTTTCACAATTTAGTAATTTTCTACAATTTTTATAATTTTGTGCAATTTTTTACAATATTTTGGCGAGATGTAGTGAGATGAGGTGAGATCCGAGGATTCGCCAAAATATTACCCGGCATTTGCCTTTTGGTTGGGGAAAACCTCGGAAAAGCCTAACCAGGTAATCAAATCAAAGGAGTTAATGCCACCATTTACTCACAATTAGACTACAGTACACTCCGTCTGCCCTCAACTGATACCATTAGCTAAGCAACGCCCACTCAAGGATGTGGCAATAATCCGGCCCGGATGATGCTACCCGGATGATGCTACACTCCGCTATCTCCAGTGCGGAGAGACTTCCCTAACGCACTGTAATAAAATGACTTCTATTAAAAATTATTTTTTATCAAAGTGGATAAAACGATGTACGATATACTATAATAACTTTACATCACGATACACGACTAGTTGTCAAACTCTGTCTGCGGCCTCTTTCGCAACTTTTCAATCTCGTATTGTAATATTAAACGTTACGATACTTGTATAGTAAACAAATATTACTGCATCTCTCATACAAGTAAAATGGTAGTGAACATGGCGCCTTTCTACAGTGCATTTGTTTTCTTAAGTTTGTTATACGGAATATGGAGGCGGCAGTTACATAAGCACAACCCCAGTAGGCAGAGGAAGAAAGGGAAAAAGAAATAGTGAAACCTGGGATATAATAAATAAATGTGACACTTGCGTGTCATACAGAATCGCGGCAAGGGAAACTTTCTCGTAATATGAAACAATCGAATTTCATCTTATCCAATTTTCATTGGCTTATGTAAGAACTGGTATAGCAATGACCTTATAAATTTTCAATTTGATTTCTCTTCGTTTTTCGTTCTTTAATGTTATCTATATTATTCAACATTGTAATCCGTGGCGCTACAGACCGTGAAAGGCCTAGACCGACCAGCCGGCTGATGGCTTCACGCCTACATGCCGAAGCAGAGGTGGACGATCATCCAACCAGAATGGAGATATCGTGTGGTTATCTACCTATCGTAGCTCCCCAAGTGCATCACGATGCTATATATATTCAATAAATTTGTAATTCCCTCTGCAATACCTGCTTCTTTGTTTATAACTAAATAATGTTGCAGCCAAGGAATTTGAATTGTTCCCCGGTCACCTGTACCTGCATTAGATTATTAACTACAATTCTTTGACGAATTTAAACATATCTGTTTAACATATTTTTATAATAGTCCTATGGTATGGCTATCCATTCCTTTCCATATATAGGCTACATACATCAGTGATGTCAAAGTAAGTGCTTTTTCAGACTTTGACATCGTGAGCGAGCATCAAGCGCTAGGTATGGAAGGAGGAAGGATTATGTATATGAATAAGCAGCCTGTTGGATTAAGAAAACGTGAAATTTTATGTCATTTTTATATGGCTTCTTTCTGATATTTTCTATATTGTCTGTAAAACGAAAGTACTAACACCAATTTGTTAATATTTCACTTTTGTTTTAAACGTTAATAAAGTAATTCTGTCTTTATTTAACTCACACATGTAAGGTCAATTAAAACAGTGTTCATGGGTTAGATAATAAACATTATGTATATATATATAAAACACAGTTGTATGAACACTTTACAATTGATGATAATTAAGATTGGTAAACTTCAGACATGTTTCGGAGGGTGCCCCTCCATCTTCAGTGACATTACCACGACGCTGGTTCAGGTTTTCGACAGCGATGTATCGTGGCTTAAAGGAGTCAGTCACTGAAGATGGAGGGGCACCCTCCGAAACATGTCTGAATTTTACCAATCTTAATTATCATCATTTCATCATTTGCAAGTGTTCATACAACTGTTTTATATATATATATATATATATATATATATATATATATATATATATATATATATATATATATATTGTATGTTTATTAATTCTGTCTTTTCTTCTTTCTTCCTTTCTTTCCTTCCTTCTTTCCTCCTTTTTGTGATTCTTTAATTCCTTCCTTCCTCCTTTCTTTCAATTTATCTTTTCACTTCTTTCCTCCGTTCCTTCTGCATTTCCAGCGTTCTTTTCACCTTTTTCCTTCCTCCTTTATTTCTCTAGTTTATCCTTTGAAATAAATGTATCATTTTATATTTGCTTGGAAGAGATAACCGCAATAATAAGTTAATAATAATAATAATAATAATAATAATATTAATAATAATGATAATAATAATGACAATGATAATAATAATAATAATAATAATAATAATAATAATAATAATAATAATAATAATAATAATATCCCTAATTCCTGAAAGTACTGTTCAAAACACAGAACCTACCTAACCAAGCATCACTGTATAATTACGTAGCCTATTCGTGAGTGTAGTGGGGATGTGCGTTTCAGCACTCACTGTGAAACAGGTCAGCGCCTATCGTGCCTCTCAAGCTGCAAACGAGATTGGACTGAATCTCGTCGCTGAAATACCAATAATCCCATATAAACGTGACACAAGTAGCAGTAAATACGGATTATCTGTCATCCTCACTATAATATTACTTAATCATTATCAGCAGCGCCACGTGTTGCTTCTAGTAGCTCACCTCCATGTTCAACGCTACTACTACTTATGACACGTTTAGTGCCATTTCGTATATTCATCTTCAATGATGCTGTAATTTTTAGATTTGCCATCGGAACAAAAATTCTAATTCCTCTTTGTCTTTTCACTTAACCTCTTCCTTTTTACAGACTTACAAACCAATATGCTGTAACGGAAAATGTTCTTGGACAAACATTAGACGATATAATATAATATAATATAATATAATATAATATAATATAATATAATATAATATAATATAATATAATATAATATAATATAATATAATATAATATAATATAATATTGTTTTATTAATTCAGTCTAATTGACATATCACAAATATAAAAAGTCAATGACACTTACCCATGTAAGTGATCATTGTGTACTATACAAATATAAAAATTAAAATTTAAGCAAACGTGTTCGCCCTTCGGGCATCATCAGGCTTTTTTACATACAATATCTTGTACATCTTGTCTCTTATTGTGGAACGAATGATTAATCACAACCTTTTTAATGATGAAAATAATAACTATTTAACATTGACTTATGGTAATTAACAATCTAAAATTAATGTACAGATATGAAAAATTTAATACATAATAATGATATAAATTGTGGCTGCACTGCTGTGTTGTGTTTAAATTATAACATCATAAAACTGTGAACATGATAAAAATATTTCATTATTCTTTAAACTTCATAATTTTATTAATTGGACGTTTTGATGCTAGTCTTGTCTCAATGGTTCATTACTTGTTATGGTGAAATCAATATTTAAGATCGTGTGTACTGCACAGGTTATCTGTGTTGACATTTAAATTGAGACGATTCTTGAGACTGGGTTTTATGATGAAATGCGGTTGACTTAGTTACGATGATCTTGCCGACAGTCGGCAGATTACCTGGTTGGGTTTTTCCGAGGTTTTCCC